>NW_026042340.1:983532-1311376 GCF_023856365.1 Brienomyrus brachyistius
TAATGAAGTCCTCTTGCATTTGCAATAATGTGCTTTTAAAAAGTTCCCAGGCCTCTTCAACAGTTTTGTTATTTAACTCCATCCAGTTCACAGTTTCTAGTTTTAGTCTCATACACTTAAAGTCAGCCTTCCTAACATTATATATTTTTGATTTGGACTTAGCTCTTCGAACACTAAACTTAACCTCAAATTTGACCATGTTATGATCACTAAAACGTCTAATTTACCAATCCTGTCCTGGTTATTAGAGAGAACAAGATCAAGAATGGCATCTCCCCTGGTAGGGGTGTTAACAAACTGAGTAAAAAAACAATCCTGTACTAATTCCACCATCTCCAGTTCATTTTCTGAAGAGCCAGTGACAATGTCCCACTGCATTCCTGGTAGATTAAAATCACCCATAACTACCACATCATTTTTATTGCTCATAGTCCTAATATCACTGTATAACAATCTGCTTTCCTCAGCAGCTATATTAGGTGTTCTGTAACAAACACCGACAATTAGGCTATTTGAGTTTTTAGCATCTAATTTTACCCATATTGCTTCCGTAGTTTTATTTATATCAGTAAGTTCCCTTGCCTGCAAGTTTTCCTTTACATATACTGCAACACCACCTCCCTTTTTTCCTATACGATCCTTACGGAACAACGTGTAACCATCCATATTATATTCTTGTCCATCCTTTTCACTCAACCACGTTTCAGTTATTCCTATAATATCATAAGAGTCCGATGAGATTAAAGCCTCTAAATCATGAATTTTATTCCTAATACTTCTGGCGTTTAAATACAGACAACAAAGGGTAGGCCTATTACGGTGCCCACTTACAATATGATTATTTGGGGCTTTCCGTTTCCCCCCACTGACATAGTTAACTAACTTCCCTGCCCCCCCAGTCCCTAGTTTAAACATTTCTCAACTACTCTACACATACGCCTCCCCAATACACTGGTTCCCCTCTGGTTCAGGTGCAACCCATCCGGCTTGAACAGGTCCCACCTGTTCCAGAAGGTCCTCCAATGCCCCATAAACCGAAACCCCTCTTTCCTACACCATCCTTTTAGCCACGCATTTAATCTCCTTATCTCAGCTAACTTAGCCTGACTTGCACGTGGCACGGGGAGTATTTCGGAGAATACCACCGTGGACGTTCTGCTTCTAAGCTTATTGGCGACTTCTATAAATTTATCCTGCAGAACAGCCCTTCTACCCTTGCCTATGTCGTTGGTGCCAACATGCACCACGACAACTGGATCCACCCCAGCTGGGGCCAAAAGCCTATCCACACGATCTGGAAGGTCTCCTACCTGGGCACCAGGCAGGCAAGACACCGTACGGGACCCTCTATCACGCGTGCACACATAACTGTCTACTCCCCTAATAATGGAATCCCCCACTACCACAACCTTCCTCTTCCTGGGGGGAGGGGGCTCCTCAGTGCCCAAGGGCCCACCTGCCTCCCCAGTCCGTTCCGGCTCTAAAGTTGGAAGAACCTGAAACCTGTTTGACACAGTCACCTCAGGTGATGCCGCCTCTGCAACGTGTGTACGCCCTTTCCTGCGTCTACGACCTACGGTCACCCAGCTCTCTCGACCTCTCTGCTCTTCATTCTCCCCCCTCCCGGCTAGTGGCGTACACACCTTCTCCCTAAAAGGCGTATTAACTTGCTCCTCTAACTCACTGTTGCATTGGATGAGAGCCAGTTGCTCCTCAAGGTCGCGAACCTTGACCATGAGCGAGTCCACTAGCTTACTTCGCTCGCAGATGAAGTCCGACTGGACACTAACGTCCAGAAGGGCAAACATGTTGCAAACGCAACACTGAGCCGGCCCCATAATTAACTAACTCACTATGACCCCGTACTCCTAGCCCAGTAAATTTATATAGTGTATTTAACTTTAAAGATTAATTAGCGTACCGTTAAATGCAATAAAGTGCCGAGTACACTAAAATAAATTACTTGGGTTGAAACGGAACTTAATTATTATTTTTATTTAAAATTACTACTACTTACCAAAAGAACTTCTGCCTGAACTAAAAACAAAACGAAATCGAAGTTGCTCTTGGGAGGTCGAAAAACCACAAAAACCCCCTCACAGCAGGCTACTGCCGGAGCGGGGAAAAAATTGGAAAATGTCCTCCCGACTCCCGACTGACTGAGCAAAGCTCAGGAGCAACTGTCCTTTTCTGGGGCCGAGTAACGTTACCGACGTTAGATATTATTAGCTATTACGCCCCGCCGGTGTTACGGAGTTAAACGCGAACAGAAAACGCAGCTCACTGCCCGTAACAATCGCGCTGTTAATAAACAGACAGGACAGACAAGCAGTCACGCCGACCGAAATAAGAACAATAAATAGAAATAACACAGCCACCCACTAAACAATTAAAGCACACAAACACTCAGAATATACGTTCCAAACACCCCAAAAACAATCACAAACAATCCCAAAACAATCGCTGCAGCTCAACACCACTCTCTCGCAGTATCCCAGCAATCTCTCGCAGCAATCCCAGGATCCCAGGTTAGTAAACCCAGGTTGGCATATTTGGTCTGTTATGTCTTAGGCCTTAGGCAAGAAGAGATCCACAGGGTGTATAAGTGGTATGTGAGTGTTATTGTCAGCAGGCGTGTTCATGTGATGGAGCCCAGAGCTGGGAGCTTCTGTATGACTGCTGTCCCTGGCTGCTCACTGGCGGCCTCTGCTGGCCACAGCTGCTCCTGGCTGAGGATGTGACGACACATTTATTATTATTATTATTATTATTATTATTATTATTATTTATTTATTTGCCTTTGGGACAAATAAAGTGTTTTTGAATAGAGCTGGGATTTTAGTTCCTTCACCTTTGTATTTCTCAGCTCGCTTTTCGGAGGGAAGTTAATGTCGTAGCTTTTATGAACAGTCCGAAAATGTCGCTCCCCATTTCCCTTCTTCGGAATAGCGACGGTACACCGACAGATGAGGCAAACGCACTTCGAATATGACATTGTGGAAAAAAATCAGTCTTCCCCCCATTCCGTATGGAAGTGGTAGGTTTTTGGCTTCTTACTTAGTCCAGCTCCCCCATTCATTTTTATACCCTTTCTTAAGTTTAGCAGAAATAAATTGGAGGCTAATCAGGCGACTCGGCCGCTTGCTGGAGTTTGGCAGCAGCTGGTGTGGCTGAACGCGTCATCCATCCTCTATTTTTATATGCCATACGATCTCACCAGGCTACTTTTGTGATCGACCGGTAGATTGCGATCGACCTATTGGGCACCCCTGGTATAGCGTGTTTTCACGACATTACATTGTCTCAAAGTGCTTTACAGCATCCCCACCCAAAGCCCCCAGTGAGCAAGTCAGAGGCGACAGTGGCAAGGAAAAGCTCCCTAGAAGGAAGAAACCTTGGGAGGCACCAGACTCAAAGGGGGAGCCCATCCTCCAGGGGGTGGCAGAGGAAGCCCTAATCCTAACCAGACCCAAAGGGGGAGCCCATCCTCCAGGGGACAGCAGAGGAAGCCCTAACCCTAACCAGACTCAGAGGGGGAGCCCATCCTACAGGGGGCAGCAGAGGAAGCCCTAACCCTAACCAGACCCAAAGCGGGGAGCCCATCCTCCAGGAACTGGCAGAGGAAGTCAAATGATCAAGATGACGAAGTCCTAATAAACATTTTTCCAGTCTTAACATTTCAGTCACAAAGCGGGGGGTAGGGAGGTGATGGCAGGCAGGTGCTGGAGCTGTTCTCAAATGGCAGGGTGAACAGTAGTACAGCAGGAGGGCATACAGGATAAGGCGTCACAGGCCGGAAGGGCGTCACTGGTAGTGGAGACGTCGCAGGCAGCAGGGTAGACAGGATATGTTGATAAGTTGGGGTCTCCAGTCAGCACAGCCCAGTATAGGGAGGGGAAATAAAATGTGCAATTAGGGGAGACTAGAGGCAGTGCAAACAGATAGGTGAGTGCAGTATGTAAGCTCCAGCAGATATGGCTATGGCAGCGTAAGTAGGAGGGAGAGGCAGGTGGGAACGCAGGCATGGGGGGTCTCTGAACGTCAGCATTCCAATTCCACAATTGTGAAGCTAGAGTGACAGACTGACAGTTCAGTTCATCCAAAGCCAATGGCACCGATCCCCACCCAGCTCTACACCTCACACTCTAGGTCTGACTGGGAGTGAGCAGTTAGCTAGAACTAGAACTAGAGTCCCTATATGCTAAAGAGGTGTGAACTTGAATATTGAGAGTCTGTCTGAATCCCCAAGACCATTCCACAGCTGAGCAGCTCTATAACAGAAAGCTCTGCAGCCTGCCGTAGCTCTTTCTACCCTGGGTACTAACAGATATCCTGCTCCTTGAGATCAAAGAAAGCGAGGAGGGTTGTATAAGACCAGCAGATTACTAAGGTATTCTGGTGAAAGGCCATTCAGTGTTTTATAAGTTAATAGCAGTATTTTGTAGTCAATCTGAGCCTTAACTGGAATCCAATGAAGGGAGGATAGAACTGGACTAATATGATAAATTTTTTCAGTGTTTGTAAGAACTCTGGCTGCTGCATTCTGTACCAGCTGAAGTTTATGTAAGGATCCAGATGGGCACCCAGAAAGGACGACATTACAGTAGCCCGGTCTGGAAGTTATATAGGCATGTATTAGTGTTTCTGCATCATGAAAGGAGAGCATCTTCCGAAGCTTGGCTATGTTCCGTAGAAGATAGAACGCAGCTCTAGTAATACTTTTTATATGAGGATTGAAACATAAATCTGAACCAGATCTCTGACCACTGTGTTAGGTCGGTAGGAAGACCACCGAGGTTGAGGTTGTCAAAGTTATTTCAAGCAGCCTTGTGACCAATTAACAGTACTTTTGTTTCTTCTGTGTTTGACGTAAAGAAATTACATCGCACTAAGTCTTTGCTTCTTGAACACTGTTAGCTGTTCCTTATAGTTTTTTGGCTGTTGATCACGAAAATAACATTCAGATTTGCCCATCACTTACTGTGTCATTGATATCTTCAGTTTTGTCATGTTTTTTCTTATATTTGTGTCCAACATTTTTTGTTTCTTTAAGAGACCCATCACCAGTGTTTTGTACAGTCTGGGAATGTCCAGGCATGGAATCAGGCCATGTTGGAAGCTGTTCTGTGGAAGTTTGCAGCCCAGGCATGCCTGGGTAGGCCGGAGCCAGCTGGACACTGCATCAGCAGGCTATAGACGTCCTCTTTGGGTTAATATAGACCTGATAGTGTGTATGTATTGTTTCAGAACATTGCACTGCCTCAGCAGGCTATAGACGTCCTCTTTGGGTTAATATAGACATGATAGTGTGTATGTATTGTTTCAGAACATTGCACTGCCTCAGCAGGCTATAGACGTCCTCTTTGGGTTAATATAGACCTGATAGTGTGTATGTATTGTTTCAGAACATTGCACTGCCTCAGCAGGCTATAGAAGTCCTCTTTGGGTTAATATAGACATGATAGTGTGTATGTATTGTTTCAGAACATTGCACTGCCTCAGCAGGCTATAGACGTCCTCTTTAGGTTAATATAGACCTGATAGTGTGGATGTATTGTTTCAGAACATTGCACTGCCTCAGCAGGCTATAGACGTCCTCTTTGGGTTAATATAGACCTGATAGTGTGTATGTATTGTTTCAGAACATTGCACTGCCTCAGCAGGTTATAGACGTCCTCTTTGGGTTAATATAGACCTGATAGTGTGTATGTATTGTTTCAGAACATTGCACTGCCTCAGCAGGCTATAGAAGTGCTCATTGGGTTAATATAGACCTGAAAGTGTGTATGTATTGTTTCAGAACATTGCATTGCCTCAGCAGCAATGTAGCAAGTAAGGTAGATGCTATAGACATTTGCAGTATGATTAGTGTCAGTCGATATGTCTCATCAATGTCTTAACAGCCGCATTACATTCTGCTATATTTGTTACGAATATACACTTACGCCTCAGAGATGCTCAATGGCTGCTCCTGTGAAGAAAGTATATCATTTGTACAGCTGTAAACTCAGTGATCAAGACAAGTAATGGGGGCCTCACATTGTTATGTGACATGTGCTGTCTGTGTGAGACCCTGCCTCAGAGGCACTCAGAAGACCATGTCGTTTGCTGTCCTGATGATATGGCGAGAACAGCAGGACCATGTGACGGACTGTTACTTCTCTTTGAATAATGTGTCTGGTTTCTCTGCTAAAAACAAGTAGTCAGTTGAATACCCTAATGTGCCTTCAGCAATGAGACCTGTGCCACATGACCACAGTCCTCCAATCCCGAAACCACCAGAGGAATGGACCTTAGACGAGCCAGAGGGAGAAACTGCAATGCAGGGAACTGGCAGTGACAATGATCCGGATTTTAAACTGTGCTCATAAGTGTGGTGGCTCTGAGGCTAGGGTTCTGTACCAGTAACCAGAAGGTTGTGGATTCAAATCCCCGGAATGCCCTGACTGATTCTACTTTGTTGGACCCTTGATCAAGGCCCCTTAATCTGTGATTGTTTCACCCTGGATATGATATTAATCTGCAAGGCCCTGCAAGGGGCTAGGATAGCAGCAGACGTTGTTGTTAAAGGATCACTGTCATTCTCCATGTGAATATTAAAATCAGCAACAATCTGCAAACTCCTTGCTGGTGATTGTAAGTGTAGAACTACAAAGAGATGATCCAGCAAGACTAAGAAGAATGATTTCAAATGTGCTAAAGCTATAAGCACTTTGCTCAGACACTCCTTTGTTAGACTGAAATATTGCAGGAGCTGTAATCAGCTGGAGTAGATTCATTTAGTGCCATGAATTCATTCAGTCTAAGTCAGGTCTCAGTAAGGCATAAGGACCAAGACTAAAATCAGTAATTATTTCATTTATTAGTAGCACCTTAGCAGCCAGTGATCTTACATTCATTACATTAATTACATTAATTAATTAATGTAATTTCTCTTTGGCTCTCAGCGGAGGCGGTCGCACTTCTCTCCCTCTCCCTCCCCTTATCTTCCCTGCTTCGCTCCTCTCGTCTCGTCTAGTCTACTGTCTTATACTTGAAGAGACTCTCTCTGCTCTGCTCTCCAAACTACGAGAAATTATGGATTTGATCAGCTGGTCTCTCAACGCAATTGACACCATCTTCTCAACGAGAAGCCTGGGTTCGGGGGAACCTAACTGTCCAGCGGGAATGTACGCGGCTGGCTACACGATGGACGGATGGGAGCGGTGGAGGGTCGTGTGCCTGGCAGCTCTTTCCGTGGAGGACATTGAAGACATCTACCTATTCGGAACTATGATTACAGGTATTATGCTGATTGGATTAGGCATTGCCCTGGTTTATCAAAATTGAAGAAGACCGTGACAGCCTCTCAAAGCCCCACTAGGCTGGCCGGAATGATTGATGGAGTGGGCAGAGCTGTTAGCACTCAGACTGTGAAACTGGATAACATCATGGAGAAGCTCACAGCTTTGCAAAACTTATTGGATGGCGGAGACCAGCGTGGAAATTAGAGGAGCTGGAAATTACAGCTTCTCGCACGGAAACCCAAACAACCTTATTCTATCAAGCTTCTGGCTCCCCTTAATCAGCACTGGCCTTGGCCAAGGCTGCTGCTGAACAAAAAGCTCCCCCGGAAGAACAGGCAGTGAGACTCTCTTGCATTCCTCTCCCCCAATCCCAAGGACTTGCACCCTCCCCCCATCCAACGCCTTCGCCGCTTCATACCCCCAGCGTGAACAGGCGGGTCTGTGACCAGCGCCTCCATGGCTGCAGGACCGGATGGCTGTTTGTCTATGCTGGACTACCTCCACCTCCCCAGTCCCTCACCCGTTGCGAGTCGTGTCTTTTCATGTTGTACGATGTAGTGATCATGTGCTTATGTTGCTGAGGTGTTTTCTCCTCCTCTCTCCTCATGTCATCCTGTTTCTCTTTTTCTCTCCTCCCCTGTCTCCCGGCCGGTCTACCCCCTACTGTGATGTTGTATATGTAAGGTCGGGCGATGGCCTGCTTTTCGCTGGTACTTGTGACTAGTGACATGGTATATTGCAACAGCAATAAAGGGTTTGAATCAAATCAAATCAAATCAAATCAAATCAAATTAATTGGACTTACATTAAGTCCAATTTTTAGCCTTGCATTACACCTATTATCTAATAACAGATTCAGTTTAATTATTATTAAGTTATTATTACATACACTACGGTGGAATAGACCTCCACGGTTAAAAGTGCGGGGAACAGACAGTAACATGAGCCCTAGGTAATGACTCTTGGCTCTGGCTAGTCAGCGATTTGCCTGGAGACTATGAGCTATGCTTTTGGACAGGAGATCAGCACCAGCCCGCGAGGGGTGAATACCGTCCCTCTTCAAAAGCCCAGGCCTACTCCCAAACATTTGCCAGTTATCTATGTAACCCACACCGTTTATCGGGCACCATTCCGACAGCCAGCGATGCAGCAACGATAATCTGCTGTATATTTCACCACCACGTCTAGTAGGGATGGGGCCAGAGCGCGTTACTGACACACACATCTTCTTTGCAAGGCTGCCCACCTCTATGAAATTTGTAACTATTGACTGTGAATTGCAGAAGCACGACCGGTCAATTGTTACAGCTCTACATTAATTTTATTGTTCTTTTTTTAAGATGTGAACAGAATGCACAACCATTTTTTTATTTTATGCATTTAATTTTATCAGTTATTGTGGGGGGGGGGGTCACTCCCCCCAGAAGTCATAGAGGTTAGAGGCCCCTGTGAGGGAGGGGCCCCTACAGAGAACATAGATGGTTAAAGTACTTTATGGTGGTATTTTATTATTTTTTATTTATTTGTTATATATATATATATATATATATATAGACTCTATTTTAATTTCTTTTGTGCTTATTTTCATTTACTCTGTGCTTATTTGGATTTCTTTCTTTCTAAGTATTTGTAAAGCGCTTTGTAAACCCTGTGGTTAAAGCCATATACATAATAATTGATTGATTGATTCAGATAGATGAGAGAGAGAGAGAGAGAGAGAGAGAGAGAGAGAGAGCATTGTGAAGCTCAAAATTCCCACCAGAAAGTTCAATTTCAATGGCTGACAGTCTGGCTGCTGACTCACAGATAGAAGTTGGTGATGTGACAATACTGAACTTACAATAATGGCAAAGGCACAGTTACTGTGAGGGACAATGCTTGTGAAATTCTGCACTAAAATGGCAATGTTTCTGTTTTACTGCTTCAGAATCTTAGGCTAGAGGGCTGAACTGAAAGCAAATCATGAATCCTTCTGTTATCTTGCTTTGTATGTAGCCTAAGCGTGTTTCCCCAGCAAAGCCGATAATCGCCGGTTAGTCACTGTCAGATATCAACCCCGAGATACTTGTCTGATTACGCTGATTACCAATAATATCGTCATGTCACTCAGACCTAACTGGTGATTTGACATGATCCCAGGTATAACAATACAGGGAAAAAGGATTTTACTCATGGGATCAGGAATCCAAGTGCCAGTTGCTGCTGCATTAGCTGCTGTGGATGTTCACATCTCCTCCTTTCAGTGATACGTGTGGAGTGTAGGGACACCTGGCAGAGAGACGGCTAAGGACTGCACTGGAAGCACTGGTCTGACTGTTATGGGAGGTTCACATCCATCTTGATGTCCATGTGTTCATATATATTCTGTGATTTTTGGCTGTAGCTTGTACTTAATGCTTTTACCTCTAGTTTTGAGCTAAGATGCACTGACTCACAATTAGTGATCATCTGACTGCAGCAAAGTACCAAGATGCACAGGACACTCTGCAGACTGTAATTCATTTTGAAATGTAAGCTGTGCTGCTAATTATATTGAAAACAAATGCAGATTGTAATGTTTGGTATTTAGCTAATGTGTAGGATGTGTATATGTCTGTGTCTTAAAGTGTTTTCTGTTCCAGGCTGAACAGCTGCGGGCTCACAAATGAACACTGTGAAATGCTGACTTCAGCTCTAAGATCAAACACCTCACCCCTGAGAGAGCTGGACCTGAGTGACAATGACCTAAAGAATAAAGGAGTGACGCTGCTCTCTACTGGACTAGGGGATTCACAGTGTAAACTGGGGTTACTGAGGTCAGTATTACTGGGTATTCCACAGTCTCCACCAGCATCCAGCGTTTTCACAAGAACACGGCAGACTCTTGTGCTCAGTGATTTCCCAGCTCTGATCTCTTCAGTGTTCTGGATGTGAATCTTCCCAGTCTGGTCTCCTTGCCCTTGACATCCCTGCCAGGCGTCATCCTCACTGCCATCAGGGTCTGCTTGGGACAGAACTGTGGATGAGGGAGGAAGGTGGTAGACAGGAGGAGACTGAGACTGCTACCTGACCTCAGATCTGGGCTCACAAACCATTAAATCATCAATTTATATGTAATTTCACTGTAATTTCAGCTTCAAAACACAATTCCAGTTGTTTCAGCCAGTAGGCAGTTTTATTGTAGTGTGGTAGGAGTTTAAGGACTAAAGGCAGCGATGTGTGACTGGACTGAAGCCTGAGGCAGACTTTATTAAAAATAAAAATGACAGCAGGAAGAGGAAAGTTTGGGGCGGCTGGTGGCAGTCAGTGGCGTCCTCATTCCGAGTCGGGGTCTCTGGGTGTGAGAGACGGGCGACGTGAGGGAGACACTGCTGTCTGTTCCCAGGTGAGGTGGGAGGAGAGAAAGCGGAACAAAAGGAGCGGAAGGCAGGGTAACGTGGAGCACCAGCGTGATGATGGTTTGGTTTGGAAATTAAATGCTCATTTATGGTCGTTAATTCACATGATTCAGGATGTCAGACTAAAAGCTGAACTTCAGTGAGTCGTGTATGATCACTGTGTTACAGTTACATCTTTTGCAGAAAAACTGCCACTAAACCCCTGAGAGCTCATCACTGCTGCTGGTCTCTTCTTCACTTCATACAGCTAATTACATGCAAATAGACGGCTGTAGAAAACAATGTTTTCATTTCCTTTCTGCAGGCTGTCGAGCTGTAGAGTCAGAAAAGAAGGCTGTTCTTCCCTGGCTTCAGCTCTGAGGTCAAACCCCTCACACCTGAGAGAGCTGGACCTGAGTGACAATGACCTGCATGATTCAGGAGTGAAGCTGCTCTCTGCTGTACTGGGGGATTCACACTGTAAACTGGTGATACTGAGGTCAGTTTGACTGGGCATTACACACCGTTAACTGGAGATACTGAAGTTAGTATTACTGGGTCTTCAACAGCATCCAGCTTTTTCACAAGAACATGGCAGACTCTGTACACCCCTCTCCTTCAGGAGATCCTCAGTGATTTCCCAGCTCTCATTTCTTCAGGGTTCTGGATGTTAATCTTTCCCAGTCTGGTCTCCTTGCCCTTGACATCTGTACCAGGCCTCATCCTCACTGCCATCAGGTTCTGCTTGGGACAGGACTGTGGATGAGGGAGGAGGGTGGTAGACAGGAGGAGACTGAGGCTGCTGCCTGACCTCAGGTTTGGGCTCACATACCATGAAACCATCAGTTTATTTGTACTTTCACTGTAATTTAAGTTTCAAAATACAATTCCAGTTGTTTCAGGCAGTGGGCAGTTATATTATAGTGTGGTATGAGTTTAAGGACATACAGGCAGCGATGGGTGACTGGACTGAAGCCTCAGTGAGGCAGGCTTTAGTAAAAATAAAAATGACAGCAGGAAGAGGAAAGTTTGGGGCGGCTGGTGGCAGTCAGCGGCCTCCTCAGTCGGCGTGTCTCCGTGTGAGAGAAGCCGGTGTCTGGGGGTCACAGGTGCACCAGCGTGATGATGGTTTGGTTTAGAAATTAAATTATTAAATGCTCATTAATGGTCGTTAATTCACAGTGACTTCAGCAATTATTCAGATTAAAAGGTGAGCTTCAGTGAGTCGTGAAGGATCACTGTGTTACAGTTATATCTTTGCAGAGAAGCAGGCCCTAATCCTCTGAGAGGCGACCACTGCTGCTGGTCTCTCCCTCACTTTATACAGCTAACTACATGCAAATAGACGGCTGTAGAAAACAAGGTTTTGATTTTCTTTCTGCAGTCTGTCAGGCTGTAGAGTCAAAGAAGAAGGCTGTTCTTCCCTGGCTTCAGCTCTGAGGTCAAACCCCTCACACCTGAGAGAGCTGGATTTGAGCTACAATCACCCAGGAGACTCAGGAGTGAAGCTGCTCTCTGCTGTACTGGAGGATCCCAGCTGTAAACTGGAGAAGCTGAAGTGAGTACAGAATATGCATTTTTACAAAAAAGATACTGGATTCCAAGAAATCCCACAATGCATTTCAGCAGCTACATAATAAACAAACACAAACAGCTTCTTTTTTCTTCTCCTACTTCCTTATATCCCACAATCTTATCAGCCCTCAATAGATGTTAGAAATAATTAAACAGTGAAGCAGGAAACATCCATTCAATCATATAATCCATACAAAACATTTGTGTAGGTTAGAAACGTTAACGGTACTGTTACAGTTAAACATGTTCATTAACATGTTATGGACAAAAATATAACGGACAGCAATCAGAATTGGACGATTGTTAAAAATGGTTATTAATAAATTAATTGTTTTCTAAAAATCCTTTATGTCATGGACCCTATTCTCTTTATTTGAATAGAGTACTGCAGTGTATAAAGTGGATTTAAAATGGTTTCATTTCTTTAAGGATGAGCCGGTGTGAACTCACAGAGAAATGCTGTGAGGCGCTGGCTTCAGCTCTCAGATCAAACTCCTCACCCCTGAGAGAGCTGGACCTGAGTAACAATGACCTGGAGGATTCAGGAGTGAAGCTGCTGTCTGTTGGGTTGGGGGATTCACACTGTAAACTGGAGATACTGAGGTCAGTATTACTGGGGATTCCACACTGTAAACTGGGGGTACTGTGGTCAGTATTACTGGGTATTCTACACTGTAAGCTGGAGATACTGAGGTCATTATTACTGGGTATTCCACATTGTAAGCTGGAGATACTGAGGTCAGTATTACTGGGGATTCCACACTGTAAACTGGGGATACTGAGGTCATTATTACTGGGTATTCCACACTGTAATCTGGAGATACTGAGGTCATTATTACTGGGTATTCCACATTGTAAGCTGGAGATACTGAGGTCAGTATTACTGGGTAGTCCACAATGTAAACTGGAGATACTGAGGTCAGTATTACTGGGGATTCCACACTGTAATCTGGGGATACTGAGGTCAATATTCCTTGGTATTCCACACTGTAAACTGAGAATACTGAGGTCAGTATTACTGGGTATTCTACACTATAAACTGGGGATACTGAGGTCAGTATTACTGGGTATTCCACACTGTAAACTGGGGATATTGAGGTCAGTATTACTGGGTATTCTACACTATAAACTGGGGATACTGTGGTCAGTATTACTGGGTATTCCACACTGTAAACTGGAGATACTAAGGTAGAAAATAACTAATGATTTCAAAATAAAGCAGGAGTATCTAAGTCTAAAGGTCGAGTTAAAAAATAACATTAGACTCTAAGAGGAATGTAGAAAGGAAGATTGCATTAGAGGCTAAGGATGACATTAAACATTTCTTCCAATATTTTAACTCCAAAAGAGCTCTAAAAGCTGAAATCACTAATCTGCAGGATAGTAAGGATCTTATAAATGAAATTGATATAGTAAATGAGTTTAATGATTATTTTACCTGTGTGTTCACAGTAGGGGACACAAGTAACTTACCACCATTTAGTACAAATACAGCATCGTCTATAACCAATATACAGTCCCTCCACCATTATCGGCACCCCTTGTAAAAATTTGTAAAAAGTGTTAGAAAAAAATCCACCTTTTGGTGAAGTAGCTTCATGTGAGCATTGAAAACATGAGAAAAATGCAACCTTTCATTGAAATAAATTTATTCAAAGAAAAACAAATCAGTTTCCTCCGGGTACTCCGGTTTCCCCCCACAGTCCAAGGACATGCTGGGGCTAATTGGAGTTGATAAATTGCTCGTAGGTGTGCCTGTGAGAGTGAATGGTGTGTGAGTGTGCCCTGCGATGGGCTGGCCCCCCATCCTGGGTTGTTCCCTGCCTCGTGCCCATTGTTTCCGGGATAGGCTCCATACCCCCCGCGACCCAGTAGGATAAGCGGTTTGGAAAATGGATGGATGGATGTTAGCTTGCTATTGCTTCCCGCAACATGTGGCTCGGCGATGAGGATCCATTAAAGTCTGTCCGGGGAGAACCCAGTCGATCTTCCGACAGAATGAACATGACAATCGACTTGCCCTCTGCCTTTACTGGTGATGGGAGCCAAAGGTTCCTCTGCTGGGTGAGGCAGCTGGACGTGGCGGTGAAGGCATCTTCAGGCTGTAGCCGTGACTATTATGATGAATTAGTGCGAATTCTTCCGACTTGCTTGAGTGGGGCAGCTTTTCTGTTATGGGACAGCCTGCCCGCTGCAGTGCAATCTGATTACGCCACGTCTAAAGAGAAGCTTAAAGAGGCTTTCGGACAAAAACAGTTTATGGACGAAAAGAGTTTATGTCGTGCTTCAGAGCGTCACTTTCTGCCCGATCGCGTGCTCCCAGTCAGAGCTTCGACGTATCCTGTATGCTGCTGGAATAAGTCGGTTGGTGCAGGAGGCTTTTCCGGATTATGGAAGTGTGGCACAGCGGGAGGAGAAGTTTAGGCGCTTTCTCGGTGGGCTGGACCCCGTTTCTAAGACAAAGTGTCTCGGGCAGGGGGCTACAGATTTGGAGGAGGCTCTGCTGATAGCGGGACGATGCGACATTGCATGAGAAGCCCTGAAGATAGACTATGTGAGTGCACCTTCTAGCAGCCGTCGTATTAGCGATGATGCTGCTGTCCACAGTCGATGGTCTTAGATGTGCAGATGATGGACTTGCTGAGGTGGTGCGATTCCTTAGGATGGAAATTAAAGAGACGAATGAGAGAATCGCAGACTGAGATCTGCAGTGGGGGGGCACCATACAGACGGGGTGGGCGCTCTCCTGATCGCGATTCTCAGGTACCTGAAGGGGGCAGCCCGTGGCAGGACCGGCGATCGCAGCACCGTGGGGGACGCAGCCCCCGATCAAGCTGGCGCTCTCGACAGGAGGATGAGCAGAGTAAGCGAGGTGTGCGATTTCTGTCACCACGCCGAGTTAATGACAATAGTCAGCAGGGAAACAGAGCAGCTGGTGCCGAGGCCCAGAAATCAGCTCACCTTCATATGGGCCCCATGATCGTGGAGACTCCTGCTGGGGGATGTGAGATAGACACTCATAAGTGTGAGCAGCAGACTTCATACCTGAAAGGGACTGTGGACGGCACTGTCGTAGCTATCCTGGTGGACTCAGGGGCTTGTGTGTCTTTAGTGCTGATTTTCGCCTGTCAGTTTCGGCACTACGGATTCGCCCCCTGACTAAAAGCTACATTAACTCCTGTGCAGTAAATGTACAAAGGTTGGACACTCCAGGTACTATTACTGTGACTTTTCACCTCGGGCCTGCATTCCTCACCAGGAACCATTCACTCTTAGACCTGAGCCGGGGTATGTTACAGTTATGGGACATTAGCGTTCCCCTGCCACGGAGCAGAGAGTTACTTCCGGAGTGCTGCAGTGTGTCACTGGCGACCACTATGACAGTTGAGTGAAGCCATGGTCCCAGTGGCCCTTCATTCCCCAGCAGGCATACTGACAGCTGCTCATTTCAATGGCTATATGGAGTCCAGTGTGCCAGACACAACAGGACTGGTAGCTCATACAGTGTCCAGTGCGAGTGACGGCGTCAAGCTGGCCAGTGTGCTCACCGCTACAGCTGCACCCGTTACACTAAAGCAGGGGTCACACATGGGGGAGTTCTACCCCAGTGAGGACTCTGATATCACGTCTCTCTCCCAGACTGGGAAGGAGGAGATTGGAGTTTGTTCACCCCGGGTGCCTCCTGTCCCATTAGATGAGTCTCCTGCTACGGTGCAGTAACAAGCGGAGCTATCGGCCCTGCTGCTCAAGTTCAGCGATGTCTTCATCCTTTCTAAACAGAACACGCCCTGGTGTGCACTTGGGAAGCACTCTGTAAGGACGGGTGATCACCCCCCGATCACTCCTCTTCGGAGAAACGAGCAGAAATCGATCGTCAGGTAGCTGGGCTGTTAGCGGATGGAGTCATAGAGGAGAATTGGAGTCCCTGGGCATCACCAGTAGTGCTTGTTAAAAAGAAAGGGGGAGAATGGAGGTTCCAGCTTTTTCACAAGAACACGGCAGACTCTGTACACCCCTCTCCTTGAGGAGATCCTCAGGGATTTCCCAGCTCTCTTCTCTTCAGGGTTCTGGATGTTAATCTTTCCCAGTCTGGTCTCCTTGCCCTTGACATCTGTACCAGGCCTCATCCTTACTGCCATCAGGGTCTGCTTGGGACAGGACTGTGGATGAGGGAGGAGGGTGGTAGACAGGAGGAGACTGAGGCTGCTGCCTGACCTCAGGTTTGGGCTCACATACCATGAAACTTGTTTATTTGTACTTTCACTGTAATTTAAGTTTCAAAACATAATTCCAGTTGTTTCAGGCAGTGGGCAGTTATATTATAGTGTGGTATGAGTTACAGGACATACAGGCAGTGATGGGTGACTGGACTGAAGCCTCAGTGAGACAGACTTTATTAAAAATAAAAATGACAGCAGGAAGATGAAAGTTTAGGGCGGCTGGTGGCAGTCAGGGGGCGACATGGGGGTGCAGTGGTTAACACTGTTGCCTCACACCTCTGGGACCCGGGTTCAAGTCTCCGCCTGGGTCACATGTGTGCGGAGTTTGCATGTTCTCCCCATGTTGTCGGGGGGTTTTTCTCAGGGTACTCCGGTTTCCCTCCACAGTCCAAAAACATGCTGAGGCTAATTGGACTTATAGGAGTGCATGTGTGAGTGAATGGTGTGTGAGTGTGCGCTGTGATGGGCTGGCCCCCCATCCTGGTTTATTCCCTGCCTTTTGCCCATTACTTCCGGGATAGGCTCCGGACCCCCCACGACCCAGTAGGATAAGCGGTTTGGAAAATGGATGGAGGGATGGATGGATGGATAGTGGCAGTCAGCGGCGTCCTCATTGCGAGTCGGCATCTCTAGGTGTGAGAGACGGGAGACGTGAGGGAGACACTGCTGTCTGTTCCCAGGCGAGGTGGGAGGAGAGAAAGCAGAACAAGAGGAGCGGAAGGCAGGGTAACGCGGAGCAGCCGGTGTCTGGGGGTCACAGGTGAGGTGGGAGGAGAGAAATCAGAACAAGAGGAGCGGAAGGCAGGGTAACGCGGAGCAGCCGGTGTCTGGGGGTCACAGGTGAGGTGGGAGGAGAGAAAACAGAACAAAAGGAGCGGAAGGCAGGGTAACGCGGAGCAGCCGGTGTCTGGGGGTCACAGGTGAGGTGGGAGGAGAGAAAACAGAACAAAAGGAGCGGAAGGCAGGGTAACGCAGAGCAGCCGGTGTCTGGGGGTTACAGGTGCACCAGCGTGATGATGGTTTGGTTTAGAAATTAAATGCTCATTTCTGGCCGTTAATTCACAGTGATTCAGGATGTCAGATTAAAAGCTGAGCTTCAGTGAGTCGTGTATGATCACTGTGTTACAGTTATATCTTTGCAGACAAGCAGCCGCTAAACCCCTGAGAGCTGATCACTGCTGCTGGTCTCTCCTTCACTTTATACAGCTAATTACATGTACAAACGGCTGTACAAAACAGTGTTTTCATTTCCT
Organism: Brienomyrus brachyistius; assembly: GCF_023856365.1. Taxonomy (NCBI): domain Eukaryota; kingdom Metazoa; phylum Chordata; class Actinopteri; order Osteoglossiformes; family Mormyridae; genus Brienomyrus; species Brienomyrus brachyistius. The sequence goes on from NW_026042340.1 coordinate 1,001,223, forward strand.
TTCTTCAGGCTGTCAGGCTGTAGAGTCACAGAAGAAGGCTGTTCTTCCCTGGCTTCAGCTCTGAGGCCAAACTCCTCACACCTGAGAGAGCTGGACCTGAGCGACAATGACCTGCAGGATTCAGGAGTGAAGCTGCTCTCTGCTGGACTGGGGGATCCCAGCTGTAAACTGGAGAAGCTGCAGTGAGTACAGAATATGCATTTAAAAAAAAAAACAAACTGGACACCAAGAAAACCCACAATGCATTTCAGCAGTTACATAATAAACAAACACAAACAGCTTCTTTTTTCTTATCCTGCTTCCTTATATCCCACAATCTTATCAGCCTTCGATCCATGTTTTAATTAAGCAGTGAAGCAGGAAACGTCCATTTAGCCAAATAATCAGCAGACCATTTTTGTGTTGATTTCGACATGTGCTTAGGATCACCGTCCAGTTTTCGTTTCCTGGTAGATGCAGCCAAACTTTGATTTAAAATGTCCTGGTATTTGATGGAGTCCATAGTGCCATGTGCCCTAACGAGGTTTCCAGGGCTTTTGGAGGAAAAACAGCCCCACAACATCACAGAACCTCCACCATATTTTAGCCAGCATTGATTTAGGAGAGGTAGATGCTGTCCAACTAGTCTACTTGAGTTCTTTGAGGAAGCTACAAGAGAAATTTATCACAAAAAGTACTTAGAAGGCCAGAAGGCCTTTGATGTTGTCCCCCACCAATGTAATTTAACGTAGATAAATGTAAGGTAATTCATTCAGTGAGCTGAAATATGAAGTACAGATATTTTATGGGTTCCACTGAAATAAAGGTAGCTGATTATGAGAAAGATCTCGGTGTGTATGTTCATGCTTCGATGTCCCACTCTAGCCAGTGTGGGGAAGCAATTAAAAAGGCCAATAGGATGTTGGGTTACATCTCTAGGTGTGTGGAGTTTAATTCAAAGGAGGTGATGCTAAGATTATACAATTCCTTATTAAGACCCCACCTAGAATATTGTTTTAATGTGAGAGGAGGATGTAGGGCTTTCGAAGGAACAAACAGGTTCGCTTTGATCTGTTCAGAAATATTTATTGAAATATACAGAAAACTATGACGTGCCATCATCACCCACCTTCACACACGGACTTGGGAGCCCCTTTCAGTCCTGTCAGGAGACCAACATGTGGCCAGACTCCCCCCCCAGGCGATGCGCTCTTTGTGAGGCTGTTTTCACTTGCAGTTACGAAGAATTTTGGGCAACACTTTCCATTTTGCCCTGAGAGAGACAAGATAAGTGTCCATTTCTCCAGAGAGAGGCAAGATAGGTGTTCTAGCAGTTTTGTGAGAAACAAGTTATACATGTGATCAATGAAAAAACATGTTAGTGCAGTTCAACTGTGGCACAACAATAATATGGGCGAATCACGGTGGGTGACGTGTTTGAATCTCGGGATGATTAGTCCATACATGATCAGAATCAATCCATACCTCAGTCATCTCATAGGTATGTCTGCTAGGTGGAGTTGGAGGTGCTCCACCAATCCGGGAGTAGTGGAGCCAAACAACTACAATTTCCCAAATTATTACAGTAACAGGAGGACAGTGAACATTTTTTGTTGAATTCTATGCTATGTGAGCGACATGGCCAGTTACGTGACCATCTGTGGGTTCATATTAATACAAATATTGTGTGCAGGTTTGGGCAGCATGCCTTAAAAAGGACGTTGCTGCCTTGGAAAGGGTTCAATGCAGAGCTCAAGACAGATTCCTGGTCTCAGAGGAATGTCTTATGAGGAGAGGTTAGCTGCGCTGAATCTGTTCTGCACCAAATGCTCACAGAAAATCCACTTTTAGGTTAATAAAATAAATCACCCCAAGATAAGGCTGCAGACTCGGCCAGGAGGGTCTCTGCTGTGGGGCTGGAAACTCCTCTCCTGCCCGGACACGACGCTACTAAAGAGAACCCAGTAGGCTGGATTATTACAGTTTTTCTAGTTTGCTTTCATGCAGCAGTCAACTCAAACTCCACATTTTCAAAACAGGTAACACACAGGCCCAAACAGTGGCACTTGTGGTCAAAGAGACACATTTTGTTTGCAAAAGGCTCTAACTGTGCTAAAACATTTAAAATATGAAACAAAAGCAAACTCTGCCTTCGAACAACACAACTTGCAAACAAGTATATGAGCTTTTCCAATCAATCATTACACAATGGACTGCAAAATACAAAATACAGCACTAAGTGCGAATCAGTGTACCATGGCTTGTCATTATGACATAGCTGTCATGCCAGTGCCACCTGTTATCTTTATACAGAGACTGTGTCAAATTTGGCTTCTTGCAAAGAATTGGATCCAGAATTAAAAATGCTTTGATGCAAATTTTATTGATTCTTTGACATTGTTCTTTAAAAAAAACTGAAATACTGTACATTTTACAGAAAATACACGTAAACATAAATAACATCTATCAGAGTATAAGAAATTAAGAAAATAAAGATAAGATCTATTACAGTAAAGTATAAAAATCTATTACAACATAAGAAATAGCCACCATCGATACTCAGTCTATTATAGCATAAGAAATGGCCACTATTGATACTCAGTCTATTACAGCATAAGAAATAGCCACCATTGATACTCAGTCTATTACAGTATAAGAAATGGCCACTATTAATACTCAGTCTATTACAGCATAAGAATTAGCCACTATTGATACTCAGTCTCTCCTGTCTTGACGATGGGGCCACATGGCTTCATCCACATCACATTTAATATCCTCTCCTGCACTGAGGGAAAAACCTTCTTACATGCCTTATCCAACCACGACATTCCTCTGCACCTATTTCTTGGGCAGCAGCAGTCATTGCATTCAGGAAGGGCATCTGCTCATAGGGATGGTGATCATACACCTTCCACCTCCAAGCACTGAAGAACTCCTCTATGAGATTCAGAAATGGGGAATATGCTGGGAAGAACGGCATCATTATACGAGGGTGTACTGCAAACCACTCACTGACAAGGTGAGAGTGGTGGGACGCCACATTATCCCAGATAATGATGTGGCATGCCAGGCTTCAACAGCCCTCTACCCTCAGGTGGGATCAGCCTCTCGTGAAGTGCATTCAGGAATGTTATGAAGCGTTCAGTATTGTATGGGCCAATAGTGGGGATATGGCATAGGACACCATCACTGGAGGTGGCAGCACACATGTTATGTTGGCGGCCCTCTGCCCTGGAACTGTGGAAGTGACCCTGTACCCAAAGAGCTTCCTTCCACGTCTCCTCACTTTATAGAGATTTAAGCAGCTTCATCAACATAAATGAAGACATGATGTGTCCCCTCAGCTTCAAGCTCCATTATTCTCTAAGTAAAAAAAGGCTGAATTACAATGAATGTCAAAGCAATCAAGAAAAACTGTAAAGCTAGTTCCTGATGTTGCAAGACATCATCTTCACCGCTCTTGTGGAGGTCATGTGATTCTGGCGCCCCCTGGTGGTGTTGTATCTTACATTATACAGAGTGATACGATATAATCCTAGTGGAGATAATAATAATAATATCCATCAATCCATCCATTTTCCAAACCGCTTATCCTACTGGGTCGCGGGGGTTCCAGAGCCTATCCCGGAAGCAATGGGCACGAGGCAGGGAACAACCCAGGATGGGGGGCCAGCCCATCGCAGGGCACACTCACACACCATTCACTCTCACATGCACACCTACGGGCAATTCAGTAACTCCAATTAGCCTCAGCATGTTTTTGGACTGTGGGGGGAAACCTGAGTACCCGGAGGAAACCCCACGACGACATGGGGAGAACATGCAAACTCCGCACACATGTGACCCAGGCGGAGACTCGAACCCGGGTCCCAGAGGTGTGAGGCAACAGTGCTAACCACTGCACCACCATGCCGCCCCCATAATAACAATATCCTATGCTCTATTATTATAATACATTATTATCAGTAATAATCATATTTATATAATGCTATAATTATAAAACGTAATAATATTTAACATTATACAGACACATATGTACAAATACAATTAACTATATAAACTATATAAATTACTATATAAACTATAGTAATTATGAACTATGATAATAATATCTTTAACCTATACTTCGCCTTGATTACTGAAGTTTTTATAATGTCATGTCTGGCCCCACAGTGGAGATCATATGATTTCCAGCCCTAGCAGAGGACGCCCAGTGTTCTACATCCAGACCTTTTTCAATCCGCACAGGAATTCCGCTATTCTGTGGAATAGCTTAATAAAGAACCTGAATTCCCCGACCGGCACCACACATCGCGGCTGTCACGATCCGGCTGTGCGGGTAATGCACACGGGCTGATGGCTCAGGCAGGCAACAGGCAGGAAGCAGGCAGGCAGGCAGAATCGGGGAAAATGGGGATTTATTTGGGAAACAGGGTGCAGGAAACATCAGACGTCTACTAACATCAATGACGGACAAGGAACGAAGGCAAGACATGGACTGAAATACACAGGACTGGGCGAAAATAATCGGACACAGCTGGGTATGATTGGGGAAGCACACGTGGATAATCAGGGGGCGTGGCACACACGAGGATCGGACGAGCTGGGCGTGGCACACACGAGGATCATACGAGCTGGGCGTGGCACACACGAGGATCGTACGAGCTGGGCGCGGCACACACGAGGATCATACGAGCTGGGCGTGGCACACACGAGGATCGGACGAGCTGGGCGTGGCACACACGAGGATCATACGAGCTGGGCGTAGCACACACGAGGATCGGACGAGCTGGGCGTGGCACACACGAGGATCATATGAGCTGGGCGTGGCACACACGAGGATCGTACGAGCTGGGCGTGGCACACGAGGATCGTACGAGCTGGGCGTGACACACACGAGGATCGGACGAGCTGGGCGTGGCACACACGAGGATCGGACGAGCTGGGCGTGGCACACATGAGGATCGTACGAGCTGGGCGTGGCAGCGGCTAATGTTTTATTTCTTTTGCTTGTTTTGAAAGCATCTCATCACTTAATTACATGATCAGAATGGCATGTAGTAGAAAGCTTCTAATATAATGACCAAAACGGATGTCATTATAGGTGAACCTTTACTTGCATTTATTTGCTATTTCAAAGGGCAAGGAAAGGAAACACAAGTGCTAAAGCAGAACTTTCTTCCGATTACGTATATAGGTGAAGCATGTGGAAGCAGCAGAGAGACGGAGAATGAAACACCCCCTATTTCCGGGTCGCTTCCTACATCAAATAAAGGCATTTTACCTTTATTTCTTCAAAAAATGAGTCATGTTGATTAAACTATTCACAACATGGCAGACTGTTACGATGAAATATGCTTACAAAACCACATCGTCCAGTTAATTGTCTCTGTACCACTTGTGATCTTATTTATTTATTTGTTTGTTTATTTAAGGTGAGGAAACACACAACAAGTTAACACTAAGCCTCAGATTATACGCTTAATGCCTTTATATAAATGTATGTGGCATTAGCCTGGCTGTTTGTTCATGGTTAGATGCTATAAGGAGTGTAGGGACTGTGATTATACGCTTAATGCCTTTATAGGAATGCATGTGGCATTAGCCTGGCTGTTTGTTCAGGGTTAGATGCTGTAAGGAGTGTAGGGACTGTGATTATACGCTTAATGCCTTTATAGGAATGCATGTGGCATTAGCCTGGCTGTTTGTTCAGGGTTAGATGCTGTAAGGAGTGTAGTGACTGTGATTATACGCTTAATGCCTTTATAGAAATGCATGTAACATTAGCCTGGCTGTTTGTTCAGGGTTAGATGCTGTAAGAATGGTTCCCAGTTTTCCCCAAACAGCAGTATGCTAATTTTATCTAAGGCTGTAATATTTTCCATGGATATATATTCTGTCATTAGATTAGTCCAACAATTACAGTGAGTGTGTTTTTTAATTTCCAGTTTGGAAGAATTGCTAGTTGGAGAAATAAGTATACAGTCAAACCTCAGATTTTGAGTAACTTGTTTTACGATTGTTTTGCAAGACGAACAAAATTTTAAAATAAATTTTAACTTGATAAACGAGGGAGGTCTTACAATTCGAGTATTATGTATGCGCTTGGTCTGCCTAGCATCACATGATCACAACTGAGCCGATGGTTCTTCTCTCTCTCGCTCTCTCTCTGAGGGATTGTGGGTAATTGTCTCAAACCTCACTTGTATAATCAAAATTTAGTATAAAAGCAACACCCGAATAAGGGTGTAGCAGTGCGAGCGATGAATCTGTTTAACAATAGTGCAATGTCACATTTCTGTGAAATTGAAAAGGAGGCAAAGTTGTCATTGTATAGGTTCCTTCTTAAAGTCACACTAAAAAGAAAAAGATTACAGTGAACCAACGGATGGCAGTGAAAGTCATTCTAGAAAATAACCCTCCTCTTCTCTCTCATCTTCCTCACACCCTCCACGATTCCTTTCAAAGGTAAAGTGCAGGTTACTTTCTATTATGTTTTTTTACTTTATATTTTGTATTAATAATTTTTATATGAATATTTTTGGGTTGTGGAACGAATCATCTGAGTTTCCATTATTTCAAATGGGAAAATTTGCTAGGGAAAAGAATGCTATGGATTATGAGCACGTTGGGTATAGAGGCCCACAGAGAATGCAGATAATTATCTGTGACACCCATGGTGCACTGTGAGCAAGTATGCAGGCCCACATAGCATGCAGATAATAATCTGTGCCACCCGTGGTGCACTGTGAGCAGGCATACAGGCCCACAGAGGATGCAGGTAATTATCTGTGACACCCATGGTGCACTGTGAGCAAGTATGCAGGCCCACATAGCATGCAGATAATAATCTGTGCCACCCGTGGTGCACTGTGAGCAGGCATACAGGCCCAAAGAGGATGCAGGTAATTATCTGTGACACCCATGATGCACTGTGAGCAGGTATACAGGCCCACATAGCATGCAGATAATTATCTGTGACACCCATCGTGCACTGTCAACAGGCATACAGGCCCACAGAGCATGCAGATTATTATCTGTGACACCCATGGTGCACTGTGAGCAGGTATACAGGCCCACATAGCATGCAGATAATCTTCTGTGACACCCATGATGCACTGTGAGCAGGTATACAGGCCCACATAGCATGCAGATAATTATCTGTGACACCCATCGTGCACTGTGAACAGGCATACAGGCCCACAGAGCATGCAGATAATTATCTGTGACACCCATGGTGCACTGTGAGCAGGTATACAGGCCCACATAGCATGCAGATAATTATCTGTGACACCCATCGTGCACTGTGAACAGGCATACAGGCCCACAGAGCATGCAGATTATTATCTGTGACACCCATGGTGCACTGTGAGCAGTTATACAGGCCCACAGAGCATGCAGATAATTATCTGTGACACCCATAATGCACAGTGAGCAGGTATCAATGCTGACTACTTTTTATATTGAGTGACGTGTTTTCTGTGAATTACTTTGTACTCAGCTGAAGGCCGGTGTTTGTTGTCACTATGAATATGTTGTTGCAGACTTCCATCCTGAAATCAGAGCTGGGGGAAAAGTTAAGGTCCTTATTCCAATTAACCTTTGGTACAAATATCAAAGTATCTGTCGCAGATAGAGCTTTATGTATTTTAGAGGTTAGTTTCTTTTCATTTTTAACTTGGAGAATTTTGTCTCTTTGGAGGATTAAGTGTATTTTTGTTTGGCTCATTTTGGTTTTGATGCTGGAATCAGTTTTTAAATATTAGAAAAACTGCATATTCTCATCTCCCTATTTATGGATTAGGTCTTCGAATGTCATGGAATGACTGTTATTGAAGAGATGGAGATAATCGCTTTTTCATGTGTGATAGTGAACAGTGAGATTGTGAAGTAGAAAATCCGGATTATTCCAGATTGGGGTGCATTTACAGGGTCTCAGAGTGCAGTTAGTGATTTTAATGGTTCTCCACTGCGCTGTCAGTGTTGTGGAAATGGCAGTGTTGTTGAAGCAGTAATGGTTCTTTAATGAAATATTATACGAGGAACGGTTACTTGAGCTAAGTTCAGTCTCAAGCGAAGGAGACTGAGGGGGGACATGATCCAGGTTTATAAGATTCTAACAGGTTTGGATGCTGTTCAGCCAAATAGTTACTTCAGCATTAGTTCAAATACACGAGCTCGTGGCCATAGGTGGAAATTAGCAGGAGAACATTTCAAACTGGATTTAAGGAAGCACTTCTTTGCGTGTAGTCAGAGTATGGAATAGCCTTCCTGATAATGTAGTGCAAGCTGAATCCTTGGGTTCCTTTAAATCAGAGCTAGATAAGATTTTAACGACTCTGAGCTATTAGTTTAGTTCTCCCCAAGCAAGCTTGATGGGCCGAATGACCTCATCTCGTTTGTATAGTTCTTATGTTCTTATGTAAATCTGCACGTCTGAGATTTTTACAGTACAGCTGCTGCTGCTGTAACCATGAGCTGCTGTTACTGCTGTAGTGTCACCAGTTAGTTATGTGCTGCAGTTAATTTGCTAAGTAATAATGAAGAAAAATCTAAACTTGTAATCCACCTTGAGATTTATTTCTCTGTAATTGTGAAATGTTTGATTTTTGCATTTTTGTTTTTCCAGTAAAAATGTGACATTAATGAGCTAAGAATTTGAAAGAATTTTTCTGAAATTATTCTGGAGGAGAATTTTTATTTTGATTGTTGAAATGGGTCCTATTAGTGAGAGTGGGAGATTAATCTATTATTTTGAGTAAGGGGGTGTAGTTGAGGGTGAACAAGTCTGACAGCCTGGCGGAGATGTTGATACCCAGGTACCGGATATTTCCGGTGTGAAATGGACCATCCTGATCAGCAGAATCCCAGGTATCTTCAGACAGTGAGAATATTGTGGGTTTTTCCAGTTTATTGTGTAGTTTGATAGTTTTGAAAAAGTATTAATAAAATTTTAATTTCATGTAGTGAGGGTTGAGGGTTTTGTACTAACAGCAAGATATCGTCTGCATAGTGTAATTTTGTTTTCAGTTATTGGTCAGAATTCTGTTTATTTCACTGTTCTGTCATATTGCTGCCACAAGTGGTTCTATGAAGATGGCAAACAGTGAAGGAGAGAGTGGGCATGCAGGCCGTCTTCCCCGTCGGAGTGTGAATGCAGGTGATGTCATCCCATCTGTGACACTGTAGCTTTGGGTGAGGTGTGCAGTATTTTAACCCAGTGGGTGAACGACTCTCCGAAGCCAAATCTATGTAATGTATTAAAGAGGAATGTCCACCTGACTGTCAGATGCCGTTTCTGCATCTATGATGTAATCATGGTTTTAGTGTGGGTATGCTGAGCAACACTGACTAAATTAAATATCTATGGATGTTGTCTGAGGCATGTCTTGTCCTGATGAAGTCTGTCTGATCAGGATGGATTATAGTAGGAATGACTGTCTGTAACCGAGTGGCGAGAGCTTTTGTAATGATTTTCAAGTCTGTATACATTAGAGAGAGTGGCGGGTAACTGGAAGGCTGTGCTGGGTCTTTATCAGGTCTCAGTAACACTGTAATGGATGGTAACTGGAGGGTTGTGTTGGGTCTTTATCAGGTCTCAATAACACTGTAATGGATGGTAACTGGGGGGTTGTGTTGGGTCTTTATCAGGTTTCAATAACACTGTAATGGCCGGTAACTGGAGGGTTGTGCTGGGTCTTTATCAGGTCTCAATAACACTGTAATGGCCGGTAACTGGAGGGTTGTGCTGGGTCTTTATCAGGTTTCAGTAACACTGTAATGGCCGGTAACTGGAGGGTTGTGTTGGGGTTTTATCAGGTTTCAATAACACTGTAATGGCCGGTAACTGGAGGGTTGTGCTGGGTCTTTATCAGGTCTCAATAACACTGTAATGGTCGGTAACTGGAGGGTTGTGTTGGGTCTTTATCAGGTGTCAATAACACTGTAATGGCCGGTAACTGGAGGGTTGTGCTGGGTCTTTATCAGGTGTCAATAACACTGTAATGGCCGGTAACTGGAGGGTTGTGCTGGGTCTTTATCAGGTCTCAATAACACTGTAATGGCCGGTAACTGGAGGGTTGTGCTGGGTCTTTATCAGGTCTCAATAACACTGTAATGGCCGGTAACTGGAGGGTTGTGTTGGGTATTTGTCAGGTCTCAATAACACTATAATGGTCGCTGTACTCATTTGTGATGGGATTTGTGATGTATGTTTAATTTCTCTATTTGTCTTTTGAAGAGTGGAGATAATACATCCCAAAAATGTTTATAGATTTCTGTAGGGAAACCATCCGGTCTGGGCGATTGGTTGTTAGGCATTTGGTTGTTTTTCTGATGTTAATGGTGCATCAAGGGTATCTGCTATTTCATTGGTTAATATGGGTGTCTAGATTATTTAAAAATAATTCTATATCAACTGCATCTGGTCCTTGTTCTGAGGAGTATAGGTTCTTATAAAATGTTTGGAAAGTGTTGTGAATTTCATGTGATTATTGAAATATTTATTAGAGGAGTCACTTTTATTTAAAAGTAATGCTTGTAATGGTGAGGTGATCTTATTTATTGGGGAGTTCTTGTCTATCTCTCTGCAGGCTGTCAGGCTGTAGAGTCACAGAAGAAGGCTGTTCTTCCCTGGCTTCTGCTCTGAGGTCAAACCCCTCACACCTGAGAGAGCTGGATCTGAGCTACAATCACCCAGGGGACTCAGGAGTGAAGCTGCTCTCTGCTGTACTGGAGGATCCCAGCTGTAAACTGGAGAAGCTGAAGTGAGTACAGAGTGTGTGTCTGACACGCTACAGATACTTATGCATGTATGTGAAGAAGAGGCACCAATAAATAAATGGATACAGCAGTACTATGTCATTCTGCTTCTCCTATAGTGTGGATCACGGTGGAGAGTGCAGGACCAGACCAGGCGTACAGAGATGTAAGTGTGTTTGCAAGTTTTATTAATAATACCATTAATATTATGTTATGGTTGTATTCACACAGGTTTTGTGATTAGTGTGGCTTTTTACACTGTGTGTAGCTGGATTTCCATGTTTGTGTTTCTGTGTCATTTTAGATAAACATCCAAATGAGAGAAACAAAACATCAAATCATCACCAAAAACACCATTAATTCATTTATACGTTTTAAAAAATATTTTTTACAAATACTTTATAGCTGCTCATATCGTCTTTGTGTTTGTGTGGGAGTGTAAGACGGTTAAAATATACTCTGATATAAGAACATAAGAACTATACAAACGAGAGGAGGCCATTCGGCCCATCAAGCTCGCTTGGGGAGAACTTAACTAATAGCTCAGAGTTGTTAAAATCTTATCTAGCTCTGATTTAAAGGAACCCAAGGATTCAGCTTGCACTACATTATCAGGAAGACTATTCCATACTCTGACTACGCGCTGTGTAAAGAAGTGCTTCCTTAAATCCAGCTTGAAATGTTCTCCCGCTAATTTCCACCTATGGCCACGAGTTCGTGTATTTGAACTAATGCTGAAGTAACTATTTGGCTGAACAGCATCCAAACCTGTTAGAATCTTATATACCTGGATCATGTCCCCCCTCAGTCTCCTTTGCTTGAGACTGAACAGATTTAGCTCAAGTAACCTTTCCTCGTATGACATTCCTCTAAGACCAGGAATCATTTTTGTGGCCCTACGCTGCACCTTTTCTAAGTCCACAATGTCCTTTTTAAGATATGGTGACCAAACCTGCACACAATATTCTAGGTGAGGTCTCACCAAGGAATTGTATAATCTTAGCATTACCTCCCTTGACTTAAACTCCACACGCCTAGAGATATACCCCAACATCCTATTGGCCTTTTATATTGCTTCCCCACACTGGCGAGAATGGGACATGGAAGCATCAACATACACACCAAGGTCTTTCTTATGATCAGCTACCTTTATTTCAGTGACACCCATGAAATACCTGTACTTTATATTTCTGCTCCCTAGATGGAGTACCTTACATTTGTCTACGTTAAATTTCATCTGCCAGGTATTGGCCCAGTCTCTAATTAAATCAAGATCCCGCTGTAGCTGCTGAGCCGCTAATTCAGTATCTGCTATACCACCCACCTTGGTGTCATCTGCAAATTTCACCAGTTTACTGTATATATTGGTATCTATATCATTTATGTAAATTAGAAACAATAGTAGTCCTAAAATCGAACCCTGCGGTACCCCACTATGAACGCAAGCCCACTGTGACATTGTGCCTCTTATAACTACTCGCTGTTTCCTATCTGTTAACCAGTTATCAATCCAGGTCGCTACGGTACCTAAAATACCTGTCGCTTTGACTTTAAGTAGGAGACTATTGTGCGGGACAACATCAAAAGCCTTTTGGAATTCTAAGTAGATGACATCATAGGCCTTCTTATCATCAACTTCCTGAGTAGCTTCCTCAAAAAACTCCAACAGATTCGTTAAACAGGATCTACCTCTCCTAAATCCATGCTGGCTATCCCGCAAAATGTTATTGGAGTCCAGGTAATCTACCATTTTCTCTTTGATTATAGCCTCCATAACTTTACCAGTTATACAAGTTAGTTGTACATACATATAGTTGTACATCTTTAATTTCACAGAAACGGAATCATTTGCATTTGTTCTTTTTGCACATGCCGTGAGTGTACAGTATGTGTTTTCTGTGTGTGATTAGTTAGTATTGTCCTGAGACGGCACCCATAGGCAGTGATACCGGACTCTCTCCTCCAGTGCAAAATGCTAATTTGTATTTTTTTCTCCATGACAAATACAGTCCTGCACATTTTTGTGTTTCCCCTCATTCATCACCTGATTCAACTCCTTGTGCTAATTACCACACAGCTCTTGAGCTGAATCATTTATGATGGAACGGGGAAAGAACTAAGTTACGCTGGGATTTGGGCACCAGTGCCTTAGACAGAACAAACAGGGAGCATATGTCGATGTTCACTGGTCAATCAGGTAGCGCTCCTCTCATAAATATTAATGAGCCAGCCAATCATGCAGGGCTTCGCTCATGAATATTAATAAGATTTCCGGACCCACCCTGCTAAAAAATTTTTACGCCTGCGCGAGGTGCGGGGCTCACGCCTCGCGGCAGCGGCGCCATATGTGAGAGTCACGTGCGTGGTAGACACGCTTCACGGAAATAAGCCGATGCGTGTGAAATACATTCAGAGCGGCTTTGCTGGGACTAAAGACCGTGTCAGACAATCGCTGCAAATACTGGATCCTCATGGAGCGCAACTCAGGCACCGGAATCGTCTTCGGAGGCGTTTGTATCAGAATTCAGGTCTGGTGCCGTTTTGTGGTAAATATGCTTGTGATGAATATGTCTGATGAATGTCGCCGCTTTGTAAATTTATTTCCCCGTAATTACGCTGTTAGTTTAGCTCGCGCCGCATTTTGGCGGCTCTTCCCGCCGGTGTCGCGCGCCGTCCGACATTTCCTGAGCTATTTCATAAACTTCGGTTCCCGCTTCGTTCGGGGAAGCTGCGCTGTTTTTATATTGTACAGAAACATAAAGTACAGGGGGCCTGATGGTATTAATAATTCTTCCTCCTGCCTACAGACTCCTGCCAGCTGACACTGGACCCCAACACAGCACACAGAGAGCTGTCTCTGTCAGGGGGGAACAGGAAGGTGACATGGGGGGCAAAGCAGCCATATCCTGATCATCCAGAGAGATTTGATGGCTGCCCCCAAGTTCTGTGCAGAGAGAGTCTGACTGGCCGCTGTTACTGGGAGGCTGAGTGGGATGGAGATGGAGCTGATATAGGAGTCACTTATAAAGGGATCAGGAGGAAAGGAGGGAGTGACTGTGTGCTTGGATTCAATGACAAGTCATGGATTCTGCGCTGTAAACCTGACAGTTACTCTGTCTGGCACAATAATAAACAGACTCTCATACCCAAACGGCCCTCAGGCCCCCACAGAGTAGGAGTGTATCTGGACTGGGGGGCTGGTGCTCTGTCCTTCTACAGAGTCTCCTCTGATGGACTGACCCCCCTGTACAGATTCACCTCCTCATTCACTAAGTCCCTCTATCCAGGGTTTTATGTTCATATAAAGTCCTCAGTGTCACTGTGACGTGATGCTGGTTCTCCTGGCAAAAAGGTAAAATCTCTGCTTTTTAACCTTTATAATCCTTTTTACTCTCAAATGTATGTTTGACAGAAATATAGTTTTTCTCTCTGACTAAAATATAACTAAATGTAATCCTGATTGGGGGGGGCTTTCCCCCTCCCCTGTATATGTACATTTTATATATTTACGCCTGTTTACTGTATTTCCTCCCTGTAAAATGACAATAAAGTCTTTCTGTTCTGTCCTATTAATGTCCTGCTTCAGCGTCACCCAAAGCATGACTGAGTAACATAATGAAACCACAGTCTGGTGGGTTAAATTAAATAAATTCACTTTTTACTAATAGAATTAGAGTAAATCAGTGTAAATAACTATTTAACTGCAGACATAAAAGAAATGAAAAACACTGGAAAATATAATTATATCCTGTTACTACTCTGGGTCAGTGGATTAAAGCAAATAAATTTATATTAAATAATTATTTGATTGAATAATGAAATTTGTTTTATGGAATAATTACCCCCCCACCCCAATGTACTGTAATAGGTCTGCTTACCCCCCCGTCGGACAGAAGGGGCAGGTGCCCAGACCCCCTTCCCACCCCCACCCCACTGTGAAAAGTCTGCTTACGCCCCCTTAGGACAGATGGGGCAGGTGCCCAAGACACCCTTGCCACCCCCCACTCCACTGTAATAAATCTGCTTACCCCCCCCGTCGGACAGAAGGGGCAGGTGCCCAGACCCCCTTCCCACCCCCACCCCACTGTGAAAAGTCTGCTTACGCCCCCTTAGGACAGATGGGGCAGCTGCCCAGGCCCCCTTGCCACCCCCACCCCCACTGTAAAATGTTTGTTTCGCCCCCCGTCGGACAGAAGGGGCAGGTGCCCAGGCCCCCTTGCCACCCCCACCCCTCTGTAATAGGTCTGCTTACGCCCCCGTCTGATAGAAGGGGCAGGTGCCCAGGCCCCCTTGCCACCCCCACCCCTCTGTAAAAGGTCTGCTTACCTCCCCCATCAGACAGAAGGGGCAGGTGCCCAGGCCCCCTTGCCACCCCCACCCCTCTGTAAAAGGTCTGCTTACGTCCCCGTCTGATAGAAGGGGCAGGTGCCCAGGCCCCCTTGCCACCCCCACCCCTCTGTAATAGGTCTGCTTACGTCCCCGTCTGATAGAAGGGGCAGGTGCCCAGGCCCCCTTGCCACCCCCACCCCTCTGTAATAGGTCTGCTTACGCCCCCGTCTGATAGAAGGGGCAGGTGCCCAGGCCCCCTTGCCACCCCCACCCCTCTGTAATAGGTCTGCTTACGCCCCCGTCTGATAGAAGGGGCAGGTGCCCAGGCCCCCTTGCCACCCCCACCCCTCTGTAATAGGTCTGCTTACACCCCCGTCGGACAGAAGGGGCAGGTGCCCAGGCAGCCTTGCCACCCCCACCCCACTGTGAAATGTTTGCTTACGCCCCCTTCGGACCTAAGGGGCAGGTGCCCAGGCCCCCTTGCCACCCCCACCCCACTGTAAAATGTTTGTTTCGCCCCCGTCAGACAGAAGGGGCAGGTGCCCAGGCCCCCTTGCCACCCCCACCCCTCTATAAAAGGTCTGCTTACACCCCCGTCGGACAGAAGGGGCAGGTGCCCAGGCAGCCTTGCCACCCCCACCCCACTGTGAAATGTTTGCTTACGCCCCCGTCGGACAGAAGGGGCAGGTGCCCAGGCAGCCTTGCCACCCCCACCCCACTGTGAAATGTTTGCTTACGCCCCCCATCAGACAGAAGGGGCAGGTGCCCAGGCCCCCTTGCCACCCCCACCCCCTCTGTAAAAGGTCTGCTTACCTCCCCCATCAGACAGAAGGGGCAGGTGCCCAGGCCCCCTTGCCACCCCCCACCCCTCTGTAAAAGGTCTGCTTACCTCCCCCATCAGACAGAAGGGGCAGGTGCCCAGGCCCCCTTGCCACCCCCACCCCTCTGTAAAAGGTCTGCTTACGCCCCCCATCGGACAGAAGGGGCAGGTGCCCAGGCCCCCTTGCCACCCCCACCCCTCTGTAAAAGGTCTGCTTACACCCCCGTCGGACAGAAGGGGCAGGTGCCCAGGCAGCCTTGCCACCCCCACCCCTCTGTAATAGGTCTGCTTACGCCCCCGTCTGATAGAAGGGGCAGGTGCCCAGGCCCCCTTGCCACCCCCACCCCTCTGTAATAGGTCTGCTTACGGCCCCGTCTGATAGAAGGGGCAGGTGCCCAGGCCCCCTTGCCACCCCCACCCCTCTGTAATAGGTCTGCTTACCCCCCCCGTCGGACAGAAGGCGCAGCTGCCCAGGCCCCCTTGCCACCCCCACCCCACTGTAAAATGTTTGTTTCGCCCCCGTCAGACAGAAGGGGCAGGTGCCCAGGCCCCCTTGCCACCCCCACCCCACTGTAAAAGGTCTGTTTACGACACCTTCGGACAGAAGGGGCAGATGCCCAGGCCCCCTTGCCACCCCCACCCCACTGTAAAAGGTCTGCTTACGCCCCCCATCGGACAGAAGGGGCAGGTGCCCAGGCAGCCTTGCCACCCCCACCCCACTGTGAAATGTTTGCTTACGCCCCCTTCGGACCTAAGGGGCAGGTGCCCAGGCCCCCTTGCCACCCCCACCCCTCTGTAATAGGTCTGCTTACACCCCCGTCGGACAGAAGGGGCAGGTGCCCAGGCAGCCTTGCCACCCCCCACCCCACTGTGAAATGTTTGCTTACGCCCCCTTCGGACCTAAGGGGCAGGTGCCCAGGCCCCCTTGCCACCCCCACCCCTCTGTAATAGGTCTGCTTACACCCCCGTCGGACAGAAGGGGCAGGTGCCCAGGCAGCCTTGCCACCCCCACCCCACTGTGAAATGTTTGCTTACACCCCCGTCGGACCTAAGGGGCAGGTGCCCAGGCCCCCTTGCCCCCCCCACCCCTCTGTAAAAGGTCTGCTTACCCCCCCATCAGACAGAAGGGGCAGGTGCCCAGGCCCCCTTGCCACCCCCCACCCCTCTGTAAAAGGTCTGCTTACCTCCCCCATCAGACAGAAGGGGCAGGTGCCCAGGCCCCCTTGCCACCCCCACCCCTCTGTAATAGTTCTGCTTACCCCCCCGTCGGACAAAAGACGCAGCTGCCCAGGCCCCCCTTGCCACCCCCACCCCTCTGTAAAAGGTCTGCTTACGCCCCCCATCGGACAGAAGGGGCAGGTGCCCAGGCCCCCTTGCCACCCCCACCCCTCTGTAATAGTTCTGCTTACACCCCCGTCGGACAGAAGGGGCAGGTGCCCAGGCAGCCTTGCCACCCCCACCCCTCTGTAATAGGTCTGCTTACACCCCCGTCGGACAGAAGGGGCAGGTGCCCAGGCACCCTTGCCACCCCCACCCCTCTGTAATAGGTCTGCTTACGGCCCCGTCTTATAGAAGGGGCAGGTGCCCAGGCCCCCTTGCCACCCCCACCCCTCTGTAATAGGTCTGCTTACGGCCCCGTCTGATAGAAGGGGCAGGTGCCCAGGCCCCCTTGCCACCCCCACCCCTCTGTAATAGGTCTGCTTACACCCCCGTCGGACAAAAGGGGCAGGTGCCCAGGCCCCCTTGCCACCCCCCACCCCACTGTAAAATGTTTGTTTCGCCCCCGTCAGACAGAAGGGGCAGGTGCCCAGGCCCCCTTGCCACCCCCACCCCTCTATAAAAGGTCTGCTTACGTCCCCCATCGGACAGAAGGGGCAGGTGCCCAGGCCCCCTTGCCACCCCCACCCCACTGTAAAAGGTCTGCTTACACCCCCGTCGGACCTAAGGGGCAGGTGCCCAGGCCCCCTTGCCACCCCCACCCCTCTGTAATAGGTCTGCTTACGCCCCCGTCTGATAGAAGGGGCAGGTGCCCAGGCCCCCTTCCAACCCCCACCCCATTATAAAACGTCTGTTTACGACACCTTCGGACCTAAGGGGCAGGTGCCCAGGCCCCCTTGCCACCCCCACCCCTCTGTAATAGGTCTGCTTACGGCCCCGTCTTATAGAAGGGGCAGGTGCCCAGGCCCCCTTGCCACCCCCACCCCTCTGTAATAGGTCTGCTTACCACCCGTCTGATAGAAGGGGCAGGTGCCCAGGCCCCCTTCCAACCCCCACCCCATTATAAAACGTCTGTTTACGACACCTTCGGACAGAAGGGGCAGGTGCCCAGGCCCCCTTGCCACCCCCACCCCTCTGTAATAGGTCTGCTTACGGCCCCGTCTTATAGAAGGGGCAGGTGCCCAGGCCCCCTTGCCACCCCCACCCCATTATAAAACGTCTGTTTACGACACCTTCGGACCTAAGGGGCAGGTGCCCAGGCCCCCTTGCCACCCCCACCCCTCTGTAATAGGTCTGCTTACGGCCCCGTCTGATAGAAGGGGCAGGTGCCCAGGCCCCCTTCCAACCCCCACCCCATTATAAAACGTCTGTTTACGACACCTTCGGACCTAAGGGGCAGGTGCCCAGGCCCCCTTGCCACCCCCACCCCTCTGTAATAGGTCTGCTTACGGCCCCGTCTTATAGAAGGGGCAGGTGCCCAGGCCCCCTTGCCACCCCCACCCCATTATAAAACGTCTGTTTACGACACCTTCGGACCTAAGGGGCAGGTGCCCAGGCCCCCTTGCCACCCCCACCCCTCTGTAAAAGGTCTGCTTACACCCCCGTCGGACAGAAGAGTCCGGTGCCCAGGCCCCCTTGCCACCCCCACCCCATTATAAAACGTCTGTTTACGACACCTTCGGACCTAAGGGGCAGGTGCCCAGGCCCCCTTGCCACCCCCACCCCTCTGTAATAGTTCTGCTTACCCCCCCGTCGGACAGAAGGGCCAGCTGCCCAGGCCCCCTTGCCACCCCCACCCCTCTGTAATAGTTCTGCTTACCCCCCCCGTCGGACAGAAGGGGCAGGTGCCCAGGCCCCCTTGCCACCCCCACCCCACTGTAAAAGGTCTGCTTACCCCCCCGTCGGACAGAAGGGGCAGGTGCCCAGGCCCCCTTGCCACCCCCACCCCCACTATAAAAGGTCTGCTTACACCCCCGTCGGACAGAAGGGGCAGGTGCCCAGGCAGCCTTGCCACCCCCACCCCACTGTGAAATGTTTGCTTACGCCCCCTTCGGACCTAAGGGGCAGGTGCCCAGGCCCCCTTGCCACCCCCACCCCTCTGTAATAGGTCTGCTTACGCCCCCGTCTGATAGAAGGGGCAGGTGCCCAGGCCCCCTTGCCACCCCCACCCCTCTGTAATAGGTCTGCTTACGGCCCCGTCTTATAGAAGGGGCAGGTGCCCAGGCCCCCTTGCCACCCCCACCCCTCTGTAATAGGTCTGCTTACACCCCCGTCGGACAAAAGACGCAGCTGCCCAGGCCCCCTTGCCACCCCCCACCCCTCTGTAAAAGGTCTGCTTACGCCCCCCATCGGACAGAAGGGGCAGGTGCCCAGGCCCCCTTGCCACCCCCACCCCACTGTAAAAGGTCTGTTTACGCCCCCCATCGGACAGAAGGGGCAGGTGCCCAGGCCCCCTTGCCACCCCCCACCCCTCTGTAAAAGGTCTGCTTACGCCCCCCATCGGACAGAAGGGGCAGGTGCCCAGGCCCCCTTGCCACCCCCACCCCACTGTAAAAGGTCTGCTTACGCCCCCCATCGGACAGAAGGGGCAGGTGCCCAGGCCCCCTTGCCACCCCCACCCCTCTGTAAAAGGTCTGCTTACGCCCCCCATCGGACAGAAGGGGCAGGTGCCCAGGCCCCCTTGCCACCCCCACCCCACTGTAAAAGGTCTGCTTACGCCCCCCATCGGACAGAAGGGGCAGGTGCCCAGGCCCCCTTGCCACCCCCACCCCACTGTAAAAGGTCTGTTTACGACACCTTCGGACAGAAGGGGCAGATGCCCAGGCCCCCTTGCCACCCCCCACCCCTCTGTAAAAGGTCTGCTTACGCCCCCCATCGGACAGAAGGGGCAGGTGCCCAGGCCCCCTTGCCACCCCCACCCCACTGTAAAAGGTCTGTTTACGACACCTTCGGACAGGAGGGGCAGATGCCCAGGCCCCCTTGCCACCCCCACCCCTCTGTAATAGGTCTGCTTACGCCCCCCATCGGACAGAAGGGGCAGGTGCCCAGGCCCCCTTGCCACCCCCCACCCCACTGTAAAAGGTCTGTTTACGACACCTTCGGACAGAAGGGGCAGGTGCCCAGGCCCCCTTGCCACCCCCACCCCACTGTAAAAGGTCTGCTTACGTCCCCCATCGGACAGAAGGGGCAGCTGCCCAGGCCCCCTTGCCACCCCCACCCCACTGTAAAAGGTCTGTTTACGACACCTTCGGACAGGAGGGGCAGATGCCCAGGCCCCCTTGCCACCCCCACCCCTCTGTAATAGGTCTGCTTACGCCCCCCATCGGACAGAAGGGGCAGGTGCCCAGGCCCCCTTGCCACCCCCCACCCCACTGTAAAAGGTCTGTTTACGACACCTTCGGACAGAAGGGGCAGGTGCCCAGGCCCCCTTGCCACCCCCACCCCACTGTAAAAGGTCTGCTTACGTCCCCCATCGGACAGAAGGGGCAGCTGCCCAGGCCCCCTTGCCACCCCCCACCCCACTGTAAAAGGTCTGCTTACCCCCCCGTCGGACAGAAGGGGCAGGTGCCCAGGCCCCCTTGCCACCCCCACCCCACTATAAAAGGTCTGCTTACACCCCCGTCGGACAGAAGGGGCAGGTGCCCAGGCAGCCTTGCCACCCCCACCCCACTGTGAAATGTTTGCTTACGCCCCCTTCGGACCTAAGGGGCAGGTGCCCAGGCCCCCTTGCCACCCCCACCCCTCTGTAATAGGTCTGCTTACACCCCCGTCGGACAGAAGGGGCAGGTGCCCAGGCAGCCTTGCCACCCCCCACCCCACTGTGAAATGTTTGCTTACACCCCCGTCGGACAGAAGGGGCAGGTGCCCAGGCA
Organism: Brienomyrus brachyistius; assembly: GCF_023856365.1. NCBI lineage: Eukaryota > Metazoa > Chordata > Actinopteri > Osteoglossiformes > Mormyridae > Brienomyrus > Brienomyrus brachyistius. The sequence continues at coordinate 1,022,202 of NW_026042340.1, forward strand.
GCCTTGCCACCCCCACCCCACTGTGAAATGTTTGCTTACGCCCCCCTTCGGACCTAAGGGGCAGGTGCCCAGGCCCCCTTGCCACCCCCACCCCACTGTAAAATGTTTGTTTCGCCCCCGTCAGACAGAAGGGGCAGGTGCCCAGGCCCCCTTGCCACCCCCACCCCTCTATAAAAGGTCTGCTTACACCCCCGTCGGACAGAAGGGGCAGGTGCCCAGGCAGCCTTGCCACCCCCACCCCACTGTGAAATGTTTGCTTACGCCCCCTTCGGACCTAAGGGGCAGGTGCCCAGGCCCCCTTGCCACCCCCACCCCTCTGTAATAGGTCTGCTTACACCCCCGTCGGACAGAAGGGGCAGGTGCCCAGGCAGCCTTGCCACCCCCACCCCACTGTGAAATGTTTGCTTACGCCCCCTTCGGACCTAAGGGGCAGGTGCCCAGGCCCCCTTGCCACCCCCACCCCTCTGTAATAGGTCTGCTTACACCCCCGTCGGACAGAAGGGGCAGGTGCACAGGCAGCCTTGCCACCCCCCACCCCACTGTGAAATGTTTGCTTACACCCCCGTCGGACAGAAGGGGCAGGTGCCCAGGCAGCCTTGCCACCCCCACCCCACTGTGAAATGTTTGCTTACGCCCCCTTCGGACCTAAGGGGCAGGTGCCCAGGCCCCCTTGCCACCCCCCACCCCACTGTAAAATGTTTGTTTCGCCCCCGTCAGACAGAAGGGGCAGGTGCCCAGGCCCCCTTGCCACCCCCCACCCCTCTATAAAAGGTCTGCTTACACCCCCGTCGGACAGAAGGGGCAGGTGCCCAGGCAGCCTTGCCACCCCCACCCCACTGTAAAATGTTTGCTTACACCCCCGTCGGACAGAAGGGGCAGGTGCCCAGGCAGCCTTGCCACCCCCACCCCTCTGTGAAATGTTTGCTTACACCCCCGTCGGACAGAAGGGGCAGGTGCCCAGGCCCCCTTGCCACCCCCACCCCACTGTAAAATGTTTGCTTACACCCCCGTCGGACAGAAGGGGCAGGTGCCCAGGCCCCCTTGCCACCCCCCACCCCACTGTAAAATGTTTGCTTACACCCCCGTCGGACAGAAGGGGCAGGTGCCAAGGCCCCCTTGCCACCCCCCACCCCTCTGTAAAAGGTCTGCTTACGTCCCCGTCTGATAGAAGGGGCAGGTGCCCAGGCCCCCTTGCCACCCCCACCCCTCTGTAATAGTTCTGCTTACCCCCCCGTCGGACAAAAGGCGCAGCTGCCCAGACCCCTTGCCACCCCCACCCCTCTGTGAAATGTTTGCTTACACCCCCATCGGACAGAAGGGGCAGGTGCCCAGGCCCCCTTGCCACCCCCCCACCCCTCTGTAATAGTTCTGCTTACACCCCCGTCGGACAAAAGACGCAGCTGCCCAGGCCCCCTTGCCACCCCCACCCCTCTGTAAAAGGTCTGCTTACCTCCCCCATCAGACAGAAGGGGCAGGTGCCCAGGCCCCCTTGCCACCCCCACCCCTCTGTAATAGTTCTGCTTACGGCCCCGTCTTATAGAAGGGGCAGGTGCCCAGGCCCCCTTGCCACCCCCCACCCCTCTGTAATAGGTCTGCTTACACCCCCGTCGGACAAAAGGGGCAGGTGCCCAGGCCCCCTTGCCACCCCCCACCCCACTGTAAAATGTTTGTTTCGCCCCCGTCAGACAGAAGGGGCAGGTGCCCAGGCCCCCTTGCCACCCCCCACCCCTCTATAAAAGGTCTGCTTACGTCCCCCATCGGACATAAGGGGCAGATGCCCAGGCCCCCTTGCCACCCCCACCCCACTGTAAAAGGTCTGCATACGTCCCCCATCGGACAGAAGGGGCAGATGCCCAGGCACTCTTGCCACCCCCCACTCCACTGTAAAAGGTCTGCTTACACCCCCGTCGGACAGAAGAGTCCGGTGCCCAGGCCCCCTTGCCACCCCCACCCCTCTGTAATAGTTCTGCTTACACCCCCGTCGGACAGAAGGGCCAGCTGCCCAGGCCCCCTTGCCACCCCCACCCCTCTGTAATAGTTCTGCTTACACCCCCGTCGGACAGAAGGGCCAGCTGCCCAGGCCCCCTTGCCACCCCCACCCCCTCTGTAATAGGTCTGCTTACCCCCCCGTCGGACAGAAGGGGCAGGTGCCCAGGCCCCCTTGCCACCCCCACCCCACTGTAAAAGGTCTGCTTACCCCCCCGTCGGACAGAAGGGGCAGGTGCCCAGGCCCCCTTGCCACCCCCACCCCACTATAAAAGGTCTGCTTACACCCCCGTCGGACAGAAGGGGCAGGTGCCCAGGCAGCCTTGCCACCCCCCACACCACTGTGAAATGTTTGCTTACGCCCCCTTCGGACCTAAGGGGCAGGTGCCCAGGCCCCCTTGCCACCCCCACCCCTCTGTAATAGGTCTGCTTACGCCCCCGTCTGATAGAAGGGGCAGGTGCCCAGGCCCCCTTGCCACCCCCACCCCATTATAAAACGTCTGTTTACGACACCTTCGGACCTAAGGGGCAGGTGCCCAGGCCCCCTTGCCACCCCCACCCCTCTGTAATAGGTCTGCTTACGCCCCCGTCTGATAGAAGGGGCAGGTGCCCAGGCCCCCTTGCCACCCCCACCCCTCTGTAATAGGTCTGCTTACGCCCCCGTCTGATAGAAGGGGCAGGTGCCCAGGCCCCCTTCCAACCCCCACCCCATTATAAAACGTCTGTTTACGACACCTTCGGACCTAAGGGGCAGGTGCCCAGGCCCCCTTGCCACCCCCACCCCTCTGTAATAGGTCTGCTTACCACCCGTCGGACAGAAGGGGCAGGTGCCCAGGCCCCCTTCCAACCCCCACCCCATTATAAAACGTCTGTTTACGACACCTTCGGACAGAAGGGGCAGATGCCCAGGCCCCCTTTCCACCCCCACCCCTCTGTAATAGGTCTGCTTACACCCCCGTCGGACAGAAGGGTCCGGTGCCCAGGCGCCCTTACCCCCCCCCCCCATCCCACTGTGAAATGTTTGCTTACCCCCCCGTCGGACAAAAGACGCAGCTGCCCAGGCCCCCTTGCCACCCCCCACCCCTCTGTAAAAGGTCTGCTTACACCCCCATCGGACAGAAGGGGCAGGTGCCCAGGCCCCCTTGCCACCCCCACCCCTCTGTAAAAGGTCTGCTTACCCCCCCGTCGGACAAAAGACGCAGCTGCCCAGGCCCCCTTGCCACCCCCACCCCTCTGTAAAAGGTCTGCTTACACCCCCATCGGACAGAAGGGGCAGGTGCCCAGGCCCCCTTGCCACCCCCACCCCACTGTGAAATGTTTGCTTACGTCCCCTTCGGACAGAAGGGGCAGGTGCCCAGGTCCCCTTCCCACCCCCACCCCACTGAAAAAAGGTCTGCTTACGCCCCCGTCAGACAGAAGGGGCAGGTGCCCAGGCCCCCTTGCCACCCCCACCCCACTGTAAAAGGTCTGCTTACACCCCCATCGGACAGAAGGGGCAGGTGCCCAGGTCCCCTTCCCACCCCCACCCCACTGAAAAAAGGTCTGCTTACGTCCCCCATCAGACAGAAGGGGCAGGTTCTCAGGCCCCTTTGCCACCCCCACCCCTCTGTAATAGGTCTGCTTACACCCCCGTCGGACAGAAGAGTCCGGTGCCCAGGCCCCCTTGCCACCCCCACCCATCTGTAATAGGTCTGCTTACACCCCCGTCGGACAGAAGAGTCCGGTGCCCAGGCCCCCTTGCCACCCCCACCCCTCTGTAATAGGTCTGCTTACACCCCCGTCGGACAGAAGAGTCCGGTGCCCAGGCCCCCTTGCCACCCCCACCCCTCTGTAATAGGTCTGCTTACACCCCCGTCGGACAGAAGGGGCAGGTGCCCAGGCCTCCTTGCCCCCCCACCCCCTTTGTAAAAGGTTTGCTTACACCGCCTTCGAACATAAGTAGCAGGTGGCCCCCCACCCCACTGTAAAAGGTTGGCTTACGCCCCTCTCTGAAAAAATACGCAGGTGTTCAGGCACCCTTACCCCCCCCCACGTTTCTGACGCAGATAGATACTGTCCATTGCCCCCTCCCATCCCCGACCAGCAAAAGCCATTAAATCTATCTTCATGCATTATTATTAATACCAGACATGTAAGAATATACACAGCCATCCATTAACAATTCACCATTGAATTTATTATCTATTGCAGATTTACATTCTCTACAGTGACTGCAGTCAGTTATAATGTCTCTCTATCAAGCTGATTTCTTACATCCACTGGACGCGTCAATTCACGGAACAAGCGATCCTTCCGGAAACAATGTGTACTTTTCAGGGAGGCCACTAGGTGGAGACAAAACATACATTACTAAATATATGAGGTTCAGAATTAAATTATAAGGAAGGGGATCTATGCGCGATATTTATAAAATACCATGATGACTCCATTTTAACGGGACACTTCTATTTATTCCAGTTTGTAATTAGCAGTCATTTACGTTCTTTCATAATAAAAAATCAAGAATTTTATGAGCTATAAATCATCCATATATTTTGCAGGAACAGAAATCGCGCCGCTGAAGTTCAGCACTTCCCCGTTCGAGATAAACGTGATGTTGCCGTTTCCTGCCGGCGACCCTTAAAAATCCATGACAGCAGCAGTTAGGTGCAGTGTGTGCAGCGGCCATATTTACGGACAAAATCAAGCTGGTCACTAAGACGTTTTTTGTGGTTAATTAATCCATAATTAACAGCATAATGCTACATTATTTGTACCCCTCAGGTAAAGTGTTACCGATGAGAGAACACTTTGAGAGTCAGTAAATAACATTTTCTCCTGCCTTTACTCCATGTCTAAATAAGACCTAGACATGTTTGAGTAGATTACTAGGTTTCCTCTGGTTATTACACTTACTGCACACAATATGAAGACAATGTAAGTGAACCGAAATCTCCATGCAATGAATTAGCATCCTGTGAGTATCAAGTGCTGCACCCCATACATTAGCAATGGGCATCAGATCACTGTATTCAACAGGGTGAGGGGTTATTCAGAAAGGACGAGTGTATTATTATAAGACAGATTGATAAATCAACATGTGTAAGCCATTATTACTGTACAGATGAAGCCTTGAATTTTCCCGTTTCCATGATGGGGCCTTGGCTGGTCCATGACTGGCCCCTGCTGGGTCCTGGGTGGGACCTTGACTATAATGAGATCCCCCACGATGATGTAATGAACAAGCGGGCCGGCATGATCCGCCCCTTACCTCTCTGTGTGTAAAGTACTTGCAATGATTTATCCATCCACCAGGGGGAGCAGTGATTATGAAAGCTGAAGTGACTTTCCTGGAATCAGGTATTGTAACTCCACTGCAGAAAATGAAAATCTTAGCAAGTATAATTTCTTGTATTTAGACAAAATTCCAATTTCATTAATAAACTGACTACACTGCAATAAATGGTCTGTGAAATTTAAGAAATTGTTTCTGTTGGTAACCGGAGATCATCCACCCTGTCACTTAGCAGAGGCAGAGCCCTCTGTTGTTCACCATCTACACCAGTGACTGCATCCCCACGCATCCCTGCCACACCATTATCAAATTCGCAGATGACACTACCTTGGTTGGGCTGATCACTAACGACGATGACACCGCCTATAGAGATGAGGTCCAGCGTCTGACAGAATGGTGTGACTACAACAACCTAACCCTCAACACTAGGAAAACCAAGGAAGTGGTCATGGACTTCCGTAAGCCAAAAGCTGACCCCCCCCCTACATAAAAGGTGACTGCGTGGAGAGGGTGTCCTCCTTCAAGTTCCTCAGGACTTACATCTCCGAGGACCTGTCATGGACCACAAACACAACCGCCCTGGTGCAGAAAGCCCAGCAGCGCCTCCATTCCCTGAGGGTCCTGAGATGGAATAGGCTGCAGACCGACCTGCTGGTGTCCTTCTATCGAGCCACAATCGAGAGTGTGCTGATGCACGCCATCCCCGTGTGGTACGCTAGGTGTACAGTAACCAATAAGAAGAGACTCCAGAGGGTCACCAGTACAGCAGAGAAGGTGATTGGCTGCCCACTCCCCTCCTTGGATTCCATTGCCAGCTCTAGAAGTCTCTCTAGCCTCTCCAAGGTCCGAGCTTTCCTCAGGGTCTGCGGAACTTACTGCAGGCAGCTATCGCGAAGCGAGGTCACACAGTATTCAAAACAATCTCTTCTTGCCTAAGGCCTAAGACATAACAGACCCAATATGCCTCCCTCCCAGGCTACCAATGTCCAATTTTACTTCCACACGAGTTTTGCAAAAAGGGTGACTGAGATCTGCAAATTGTGTCTAACTAGGTGAGCATGGTTTAAAGTTTTGCCAAGTGACTGATTCAATAAATAACTTTTGGCAATTGGCAGTTTTGTTTCCAAAATGATTTTTAATATTTCAGCAATTCAGAAAAACTGTTAAATATTTCACTTATCTAAAAATCATTTATCCCAAAGTGATACAAATGCTTTTATTCAGCACAAGCTCAGCACCAATAATCTGAGATCATTTAGAATGTGATTATTCAGTTTTTTTGTTAAAATATACTTTAAACATACACTTTTCAAAAACTTATTTTCAGTGGTGCAGACAAATTGTAAAAAATCATATTATAAACATTTCTAACCAAGACTTGAGCTCTGAAGCTTATAGACATAGGGGCTGGCTACACAAAGGTGAATGAGACATTCAAAGAATTGTGTGAGGTTTGATTACTAAAGTGTTACAACTTTGAAGTGACTTTGGAGTCACCAGACCTTTGCATACTGTCAATGGCCCATCAGTCTGGAATGTCTGTCATTGCTCCTCACACCAATCAGTTTGGAAAGGCAGTGTGCATTTTACAGTTTTTTTCAATTGCTAACACAGACACTGCAATACTGAAGTTGCTTTCTCCAAACGCTTCATACAGTCACCACAACATTAGCTTATGTGGACTAAACTGTGAAGCATTTCGCTTTGCTTTCATACAAAATGCAATCAATGACTAAATGCTTCAAAAGTCATGGATTCCTGTCTCACTCACAACATTACATTTTCAGAGGCCATTTTGCACATAAGTACATACTGACCTTAAAACTGCTAATAAAACAGTCAAAACTGAAATATGTCATTTTGCTAAATTACTATCAAGACCATCAAGACAAATAGATTGTAAAAACCACATAATACAAACAAATTATGTCAATTGACACAAGATCAAACAATGAATGCTGTATGCCAAGATATTCCTCCAGAGCAATGCCAAGGATAGATCAGACGTGTGGAGAGATACTACCCTAGATTCTACTCTGTCTTAGCAATTAAAAAAAACTGTAAGAAAACACACAATACTAGCCTTTTTACAGCTTATAACATGCAACAGATTAAACGTTGATGTATAAAATGTTCAGTCACATTATATTACAAGAATAATAAAAAACAATAAATTGGCAGCCAAAGTTCTGGTGAAAGTAGCTGAATAGTAACGGTTACCTTCCGCAGTTTGGTTCAGTGGTGCCTTCTGGATAATGTTCTCCAGCTGTTCCTGAAATGGTGATGCTCCAATGTCAACCAAACATTAAAAATAAGGGAAATAAATGTGTCATTGCTGTTCTAAGATCATTTGTTCATGCCTCCAATGTTGGTTTATTTAAGTTAACTACTGTAACATCACATTCATGTGTAAATTTAAGCACAAGCTGTGAAGTGTTTAACTGATTATAGCAAAATTATAAAGGTGCCTCTGCTACATCTTCAGGTTTGATCATGTATTTCCCCAGAGACACGTCGTCAATTAATGCCAGCATCGTTTGAATGTTATGGGAATGTTTTTCCACATTTCCTGCAGCACAGGGACTAGAGATGACAACTGTCACCCTTAAGACCATCTCCTCAAGCTCTGGTATTGTGCTTGCTGTTGTCAGCAGGCCGAAGCCATATTGCTTTGGAAGGCTGTTGAGACGGATGATAGCACATGTAAAACTCTTAAAAGTTATATTAAAATTGAATGTACTTTAACACAATATTAATTTAATAAGAACAAACTGTTTTTTGGAGAGAGAGTCTTGGCGTTTATCATTATATGACTCAGGCTGCAATGCAGAACTGTAACTGAACAGTCTTTCATGGTGGCTTTTCCAGTGATGATTCAGTAGTAAGCAGATAAGATGTTACTGAGGTTGGAGTTGACAAATGTGTTTGCTGTGGCCTGCAACAGCACCAGTGATCCATCTCAGGCATCATTTTTGGATGCACAAATCTTCCATATAACTTTCTGTGATCTGTGTGAAATGAGCCAAGAAATATTGTACTGATGCTGTGATGTGGTCACAGGTGAGAAAGGTCCCGACTGGAAAAGCAGGCCACCCTTTTCGGGGGTCCCCCCCACAACAGGCTCGTACACATAGAATGGAGCTTTCGTCAGTTTTCCCCTCTTCACAATGCTGCCAGTTGCATCAATGTAGGCAATGTCCTCCTGACCGACTGTGAAATACTTCCGAGCTTCTTCCTGACCAGAGCAAAACCCCTCTTGGATGAAGGGTCACCTTCTGCAGAACATCCACTGGACACTGGGTCTTCTTTTCCACCATTATGCTGAGACTGACAGCTTCATGTTGATGATACCGTGTTTGTCTTTTGGAATTCCAGGATAATGTTTTGAACAGATGGCCTAGGACACTCATCACGGTTTCTAGAGTCAAACACTTCAGGGCTGAGTTTGTGTAAACTTTCCAAATATAGAGACCTTGGGAGCTTCGTCTCCAGACTTTTGCCCAGTCGTTCCTGCTCTGATGTACCGATGCCTTAGTTCTTCTCGGGATTGTCGTGCAACACCACCATGGAACTCTACCACGGCCTTTAGCTCCTGACTTTGCAGAACTACTCTGCAGGTAACTGACCAGTCGCTGAACGTCACATTTGAACAGCGGTGCAGGTCCTCCTGAATGGATGCTTTTCACACTATGAGGAATGAAGCCAAAGCTGCAGTATGGATGAACTGAGCAGATGCCAGCAGAAATAACATTTGTCCAATTCCAGCCCAATGAAATGTCTTCTGGGCTGATTTTCCCCCAAATCCTTCCATTTTTCCTGAGATATACAGAAGAATGCAGAGTCCGGCACACTGTGACTGTAATAAGTCCATTCTAGGTTTGGATCATTAACTGCTGATCTGAGAGATTCCAGATATGCAATGTTGTCTGTAGCCTGAAACAAATATAATACTTTAAATTGTTTTAAATGCATCATTTTAAAATTAAAATTAAATTTGATGAAATTTGAGACACTCAAAAATAGATATAAATGAAGCAATTTATATGACTATAATATTACAATTGTAAGCGATGCGGTAAAAATTTTTTTTAAGTAATGTTACATTTTACTGTATAGTAATAATTACACCTAATTTACCTGGTCAGGAGAGCTTCTGATGTCAGAAGAACTGACAATGAAATTAAACAGAATTGCTATTACAACGTAAAAAAATTATCTACAAAATAATCAATTGTATTAAAGAAACTATAAGTCACCCAGTCTTGGGAATTGTATGTGGATCAGGACCTGGATCCTCTCCTGCATTTGCTTCTTCCACAGCTTCCCAAATCTGTACACTCATTAAAGAAATAATTACACATCAAAACCATGGCACACAAATCCAAGAAACTGACATGTACTCTGGGCAACTGTCTCAGCCATTTTCTGAACAGTCTGTGCCTCCCCCTCTCCAATCCGCATCTCTACATTCCAAACATCTCAGCCATCCCCCTTGCTCATGACGCATTTAAAAGGCATGTAAAGGGATGCATTTTAATCAAGTACATTTTGACCCCTAACACATTTGCATTGCATTGGAGGTGTTCTGGTATGATAGACTAGAGAGCTATGCAGGTGTGAAAACTGTCTGTTAAACAACAATAACACCACTCCACAACAATCATTGTTCCCACCTACCCCAAACCTAATCCCATCATACCAATCATTTACATCTCCACCAAACATGAACACCCTTACACCCCAAAAATGGGGAAAATTGTGGTGCTCATGAGCATGCTGAATAGGCATCAGAGAATCTGTGGTGGGGAGCATCATAAACCACAAATTATGGTTTACAAGGCTACAATGATTAGGGATTACAATGCTACAATGATTAGGGATTATAATGCTACAATGATTAGGGATTACAATGCTACAATGATTAGGGATTACAATGCTATAATGATTACGGATTACAATGCTATAATGATTACGGATTACAATGCTACAATGATTATGGATTACAATGCTATAATGATTACAGATTACAATGCTACATAAGGAGTACATAACTTGGATACAGGCAAATAGAAAATGTGACTTGGACCCCCTGCTCAGACTGGCACTTTCAATCACTCAGTTGATTTTGCTGAGTGGGGGGTATTTTGGGGCTGCTAAAAAGTGCTGGACCCCCTGAATTTCTCATGGTATCCATGCCCCTCCAATGCCCCTGCTTGGATAAGTTGGTGAAAGGTTACAACTGCAAAATAAGATCCATACACTGGATAATTATTATAGTATTGTTCAATATCCTGTACATCTCTGCTTATAATGAATTTGTCACCAGGACGGCACTGATTTTCAAAGGAAAGATCCCAAGGACCTTCGAGATCTTCAAGAACTCGGCAAGGAATTGATAAAATCTCAAATCCAGAGGAGAGGACACACTTTCTTTTTTTTCTGTTTATTTATTCATTTTTATTTATTTCCTCAAGAGAGGGAGAGAGAGGGGGACAGAAGGACGAAAACGGAGAAGAAGGGAAATAGAGAGAGAGCGAGGGAAAAGAGAAAAAAAGAAAGAAAACCACTGATAATCTGCTTCAATACCTGCTGATGAGAGAAAACAACAACCAACATCTGTACGAATCACAATGAGCATGTTAAGGAGCAACAGCCGATCAAGACAGTGTGTGTCTGTGAGAACCTGTGTGTACACCTGTGTGTGTCTGTGAGAACCTGTGTGTACACCTGTGTGTGTCTGTGAGAACCTGTGTGTACACCTGTGTGTGTCTGTGAGAACCTGAGTGTACACCTGTATGTGTCTGTGAGAACCCGTGTGTACACCTGTATGTGTCTGTGAGAACCCGTGTGTACACCTGTATGTGTCTGTGAGAACCTGTGTGTACACCTGTATGTGTCTGTGAGAACCCGTGTGTACACCTGTATGTGTCTGTGAGAACCCGTTTGTACACCTGTATGTGTCTGTAAGAACCTGTGTGTACACCTGTGTGTGTCTGTGAGAACCTGTGTGTACACCTGTATGTGTCTGTGAGAACCCGTGTGTACACCTGTATGTGTCTGTGAGAACCCGTGTGTACACCTGTATGTGTCTGTGAGAACCCGTGTGTACACCTGTATGTGTCTGTGAGAACCCGTTTGTTCACCTGTATGTGTCTGTGAGAACCCGTGTGTACACCTGTATGTGTCTGTGAGAACCCGTGTGTACACCTGTATGTGTCTGTGAGAACCCGTTTGTACACCTGTATGTGTCTGTGAGAACCCGTGTGTACACCTGTATGTGTCTGTGAGAACTCGTGTGTACACCTGTATGTGTCTGTGAGAACCCGTGTGTACACCTGTGTGTGTCTGTGAGATCCTGTTTGTACACCTGTATGTGTCTGTGAGAACCTGTTTGTACACCTGTATGTGTCTGTGAGATCCTGTTTGTGCACCTGTATGTGTCTGTGAGAACTTGTTTGTACACCTGTATGTGTCTGTGAGAACCTGTGTGTACACCTGTGTGTGTCTGTGAGATCCTGTTTGTACACCTGTGTGTGTCTGTGAGAACCTGTTTGTACACCTGTATGTGTCTGTGAGAACCTGTTTGTACACCTGTATGTGTCTGTGAGAACCTGTTTGTACACCTGTATGTGTCTGTGAGAACCTGTTTGTACTCCTGTATGTGTCTGTGAGAACCTGTGTGTACACCTGTATGTGTCTGTGAGAACCTGTTTGTACACCATTATGTGTCTGTGAGAACCTGTTTGTACGCCTGTATGTGTCTGTGAGAACCTGTTTGTACGCCTGTATGTGTCTGTGAGAACCTGTTTGTACGCCTGTATGTGTCTGTGAGAACCTGTTTGTGCACCTGTATGTGTCTGTGAGAACCTGTTTGCACACCTGTGTGTGTCTGTGAGAACCTGTTTGCGCACCTGTATGTGTCTGTGAGAACCTGTTTGCACACCTGTATGTGTCTGTGAGAACCTGTTTGTACACCTGTGTGTGTCTGTGAGATCCTGTTTGTGCACCTGTATGTGTCTGTGAGAACCTATTTGTACACCTGTGTGTGTCTGTGAGATCCTGTTTGTACACCTGTATGTGTCTGTGAGAACCTGTTTATACACCTGTATGTGTCTGTGAGAACCTGTTTGTACACTTGTATGTGTCTGTGAGAACCTGTTTGTACACCTGTATGTGTCTGTGAGAACCTGTTTGTACACCTGTATGTGTCTGTGAGAACCCGTGTGTACACCTGTATGTGTCTGTGAGAACCTGTGTGTACACCTGTATGTGTCTGTGAGAACCTGTTTGTACTCCTGTTTGTGTCTGTGAGTACCTGTTTTTACCCCTGTGTGCACACCTGTATCTGTGAGCGCGCTGGTGTTCAAAAGGGTTCTCCATGTAAATGTGTAGTAGTGTGTGTGGGGAGCCACAGCCCCATCCCTCAGGACATGAAGCAGACACGGAGGGCATGGGAGCCCCCGGAGGACCACCGCAGGGAGAATAGCATCCCTCACCCAGAAAAGGGCAGAGGAGAGCTCCGGAGGGAGGCCATCCGGCAGCCACAGTGCAGGAGCCCCAGGGGGCCGTGGCGGCGAGCCCGCAGGCTCCGCCGGCGGCCATCCCCACCAGGGCAGACCAGGCCCTGGGCCCAGAGATCCAAGGGCCCCCCCACCCCCCAGCAAGGGCCCGACAGACCCAGGAGGGCCAGATCCCGCCAGGCAACCGCCGAGGGTGAGCCAGCACCCACCCGAGCACCCAGCCCCGGACATCGAGAACCACCAACGCACCAGCGGCCGGGGGCCCCATCCACCGGCAGGGAGTGTGGCGGGGGGGAATAGAGCCCGAGATGTTATTTCAGGTGGAGTCTAGAACCCAACCTGACACATGCGTATAGACAAACAGGCATACACATATACAAGCATACGTTCCCACCCTCATGCACACATAAACAAATATTTACACATTCACCCAACATAGAGACACACAGAAATGAACGCTGTACCCATACTCTCACTCCCCATATATACTCTATGTGGACCCCATTTTTTCCTCTGGCGAGGAGACCAGAAAATCACCCCGGACCCCGCAGCAGCCGAGAAGCCCACCAGCCCAGACCCCGACTAGACGGCCAGCTCTTCCTCTCTCAGCCCCCAGCCCCAAATGGCGAACGGAGAACGGGGGGTGTGAAAAGACCCCATGCCCCCCTTCGCCCGCTCAGATGTGGTATTGGTGTGTGTTGTTCTAAAGTGCTTTTAAAACAGGTGAAGGGCATGATGCTAACCACCCCCTGCCGACCAACAGTTGGTGTTAGCTCGGCCCCTCCCCAGAACCCTCAATGTCTATGTGCAATTAAAATTGAGATGTGGGCCCTGGCACCAGAGGTAAGGCTGAATGAACAGACCGCCCTCTGGATGCCATACTGTGTGCCCACCCCCAAGGCCCTAAATGTATGTGTCATGAGAGAGTCAGTGATGAGAATGTCTAAGTTGTGATGTATGATTGAGATGCAGGTGGTCGCGAGGGGACAGAGGAGGGATACCTCCCCTGTATCCCAGCCACGCACCTGCACCTCAAAGCCCTACGTGCGTGGTGGTGTGATGGAGCGGGAGGAGGGAGGCACTTCGGGATGGGGAGGAAAAGAATGGCGGGTGGCCAAGTTCCCCCCCCTCTGGAGCCAGCTCCCCCGCTGACCCCCATAGGCACCCCCCGTTCCCCGAAATCCACCCAGGGCGGGGGGCCCAGGCCCATCCAGACCGGAGCCCAAGGCAGCGGCACCACCCGGCCCCACAGAGCCCAAGGCGCCCCACCGGACCCCACCCCAGAGGAAAAACTACCCCCGCCCCAGCATTCAGTCAACTCCCATACTGCATAAGACAAAAGACATCCAGGTTGAGTCCCTCCTCCTCCTCTATTGGATTCCCCCCCCCCCCCCCCGCAGAGTGGATACCCCAAAAGCAGGGACCCCCTGCGGACAGATGGTAAGAACCTCCCCCAGTTCCACCGACGTGCCGAAGGCCCCCGCACCGGGGCTGAGCCCCCATGCACGCACCGACCCACACCCCGGCGGCACACCTACCAGGACCCAAGCCCCCCCAGCCCAGCCGGAACCCCAGCCCGGAGGCAGAGCGCCCCCAGAACCCCAAGCCCGCCCCGGATTTACCCAGGAGCAGCATGGCCACCAGGCCGGTAACCTACGTCCGCCGGCACAGGCTCCCCCAGCAGCGCCGCCTGCAGCCGCCAGAAGGACCCCACCCAAGAGCCACCAAAGCCCCATCCAGGCCAGGACCGCAGTCCCAGCGCCGAACCCCCCCAGCAACCCACCCAGGGAACCCCCAGACGCCCCAAGCCAATATGCCCCCCCCCATGCCAACGACACCGACCCAAGCAGGACAAAACCCTAACCCCCCACCCCCACTAGGTGATGGAGCTGATCAAAGGAGCCCAGAGAGATTGATCTAGTGTGGCGGCAGAAGCTGTATCAAGACTAATATGGTTCAACAAACTGTCTCTATATTGGTTGATATTAAGGTTATTTTTATTCTTCCAGTTCATAAGGACGGTCTTCTTAGCAATGTATAAGGCGGTGAAAGCCATGTGGGTTGTGTTATAATCTGTAGTGACACCATCTAGGTCGCCCAACAAGCAGACTGAAGGGGATGCTGGAATGGTACATTTCAGACACTTTGATAAGTCTTCACAGATCCTGAGCCAGAACATCTGAGTAGGTGGACAGAACCAAAAAGCGTGGATGTAACTGTCAGGTGTGTCGCCTTAACAGTGTGAGCAGTTGCTAGAGGACGTAAAACCCATCCTGAACATCCGATGCCCTGTATAGTGCACTCTATGCAGGATTTTGTATTGTATTAACTGTAAACTGGGATTTCTAATCAGTTGAAAGGTTTTTAAACATATCTTAGACCAGAAATTGTGGTCCCAGCTGACTGATAGATCTGCCTCCCATTTTGCAATGGGAAGGAATATTGATTCATCCATTTTAGAAAGTGTCCTGTATATTTTAGACAGTAATTTGGGGGTTTTAAGATTAAGGAATTCTGCCACACTTGGTGGTATTTGTAATTTGATTTGATTATACCCTAATTTCCTTTTTACTATAGATTTAACTTGTTGATATTCTAAAAATTCCAACCATCATTTTTATTGAGGCGACCCTTCCCATAAGTGATATGGGTAGGGACTTCCACCTAACCAGATCATCCTCTACTTTTGTTAAAAGTGGGGTATGGTTTAGTTTAGTTAAATCTGTCAGCCTAGGTGAAACGTTAATACCTAAATATTTAATATCTCCAGACTGCAGTGGAATGGGAGAATTATTCTGGAAGGAGCAATTAATTGGGAGAACTGTAGATTTTAACCAATTTATCGAATAATCTGAGACTCTTGAGAAAGAGTTTATTAATGTAATTACCTCAGAAAGAGTGGTTTGTGAATGCTGGAGAAGAAGTAACACATCATCCGCATAAAGACTTACCTTATGTTCTATATTCATGCATTTAATGCCTTTGATCACTATAGCCTGTCTAATTGCTGCTGCTAGTGGTTCAATAAAAATTGCAAATAGTGAGGGGGAGAGAGGGCATACCTGCCTGGTGCCCCTCTTGAGACAGAAACTGGAGGATGTTTGGTCATTCGTCCTGACATATGCTGTTGGGGAACTATATAATATTTTTAACCAGTTCATGAAAGAGTTTCCGTAACCAAATTTGCGCAAAGCTGCAAATAAAAAATTCCAGTTAACTCTATCAAATGCTTTTTCTGCATCTAGAGACAATATTGTAATTTGAAGGTTTTTATTGCATGAATAGTCTATCAGGTTAAGTAATCTTCGTGTATTTGTTGATGAGTGCCTCCCTTTCATGAAACCCGTTTGGTCAGGATGAATTATGAGAGGGGTTATCTTCTCTATTCTTTTTGAGAGAGCTTTGCAGATTATTTTAAGGTCAACGTTAATAAGGGATATTGGACGATAGCTGGTAGGCAATGTAGGGTCTTTGCCTGGTTTTAGCAAGAGACTAATGTTGGCAGAATTCATATTTGGTGGTAGCCTACCATTTTCCCTGGTTTCTTGCAACATTCTCTGGAATGTTCTTCGGTGGAAATTCTTTATAGAATTCTGCTGGAAATCCATCTGGACCTGGCGCCTTTTTATTGGGCATACCGTTCAGGGCTTCCTGGAGTTCACCTGGAGTCAGCGGAGAGTCCAGTGCCATCACTTGATTGTCTGATAATTTCGGAAGGGTTATACTATCAAGAAACTGATCAATTTCGTCTTTAGATGGGTTTATCTGTGGTGAATATAAAGATTTGTAAAAGTCCCTGAAAATTTATTTATTCTGTCAGGATCCATATACTGTTTCCCCATTTGAGTCTTTAACAGCACATATAGTTGTTTTTTCCTTGTTTATTTTTAACTGATTAGCTAGAAATTGACCTGATTTATTACCATGTTCATAATTTTGCCAGTGAAACCTTTGTGCTAAGAATTGAGTTTTTTTGTTAATAATTTCATTTAATTCTAGTTTTGCTTTACGTATTTTATTCAGCATTTCCTGTTCCTGGGATGAAACGTAGGCTTGTTCTAAGGATTTGATGGTGTCTTCTAATTCCTGAATACACTTGTTTTCTTTTTTCTTTTTATATGATGAGAATGAGATTATTTTACCTCTCATCACAGCTTTGCCTGCTTCCCAGAGAACAGATGCTGATGTTCCAGGCAGGTCATTATAGTCTAAATATAAAGCCCACTCTTTTTTAAAATAGTTAATAAAGTCTCCATCTTTAAGCAATGATGCATTAAATCTCCAGTTTCTACTTGGTGGAGTGGCCTTCCTATTTATTAGGGGTAAAGAAACAGGAGCATGATCGCTGACAGCTATAGGGTGTATCTCTGTGTCTGAAATGTCACTCAGCAGTGAGCTACTGACTAGGAAATAATCCAGACGAGAGTAAGAGTGATGGACATGTGAGAAGAAAGTATATTACCTACGGGTGGGGTGAAGAGAACGCCATGCATCGCAAAGTCCATAGTCGCTCATGTGCTGTTTAACTATATTTGTGGATTCCCAGTTGCGCTGAGCAGCTGTACTGAGCCTGTCCATTTCTTTATCTAGTCCGAAGTTGAGGTCGCCCCCCAGAACAAGTGCGCAATCTAGGTGTTCAGAGAGTGCGGTAAATAAAACGTGGAAGAATGAGGGGTTATCAACATTTGGACCATATATACTAACAATACATAACTTTTTGTTAAGTATAGATAATTTAATAATTATAAATCTACCCTCTGGATCTATAATTGTGTTGAGTACTGTAAAATTGACATTTTTATGTATTAAAATTGCTACCCCTCTTTGTCTAGAGTTATAGCAGGCTGAGAGCACATTAGGAAATTCAGGTGTTTTAAGTTCATCAGTAGCTTTGGCAGGTCTATGAGTCTCTTGTAATAAAACAACGTCTGCCTGTAGTTTTTTAAGCTGGCGAAAAATATTTAACCTCTTTTCTCTGGAGCCAGCTCCATGCACATTCCATGAGACAAACCTTAGTGTGCCCATAGACCGGTGTGTGCAGCTAATGTTGCACATGCGAGTGAATGAGGTTTGAGCGAGCTTGTACGCACTTGTGTGTGTGTGTGTGTCCTATGTGTCTGTGTGCGCTATGAGGTCGGAGTGGTTGTATTGACGCTGACTGCATATGTACGTGGTCGTGCAGATGCGTAACGCCTGAAGATATTGTGTGTGACAGAGTAGAAAAGCAGGTGATCGGTGTAGTGAAAGAAGGGGAAAGTGAGGGATACATACAAAGGGGCAAGTTGGTGAGGGTATACATGGGGACAAGAGAAAAGCGGAAACATCGCTAGTACTATAGCGCTGCGGAGACTGACGGTAATGTATTCAGTATGACATCACGTTACATTAACAGAATGACATGTATGAGCTAGAGAGATGTTATTGGAAGAGGATTAGAGGAAATAAGAAAAATATATAACGGCTTCTTATCTGGACTGGCATTAATATAACCAGGGAGTGGAACTGGGGTCGCGGTATAGCTGCCCATCCACGTAGAGCCGGTCTACGGCGATGACAGCTCGGGAGCCCTTCTGAATGAAGTTACGTCGGATTGGGAACAGAACTCTGCGTCGCTCCAGGATCTCTTTGGGGAACTGGTCGTTTACGCCAAAGTCCGTTCCTTTCAGCCCCCTGCCGCTCTTCACCTGCTCCTTCTGCTTAAAATATCCTAATTTAGCCACAATAGGATGCGGTCTTAGTGCCACAGGCCTCTTGGCTCCCAGCCGATGGACTCTCTCAAAGCAGATGTTTTTCACATTGTCCTCCGAAAGCTTCAGGTGGTTCTTAATAAAGGCTTTGACAGTAACTTCTGCGTCCTCTTCGGCAGATTCCGGAATGCCTGAGAACACCAGGTTATTTCTCATACTACGGGCCTGTAGATCGATGACAGTCTCTTTTATTTTTTTATTTTCTTCATTCAGATGGGTCACATTCTCAGTTACACATCTACAAAGGGCCCAGAATGCCGCTGGCGGAGTGTTAACACGCAGCGGGCACAGGAATCACATCTACACCGGACCCAGAATGCCGCTGGCGAACTATTAACACGCACCAGACACAGGGATCACATCTACACCGGCCCAGAATGTGGCTGGCGGAGTGTTAACACGCACCAGGCACAGGGATCACATCTACACCGGGCCCAGAATGCCGCTGGCGGAGTGTTAACACGCACCAGACACAGGGATCACATCTACACCGGGCCCAGAATGCCGCTGGCGGAGTGTTAACACGTACCAATCACAGGGATCACATCTACACCGGGCCCAGAATGCTGCTGGCGGAGTGTTAACACGTACCAATCACAGGGATCACATCTACACCGGGCCCAGAATGCCGCTGGCGGAGTGTTAACACGTACCAATCACAGGGATCACATCTACACCGGGCCCAGAATGCCGCTGGCGGAGTGTTAACACGCACCAGACACAGGGATCACATCTACACCGGGCCCAGAATGCCGCTGGCGGAGTGTTAACACGTACCAATCACAGGGATCACATCTACACCGGGCCCAGAATGCCGCTGGCGGAGTGTTAACACGCACCAGACACAGGGATCACATCTACACCGAGCCCAGAATGCCGCTGGCGGAGTGTTAACACGCACCAGACACAGGGATCACATCTACACCGGGCCCAGAATGCCGCTGGCGGAGTGTTAACACGTACCAATCACAGGGATCACATCTACACCGGGCCCAGAATGCCGCTGGCGGAGTGTTAACACGCACCAGACACAGGGATCACATCTACACCGGGCCCAGAATGCCGCTGGCGGTGTGTTAACACGCACCAGGCACAGGGATCACATCTACACCGGGCCCAGAATGCCGCTGGCGGTGTGTTAACACGCACCAGGCACAGGGATCACATCTACACCGGGCCCAGAATGCCGCTGGCGGTGTGTTAACACGCACCAGGCACAGGGATCACATCTACACCGGGCCCAGAATGCCGCTGGCGGAGTGTTAACACGCACCAGGCACAGGGATCACATCTACACCGGGCCCAGAATGCCGCTGGCGGAGTGTTAACACGCACCAGACACAGGGATCACATCTACAACGGGCCCAGAATGCCACTGGCGGGGTGTTAACACGCACCAGTCACACGGATCACATCTACAACGGGCCCAGAATGCCACTGGCGGAGTGTTAACACGCACCACTCACAGGGATCACATCTACAACGGGCCCAGAATGCCACTGGCGGGGTGTTAACACGCACCAGGCATAGGGATCACATCTACAACGGGCCCAGAATGCCACTGGCGGAGTGTTAACACGCACCAGACACAGGGATCACATCTACAACGGGCCCAGAATGCCACTGGCGGAGTGTTAACACGCACCACTCACAGGGATCACATCTACAACGGGCCCAGAATGCCACTGGCGGGGTGTTAACACGCACCAGGCACAGGGATCACATCTACACCGAGCCCAGAATGCCGCTGGCAGAGTGTTAACACGCACCAGGCACAGGGATCACATCTACACCGGGCCCAGAATGCCGCTGGCGGAGTGTTAACACGCACCAGGCACTGGGATCACATCTACACCAAGCCCAGAATGCCGCTGGCGGAGTGTTAACACGCACCAGACACAGGGATCACATCTACAAAGGGCCCAGAATGCCGCTGGCAGAGTGTTAACACGCACCAGGCACTGGGATCACATCTACACCGAGCCCAGAATGCCGCTGGCGGAGTGTTAACACGCACCAGGCACTGGGATCACATCTACACCGAGCCCAGAATGCCGCTGGCGGAGTGTTAACACGCACCAGGCACAGGGATCACATCTACACCGAGCCCAGAATGCCGCTGGCGGGGTGTTAACACGCACCAGGGACAGGGATCCCATCTACACCGGGCCCAGAATGCCGCTGGCGGAGTGTTAACACGCACCAGGCACAGGGATCACATCTACACTGAGCCCAGAATGCCGCTGGCAGGGTGTTAACACGCACCAGGCACAGGGATCACATCTACACCGGGCCCAGAATGCCGCTGGCGGGGTGTTAACACGCACCAGGGACAGGGATCCCATCTACACCGGGCCCAGAATGCCGCTGGCGGAGTGTTAACACGCACCAGGCACAGGGATCACATCTACACTGAGCCCAGAATGCCGCTGGCGGGGTGTTAACACGCACCAGGGACAGGGATCCCATCTACACCGGGCCCAGAATGCCGCTGGCGGAGTGTTAACACGCTCCAGGCACAGGGATCACATCTACACTGAGCCCAGAATGCCGCTGGCAGGGTGTTAACACGCACCAGGCACAGGGATCACATCTACACCGGGCCCAGAATGCCGCTGGCGGGGTGTTAACACGCACCAGGGACAGGGATCCCATCTACACCGGGCCCAGAATGCCGCTGGCGGAGTGTTAACACGCACCAGGCACAGGGATCACATCTACACTGAGCCCAGAATGCCGCTGGCGGGGTGTTAACACGCACCAGGGACAGGGATCCCATCTACACCGGGCCCAGAATGCCGCTGGCGGAGTGTTAACACGCACCAGGCACAGGGATCACATCTACACTGAGCCCAGAATGCCGCTGGCAGGGTGTTAACACGCACCAGGCACAGGGATCACATCTACACTGAGCCCAGAATGCCGCTGGCGGAGTGATAACACGCACCAGGCACAGGGATCACATCACAGCTGCTCTCACATCCCTGCACTGGCTTCCTCTGGCTTCTAGGATTGATTTTAAAGTTCATTTGCTAATTTGTAAATATATAGGTGGTTTTGCTCTGTCCTGCCTCAGTAACATGACTGAAAGATATGTCTCAGGTAGATCAGTCAGATCATCCGGCAGTAATTTGCTGATTATTCCTAAAACCTGGCCGGGGAGGGAGGGGGCAGCTTTTAGTCACTATGGGCCCAAACTCTGAAACTCTCTCCTAGAGAACCTTAGAGCTACTGAATGTCTTAGTGCTATGAAAACTAGGCTGAAAACGCATCTTCTCACCACCGCATATAATAATCTATGATAATCAGTTGTTTTATTATTTTATGTATTTATTATTATCAGTTACTGTGGGGGGGGGGTCGCTCTCCCTAGAAGACATAGGGGTTAGAGGCCCCTGTGAGGGAGGGGCCCCTACAGCGAATATGGGTGGTTAAAGTCCTTTATGATGGTATTTTATTATTTTTATTTATTTTATATACATTTTTACTCTATTTTAATTTCTTTTCTGCTTATTGTTATTTATTCTGTGCTTATTTGAATTTCTTTCTTTTTCTTCTTTTTAAATGTTTGTAAAGCCCTGTGGTTTAACAAGCTATATAAATAATGATTGATTGACTGCACACAATATTCTAGGCTTTTAAAAAATTCCCATGCCTCTTCAAAGGTTTTGCTGTTTAACTCCATCTAGTTTGCAGTTTCTAGCTTCAGTCTCATACCATTAAAGTTAGCCTTGCTAACATTGTATACTTTTCTTTTGGACTTTGCTCTTTGGACACTAAGATTAACCTCAAATTTAACCATGTTATGACGTGTCTGATTACACTGATTACCGATAATATCGTCATATCACTCAAACCTAATTGGTGATTTGACATGATCCCAGGTATAACAATACAGGCAAAAAGGATTTTACTCATGTGATCAGGAATCCAAGTGCCAGTTGCTGCTGCATTAGCTGCTGTGGATGTTCACATCTCCTCCTTTCAGTGATACGTGTCGAGTGTAGGGACAGCTGGCAGAGAGATGGCCAAGGACTGCACTGGAAGCACTGGTCTGACTGTTATGGGAGGGTTCGCATCTCCTCCTTTCAGTGATACGTGTCGAGTGTAGGGACACCTGGCAGAGAGATGGCTAAGGACTGCACTGGAAGCACTGGTCTGACTGTTATGGGAGGTTCACATCCATCTTGCTGTATTCCTATATATTCTGTGATTTTGGCTGTAGCTTGTACTTAATGCTTTTACCTCTAGTTTTGAGCTAAGATGCACTGACTCACAATTAGTGATCATCTGACTGCAGCAAAGTACCAGGATGCACAGGACACTCTGCAGACTGTAATTCATTTTGAAATGTAAGCTGTGCTGCTAATTATATTGAAAACAAATGCTGATTGTAATGTTTGGTATTTAGCTAAAGTGTAGGATGTGTATATGTCTGTGTCTTAAAGTGTTTTCTGTTCCAGGCTGAAAGGCTGTGGTCTCATAGATAAACACTGTGAAATGGTGACTTCAGCTCTAAGATCAAACTCTTCCCCCCTGAGAGAGCTGGACCTGAGTGACAATGACCTAAAGAATAAAGGAGTGACGCTGCTCTCTGCTGGACTGGGGGATTCACAGTGTAAACTGGAGATACTGAGGTCAGTATTATTGTGTATTCCACAGTTTAAACTGGAGGTACTGAGGTCAGTATTAGTGGGTATTCCACAGTCTTCACCAGCATCCAGCGTTTTCACAAGAACACGGCAGACTCTGTACACCCCTCTCCTTGAGGAGATCCTCAGTGATTTTACAGCTCTGATCTCTTCACTGTTCTGGATGTTAATCCTTCCCAGGCTGGTCTCCTTGCCCTTGACATCCCTACCAGGCCTCATCCTCACTGCCATCAGGGTCTGCTTGGGACAGAACTGTGGATGAGGGAGGAAGGTGGTAGACAGGAGGAGACTGAGGCTGCTGCCTGACCTCAGATCTGGGCTCACAAACCATGATATCATCAATTTATATGTACTTTCACTGTAATTTCAGCTTCAAAACACAATTCCAGTTGTTTCAGCCAGTAGGCCGTTTTATTGTAGTATGGTATGAGTTTCAGGACATACAGGCAGTGATGGGTGACTGGACCGAAGCCTCAGTGAGGCAGACTTTATTAAAAATAAAAATGACAGCAGGAAGAGGAAAGTTTAGGGCGGCTGTTGGTCAACAGCGGCGTCCTCATTCCGAGTCGGCGTCTCTGGGTGTGAGAGGCGGGAAACATGTTCCCAGGCGAGGTGGGAGGAGAGAAAACAGAACAAAAGGAGCGGAAGGCAGGGTAATGCGGAGCAGCCGGTGTCTGGGGGTCACAGGTGAGGTGGGAGGAGAGAAAACAGGACAAAAGGAGCGGAAGGCAGGGTAACGCGGAGCAGCCGGTGTCTGGGGGTCACAGGTGAGGTGGGAGGAGAGAAAGCAGAACAACAGGAGCGGAAGGCAGGGTAACACGGAGCAGCCGGTGTCTGGGGGTCACAGGTGAGGTGGGAGGAGAGAAAACAGAACAAAAGGAGAGGAAGGCAGGGTAACGTGGAGCAGCCGGTGTCTGGGGGTCACAGGTGAGGTGGGAGGAGAGAAAACAGGACAAAAGGAGCGGAAGGCAGGGTAACGCGGAGCAGCCGGTGTCTGGGGGTCACAGGTGAGGTGGGAGGAGAGAAAGCAGAACAACAGGAGCGGAAGGCAGGGTAACACGGAGCAGCCGGTGTCTGGGGGTCACAGGTGAGGTGGGAGGAGAGAAAACAGAACAAAAGGAGAGGAAGGCAGGGTAACGTGGAGCAGCCGGTGTCTGGGGGTCACAGGTGAGGTGGGAGGAGAGAAAACAGGACAAAAGGAGCGGAAGGCAGGGTAACGCGGAGCAGCCGGTGTCTGGGGGTCACAGGTGAGGTGGGAGGAGAGAAAGCAGAACAACAGGAGCGGAAGGCAGGGTAACACGGAGCAGCCGGTGTCTGGGGGTCACAGGTGAGGTGGGAGGAGAGAAAACAGAACAAAAGGAGAGGAAGGCAGGGTAACGTGGAGCAGCCGGTGTCTGGGGGTCACAGGTGAGGTGGGAGGAGAGAAAACAGGACAAAATGAGCGGAAGGCAGGGTAACACGGAGCAGCCAGTGTCTGGGGTTTTAGGTGCACCATCGTCACGATGGTTTGGTTTGGAAATCAAATGCTCATTTATGGCCATTAATTCACTGTGACTTCAGGACGTCAGATTAAAAGGTGAGGTTCAGTGAGTCATGTAGGATCACTGTGTTACAGTTATATCTTTGCAGTCAAGCAGCCACTAAACCCCTGAGAGCCAACCACTGCTGCTGGTCACTCCCTCACTTTATACAGCTAACTACATGCAAATAGACGGCTGTATAAAACAATGTTTTGATTTCCTTTCTGCAGGCTGTCAGGCTGTAGAGTCACAGAAGAAGGCTGTTCTTCCCTGGCTTCAGCTCTGAGGTCAAACCCCTCACACCTGAGAGAGCTGGACCTGAGCTACAATCACCCAGGAGACTCAGGAGTGAAGCTGCTCTCTGCTGTACTGGAGGATCCCAGCTGTAAACTGGAGAAGCTGAAGTGAGTACAGAGTGTGTGTCTGACACGCTACAGATACTTATGCATGTATGTGAAGAAGAGGCACCAATAAAGAAATGGATTCAGCAGTACTATGTCATTCTGCTTCTCCTATAGTGTGGATCACGGTGGAGAGTGCAGGACCAGACCAGGCGTACAGAGATGTAAGTGTGTTTGCATGTTTTATTAATAATACCATTAATATTATGTTATGGTTGTATTCACACAGTTGTTGTGATTAGTGTGGCTTTTTACACTGTGTGTGGATGGATTTCCATGTTTGTGTTTCTGTGACTTTCTGTGTCATTTTAGACAAACATCCAAATGAGAGAAACGCAACATCAAAATCATCATCAAAAACACCATTAATTCATTTATACTTTTTTTAATATACATTTCTTATAAATACTTTATAGCTGCTCATATTGTCTTTGTGTTTGTGTGGGAGTGTAAGATGGTTAATATATTCTGATGTAGTTGTACATCTTTAATTTCAACCAGTCAGATTTCTTTTTAAAAATGCAATGTTACAGGGTGAATCTGGAACACTCATTAATATTCATGAGAGAATATCCCTGATTGGCCAGTGAATGCCTTTATGTAACCGGGGCGAACGGGGTGTGGCCTCTGCGTTGTGTTTGATGTTAGCTGGTCCGCCGGTTAAGTAAAGGAGTGACCCGATGGTTTGAACCGCCTAGTTTTATTCCTGACAATCACAGAAACACATGTTCACTGGCTGATAAAGTACTGGGGTAAACGGACACCTCCCCTGCCAGGGGCAATCATAGGGGGCAGATTAATCCAGGCTGCTAACCACATGCTCCTCAATATACAAACCCATATCGCTGATTATAAAATGATATAATTCATAATAATATAATAAAAACTTAATACTATCTATATGCTTATAACTGTATTATACATAGGAAAGTTATTGGTAGGGGTGGCATGGTGGTGCAGTGCTTAGCATTGTTGCCTCACTCCTCTGGGACCCAGGTTCGCGTCTCCGCCTGGGTCACATGTGTGTGGAGTTTGCACGTTCTCCCCATGTCGTCGTGGGGTTTCCTCCGGGTACTCCGGTTTCCCCCACAGTCCAAAAACATGCTGAGGCTAATTGGAGTTGCTAAATTGCCCATAGGAGTGCATGTGTGAGTGAATGGTGTGTGAGTGTGCCCTGCGATGGGCTGGCCCCCCATCCTGGGTTGATCCCTGCCTCGTGCCCATTGCTTCCGGGATAGGCTCCGGACCCCCCGATAAGCGGTTTGGAAAATGGATGGATGGAAGTTATTGGTAATAAAGTATATATATCAGATATTATTACAATAGAGTGAGCACAACAGGGACCCACTCCTACCTCATTCCATGTCTCCGGGCCACAGGAAGGGGAAATAAAATGGGGGACATCAGCCTCATAAGCAGGTATCAAAATAAAAGTCTCTGGTAAATCTTTGGGTAATTATATAAAATAAAGGCACATTCCCTCTGTTACACTTAGACCAGGAGTGCCCAAATCCAGTCATGGACATTGGGTTTCCCCCCAATGCTGTTCTACAGCATTACCTCCATAGAATGAAAGTGTGAATTCAACATACATAAGTTTTCACATTTTTTTTATATAGTTCAATATATTACAGTAACCAAAATCTTAATAAATGTAACAACTGAATTAAAAAACAAGCAACAATTATTTCTCACTAATGCCTTTTTTTAGATATATATCATCTAACACCAGCATGCTCAAGTTATACTGGAAGGGGGAGGGGAGCTGAAAACTGACATGCTGTACAGCTGTAGGACTTCTGTAGCTATTGTAATCCTGGAAAGATGTCATATCTGGGGTGTACAGGGTATCTCTGGCAAAGGGCTCTCATCAGATTTTGTGACCCAAGTGTGGCTACGGAACAAGCAACAATGAACCATTCATTTACAGGCAACAATGTGATGCGTGGGTGTTTAAAAAGACAGGTTCATCGTGTTTATACACTTCAGACAGCTGTCGTCTCATTTTGTCCAGCATCCTTACATTTACTGAACATTGAAAATAAGGTCTGTTTTAATACGGGATGGTCCAGTATAATACGGTAAGGAGCATTTTATTCCAGTTCCAGTACGAGTCTCCCATTATACAAGGCGAGTGGTGATGCTATTTTTAATTGTGTCAGTAAATGTAGTGCACTACAATAACGGATATGGTGCACCACAAAATTGGCTGCATCAGCCGATTTGGTAAGAGTTGTGTAAGTATCAGAATGTGAGACAGCAGTTAAGTAACATAAAGTAAGATGATGAAACAGAAGCAGAACTATTGTGTTGTTTTTCACAGTTATGTCTTTGATATTTGCCTTATATACAGTGTAAAGTGGAGATCACTTAAAATAAAAACTAAATAAAATAAAGTAAAATAAAAGCGAATAAACGGGGAAAATATACACGGCGCTGCCCACTCTCGCAGCCTCCTAGAAATTTTGCATGAACATAATTAAATTGCGTTGCGTAAAATGGGTAGAGCTCCTGAGCGTGAAAGGGAACCTCACAAACGTGCAGCAGCGCCTCTAGGGTCACAGAATTCCATGGTCACAGAATGTGGTGTAACACTGGCTTTAGCGGTTAGAAGGAAGTTCGTCGTTAAAGTAAAGACACTGACTTTTAGTATTAATCTTCGGTGCCGAGTTTTGCGGTAAATATGTTTGTGGTGAATATGTCTGATGAATGTCGCTGCTTTGTAATTTTATTTCCTGTAATTAAGCTGTTAGTTTAGCTCACGCAGCATTTTGGCCTTTCCTGAGGTTCCTAACAGACCTGAATTCCCCTTTTGTTACGGGAAGCTCTGCTGCTTTTCTATCCTACAGAAACATAAAGTACAGGCGGCCTGATGGTATTAATAATTCTTCCTCCTGCCTACAGACTCCTGCCAGCTGACACTGGACCCCAACACAGCAAACAGACGCCTGTCTCTGTCAGGGGGGAACAGGAAGGTGACAGAGGGGGCAGAGGAACCATATCCTGATCATCCAGAGAGATTTGAGGACTGGAAAGAAGTTCTGTGCAGAGAGAGTCTGACTGGCCGCTGTTACTGGGAGGCTGAGTGGGATGGAGATGGAGCCTGGATAGGAATGACTTATAAAGGGATCGGGAGGAAAGGATGGAGAGATTGTCTGCTTGGATTCAAGCCACAGGAAGGGGAAATAAAATGGGGGACATCAGCCTCATAAGCAGGTATCAAAATAAAAGTCTCTGGTAAATCTTTGGGTAATTATATAAAATAAAGGCACATTCCCTCTGTTACACTTAGACCAGGAGTGCCCAAATCCAGTCATGGACATTGGGTTTCCCCCCAATGCTGTTCTACAGCATTACCTCCATAGAATGAAAGTGTGAATTCAACATACATAAGTTTTCACATTTTTTTTATATAGTTCAATATATTACAGTAACCAAAATCTTAATAAATGTAACAACTGAATTAAAAAACAAGCAACAATTATTTCTCACTAATGCCTTTTTTTAGATATATATCATCTAACACCAGCATGCTCAAGTTATACTGGAAGGGGGAGGGGAGCTGAAAACTGACATGCTGTACAGCTGTAGGACTTCTGTAGCTATTGTAATCCTGGAAAGATGTCATATCTGGGGTGTACAGGGTATCTCTGGCAAAGGGCTCTCATCAGATTTTGTGACCCAAGTGTGGCTACGGAACAAGCAACAATGAACCATTCATTTACAGGCAACAATGTGATGCGTGGGTGTTTAAAAAGACAGGTTCATCGTGTTTATACACTTCAGACAGCTGTCGTCTCATTTTGTCCAGCATCCTTACATTTACTGAACATTGAAAATAAGGTCTGTTTTAATACGGGATGGTCCAGTATAATACGGTAAGGAGCATTTTATTCCAGTTCCAGTACGAGTCTCCCATTATACAAGGCGAGTGGTGATGCTATTTTTAATTGTGTCAGTAAATGTAGTGCACTACAATAACGGATATGGTGCACCACAAAATTGGCTGCATCAGCCGATTTGGTAAGAGTTGTGTAAGTATCAGAATGTGAGACAGCAGTTAAGTAACATAAAGTAAGATGATGAAACAGAAGCAGAACTATTGTGTTGTTTTTCACAGTTATGTCTTTGATATTTGCCTTATATACAGTGTAAAGTGGAGATCACTTAAAATAAAAACTAAATAAAATAAAGTAAAATAAAAGCGAATAAACGGGGAAAATATACACGGCGCTGCCCACTCTCGCAGCCTCCTAGAAATTTTGCATGAACATAATTAAATTGCGTTGCGTAAAATGGGTAGAGCTCCTGAGCGTGAAAGGGAACCTCACAAACGTGCAGCAGCGCCTCTAGGGTCACAGAATTCCATGGTCACAGAATGTGGTGTAACACTGGCTTTAGCGGTTAGAAGGAAGTTCGTCGTTAAAGTAAAGACACTGACTTTTAGTATTAATCTTCGGTGCCGAGTTTTGCGGTAAATATGTTTGTGGTGAATATGTCTGATGAATGTCGCTGCTTTGTAATTTTATTTCCTGTAATTAAGCTGTTAGTTTAGCTCACGCAGCATTTTGGCCTTTCCTGAGGTTCCTAACAGACCTGAATTCCCCTTTTGTTACGGGAAGCTCTGCTGCTTTTCTATCCTACAGAAACATAAAGTACAGGCGGCCTGATGGTATTAATAATTCTTCCTCCTGCCTACAGACTCCTGCCAGCTGACACTGGACCCCAACACAGCAAACAGACGCCTGTCTCTGTCAGGGGGGAACAGGAAGGTGACAGAGGGGGCAGAGGAACCATATCCTGATCATCCAGAGAGATTTGAGGACTGGAAAGAAGTTCTGTGCAGAGAGAGTCTGACTGGCCGCTGTTACTGGGAGGCTGAGTGGGATGGAGATGGAGCCTGGATAGGAATGACTTATAAAGGGATCGGGAGGAAAGGATGGAGAGATTGTCTGCTTGGATTCAATGACAAGTCATGGAGTCTGTGGTGTAAACCTGACAGTTACTCTGTCCGGCACAATAATAAAGAGACTCTCATACCCATACGGCCCTCAGGCTCCCGCAGAGTAGGAGTGTATCTGGACTGGGGGGCTGGTGCTCTGTCCTTCTACAGAGTCTCCTCTGATGGACTGACTTTCCTGTACAGGTTCACCTCCTCATTCACTGAGTCCCTCTATCCAGGGTTTTATGTTGATATAAACTCCTCAATGTCGCTGTGACGTGTTGCTGGTTCTCCTGGCAAAATGGTAAAATCTCTGCTTTTTAACCTTTATAATCCTTTTTACTCTGAATGTATGTTTGACAAAAAGTTTTTCTCTTACTAAAATGTAAATAAATGTAATCCTGATGGGGGGGGGGCTTTCCCCCTCCCCTGTATATGTACATTATATATATTTATGCCTATTTACTGTATTTCCTCCCTGTACAATGACAATAAAGTCTTTCTGTTCTGTCCTGTTAATGTCCTGCTTCAGCATCACCCAAAGCATGACTGAGTAACATAATGAAACCACAGTTTGGTGACTCAGCATACTTACACCCTTCAACCGTGACATTAAAGCCACTGACAGGTGAAGTGAATGACACTGATTATTTTATGTGTAAAATGCTGTCAGATTTAAACCAGTCAGATGTATTTTAATCGTTTTTGAATATCTGATACTGACAGACTTGATATGAAATGAAGGCACTCTGATAGATGTGTGTCCTGATGACAGTGTCCTCGGGTTCGAGAATGAAATGGAAAATGAGGCTCCAGAGTCTGTATTCGAGCTGTTTTAGATGAGTGACACATTATGTAAAGAAAACCAGAGAGAGACATTCATGTATATGTACTTTTTTTCTTTTTGTTGGCTTGAGGGGCCATAAAACATTTACAGTAATTGTGTTGCGCATTTAATGATATTTGTCATTTTCACCAATTTTGCAGGCCAAGGTAAAGGCAAAATAAGACAAAGAAATACCTTCGTTTTAAGAATACAAGGATACTGTGCTTATAAGTCATGCACAATGGCTTCCTGTATAAACTTAGAGGCTGAAACAAGATTACAGTTTACAACCAGAGGCATAATAAAGTCAAACATCACTAAGAAACAGATTTTGTATTATGAAATGACAGTGGGGGGCGGCATGGTGGTGCAGTGGTAAGCACTGTTGCCTCACACCCCCGGGATCCGGGTTTGAGTCTCCACCTAGGTTACGTGTGTCGAGTTTGCACATTCTCCCCATGTCATTGTGGGGTCTCCTCCAGTTTCCCAGCACATTACAGCACCAACATTTACTTACAGCAGTGAGAGACCATAAAAGACAACTGTTTCAGAAGAACACTGCCAGTACAGATCAATAGTGACCGACGGACAGGAAGTAGCAGGAAGCAGGCCTGAAACATACTACACAAATCGGGAAGTATGACTTTCTTACACATACAGTGCATTATACCTAAATGCACATGATGGCATGGACATAAATTAGTTTAATTAGACTAAATTTAAGTCGTGCACCATTTTAGAATACTGCATTTAAAAAACACAGGCTGGAGTAGCAGGAAACCCTACAGACTCTTTACATTTGTGTTATGCATGAACATCTGACCCATGTGAAATCAGGTCTAATTTCCCATTGTGAGGGACTAAGTTCCAAACCTTATTTTATATAAGTGGCATTTGTTTCTATTCAGAGAGCATTAGCTGAATGTACCTAACTAAGTCTGAGGCTGACACAATCCTTTACATTTGTCTTATGCATCAGGGGCGTCAGAAGCATTTAGAGTGTGTGTGGGGGGGGGGGGGGGGGGGGGGGCATAATGAGTTAGATGCCATTTCCTACAGTACATTCTGGTGTATTTTAACAGGTTGTTAAACACATAATTTTATCTACAAAAGTCACGTAATTCAAGGACTATTTTAGAGACTTGACAATAAGTCCTCATTCAACTACAGTCCATATTCATCAGCCTGTTTTTACCTGCTAGCCACTGCCATGCCTAAGATAATGAAATGAATGTGACACAATTCATCACCAACAATGAGTTTAGGGTTGTATTTTAGTTTTTATTTATTGTTTTCTTTTTTTATTTAGTTTTAGATGTAACACAACATGCCACTGTGCTGAGCAATAGTGAGCCTCAACTGTATGTTTAAAAATAAGATTGTTCATAATTTCGCAGAATTAACAGGCATGACATGGCATCATGCAGTCTTATTAACACAAAATCACACAGTGTCAAGCAATGGTGACACATAAAAAACAACAAAAGCTGGACATTGTGAGATGGCAATGGGGCTGACGTTACCTCCTCCAGTATCGCGGAGCCTGCACCTTTACTGTCTGTGACCTGCACTGACGATTCACTTCGCTCGCGTTTGGTCAGTTGCTGCCAGCAAACTTTTTTACTGATGCTTACTTTTATGAAACAAAATATGCCATAACAATTTGCGCAGTTCTCGTACTTTTTCATTTTGGATGGTTAAAATTTATTTAAAGTAGGAAGTAAGAAAAATTGTGTAAAAAACGAAATGTTTAAAATATATTAGGTATAAAAGCTAAGTATATATTTTTCTTAATCTATTATTACATTAACTTTTATTTATGTTAATGATTTGGCGATGCGAGTATAATATATCACAGCACTTTTTATTATTCTTGCATATAATTTACTATTGAATGCATTAATCGCGCATGAAAACCGAACATTCATTTTGACACAATAAGCAGAACTAGCGACCGGAAGTCTCTGCCTTATTCTTGCCAGCTTCACACTTCTCTATTTAGTTTAGAAGTCGGAGCCCGTTTGCGTAATCTTAATAAATATGCTTATTTGACTATGTTTATAATAAATAGTCATTTTGAGTTACTACTCCAATTGGTCATGAAGATTTCATTCTGATACCTTTGTTTTTACAGCAACGGAACAATATGTTGCAAATCGTTATTGTTTGACGTGGCCGTGAGCGAAAGACCCCCAGCGTCTTTCTCGTACTGAAATTCTTGGTAGGCATAAACTTTTATTTTCCATCGATGCATTTATAAATATTATCCTTTCTCAATTTTGCGGGCGTGTATTTGTTGGAAAATGCATGCATTCTGCTATGTTAGCCTCGCTTTGAGTTTAACAGTCAGTATTTGGCAATCGGGTATTTTATTCGCTCTGATTCATATAAGTAAGTACTAACAAAAGCAATAACATTAAAAAGCCCCACACTCAAGGCATTATGCAGCAGTTCAGACAGTTGTGTTTCTCTTTTTATGACTTGAACTATTTACTTGGGTCTCTTTAGGAGGTGTTAACAGTTGTAAATCAAGATAAGATGACATTTAGGGCACTTTTGTGGCTGCAGATCAAGCACACATCTGTGAATTAATCAAAATCCATTGTTTTCAATTGAGGCATGAACATCCCCAATAGGTGGCTAGGGCATCTTTCATTCAGGGCTTTACCAAAAATGTCATGTAACTCATTTTTTTATGTCTTTTTTTAATATATAGAATTGGGTCTCTTTAGGAGAAATGATGAGGTTTTTCATGACAGAATGACATTTAGGGTGTTTTATGGCCCCAGGCCAAGCAGACCCCAGTGAACTAATCAAAGTTCCATTATTTTCAATTGGGGTCTGCAAATCCCCCAACAGGTGGCTAAGGTGTGGAAATAAGCACTTGAATTTTTCCTCTTGTAGTAAACTAGAGCCAAATTGGTGGCTTAGACCATGATATCACCGGATCCTGTTCAAATGTAGTATGCTTAAACAGAGTTACAAACCCCTTTTGGGTTATGTGGATACCCTACAGGTGGCTGTTCAGGTAGCGTGTTGTAGGCTAATTATTACCGACAAGTTCCTTATTCATATGTGTGCTCCGGAACAGATGCTTTTGTGCCTGTATGCCGTTGTTGGTTATTACCTTTTATAATGAGCACTGTTAATGCACTGCGTTGTGTTTCACATACCCAGCCAATAGCAATATGTCCTGAGGTCGTCATTAGGTTGTCCTCTTTTGGTCTGTATGCCGTTGTTGGTTATTACCTTTTATAATGAGCACTGTTAATGCACTGTGTTGTGTTTCACATACCCAGCCAATAGAAATATGTCTTGAGGTCGTCCTTAGGACGTCCTCTTTTGGTCT
Source organism: Brienomyrus brachyistius (assembly GCF_023856365.1). Lineage (NCBI taxonomy): Eukaryota > Metazoa > Chordata > Actinopteri > Osteoglossiformes > Mormyridae > Brienomyrus > Brienomyrus brachyistius. Next base: position 1,056,419 of record NW_026042340.1, read on the forward strand.
GTATGGCGTTGTTGGTTATTACCTTTTATAATGAGCACTGTTAATGCACTGCGCTATGTTTCACATACCCAGCCAATAGCAATATGTCCTGAGGTCGTCCTTAGGACGTCCTCTTTTGGTCTGGATGCCGTTGTTGGTTATTACCTTTTATAATGAGCACTGTTAATGCACTGCGTTGTGTTTCACATACCCAGCCAATAGCAATATGTCCTGAGGTCGTCCTTAGGATGTCCTCTTTTGGTCTGTATGCCGTTGTTGGTTATTACCTTTTATAATGAGCACTATTAATGTACTGTGTTGTGTTTCACATACCCAGCCAATAGCAATATGTTCTTATGTTGTCCTTAGGACGTCCTCTTTTGGTCTGTATGCCGTTGTTGGTCATTACCTTTTATAATGAGCACTGTTAATGCACTGCGCTATGTTTCACATACCCAGCCAATAGCAATATGTCCTGAGGTCGTCCTTAGGACGTCCTCTTTTGGTCTGTATGCTGTGTTTGGTTCATTACCTTTTATAATGAGCACTGTTAATGCACTGCGCTATGTTTCACATACCCAGCCAATAGCAATACGTCCTGAGGTCGTCCTTAGGACATCCTCTTTTGGTCTGTATGTTGTTGTTGGTTATTACCTTTTATAATGAGCACTGTTATTGCACTGTGTTGTGTTTCACATACCCAGCCAATAGCAATATGTCCTGAGGTCGTCCTTAGGACGTCCTCTTTTGGTCTGTATGCTGTTGTTGGTCATTACCTTTTATAATGAGCACTGTTAATGCACTGTGCTATGTTTCACATACCCAGCCAATAGCAATATGTCCTGAGGTCGTCCTTAGGACGTTCTCTTTTGGTCTGTATTAGGGGGTAATCAGTGTTACCTGCAAGATCGCTATTTTTCTTTTTGCTGCAATTGTTTTCATTATTACTTTATTTAACTTGACACACCGCATCTGTCAGGAAACCCTGGATAGGAAGACTCGGATCCAGTATTGCAAACCATATTGCTGGTTGCCAGGCAGAAGCACAGTTAGGGACAGGCGAGAGGCGAGGTCGTTGGACGGGCAGGTAAGTCGGGAGCCGGGGAATCAGTCCTACACTGAGGCACGGGACGAGACCACACAGGGGAGCGGGAATGAGACGTGCCGGGCTCGGCGGGGAAGACGGGTCAGGTTCGGGAACGGGTCTGGAAAAGGAAGGTAAGATGGGTAAGGAACAAACACGGGGTAAACGGATCAGGTTAGGAATCAGGGGAAGACGATAGACCAGTAAACGCTCGGTAAGGCTTGATAACATCAGAGCAATACTTCACGGCAGGCTGGTGTGACTTGATGGTCTTTATCCTCCCTCTCCTTATCTCGAACCATGTACACCTGGTGGTTCCCGCCTGTGTGGGCGTGACAACATCTTTAAATTCTCATCCTTGCATTAGAATATAGACCAGTTAATACTGATGGTATCTCATGCTATGTCATATGTTTTAAAATCACTACACACTGAATATTGTACTGAAACATGACATAAAAAAATTTAAACAGAGTGGCTGTTCTGTCCGTAAAGCTGGAAATTTTTAAACGTAGTATGCATTTTATAAAATGTTGAATAAATAGAAGTCATTTATTGGTGATTTCATGTTGGTTGAAGTTTCTGCTTTTTAACAATTGTATTCTGTTGTTTTCTATACAAGTCAATTCAGGTGAAATACAAAAATGTATGTGTTCAGGGTTGCACACACAAGAAATCTTACGGAAAATCTATATTCCATTCTGAACTTAAAGTTAGTTGCACACCTCAATTGAATATTTGCCAAACATATTTTATCCTTATGATAAAAACATGTGTGGAACGACATTTCAATACACCGTGTACTGTGTATATTGTTGTGTTGATAATAAGCCGATCTTGAGTCTTGAATCTTCACTAAATAAAATGTTAAACTGCTCCCCCTGAGAAATGAAAGTGCTGACTTATGGTGAACAATCACTTCCGTGACTGAGTGACAGCTCTGCTTCTCAGTTCCTGCTGTGCAGTGTGACAGTGACAGACAGAAGTGGCCAGGATCTACAAAAGTCCCTGGTCCAGACAGCCCAAGAACCTGTAAACAAGGACCAGGTTCCAGAACTTCGGTGTGAAAGCACCTAATAAGGTGAGTAATGAACCCAACAGGTGCAAACAATTCAAAGAAGGAGGTAATTCCTAACTGGGAACAGCTATGGGCCGCTGGGCTCTGGTCCGTGACAAATACAGTCCTCCAGAGCATGTAGATGGAAAAGTGCTTTAAAGTCCTCAATTCGATGGCTACATTCTTTTTTTAACCTTAAGCACACAGTAGAATACGGCCCACAGTTGTTAGTCCAAATGATCAGTGCACATCTCTACTTGTGGTTTAAAAACTGACTGGTATCCTTTGGGTGACAGATATAACCTATAAACTGGATTTTGAATATAAAGCTAACATTACTTCTGCTTTTGATTATTACAGAGTCGGACTGCAATACATGGGACCTGGTGCTTTACAACCATAATCATCTAAGCGATGGCTCACTGTTCCAATGAGGAGGTTTCAGCATATGGTGTATGTTGTTAAGGCCATAAATACCAGACACCAAAAGACAGGAAAGCTTAACTTCATAACATGGATAACTATTTTCAGCTGAAGCTTGCTGAATATAGCAGACAGCTCACTCTCTGCAGTGTTCTTCCTCAGGCTACTTCCTTACCATACCGCACTGCACCAAATGTTACAGACGTACTGTAACAGAACAGAATAACTTAGCAGACAGAAAGCTCACTCTCTGCAGTGTTCTTCCTCAGGCTACTTCCTTACCATACCACACTGCACCAAATGTTACAGACGTACTGTAACAGAACAGAATAACTTAGCAGACAGAAAGCTCACTCTCTGCAGTGTTCTTCCTCAGGCTACTTCCTTACCATACCACACTGCACCAAATGTTACAGACGTACTGTAACAGAACAGAATAACTTAGCAGACAGAAAGCTCACTCTCTGCAGTGTTCTTCCTCAGGCTACTTCCTTACCATACCGCACTGCACCAAATGGTACAGACATACTGTAACAGAGCAGAATAACTTAGCTCACTCTCCGCAGTGCTCTTCCTCAGGCTACTTCCTTACCATATCGCACTGCACCAAATGTTACAGACGTACCGTAACAGAACAGAATAACTTAGCAGACAGACAGCTCACTCTCCCCAGTGCTCTTCCTCAGGCTACTTCCTTACCATACCGCACTGCACCAAATGTTACAGACGTACTGTAACAGAACAGAATAACTTAGCAGACAGAAAGCTCTCTCTCCGCAGTGCTCTTCCTCAGGCTACTTGCTTACTATGCCACACTGTACCAAATGTTACAGACATACTATAACAGAGCAGAATAACTTAGCTCACTCTCCGCAGTGCTCTTCCTCAGCCTTCTTCCTTACCATACCGCACTGCACTAAATGTTACAGACGTACCGTAACAGAACAGAATGACTTAGCAGACAGAAAGCTCACTCTCCCCAGTGCTCTTCCTCAGCCTTCTTCCTTACCATACCGCACTGCACCAAATGTTACAGACGTACTGTAACAGAACAGAATGACTTAGCAGCCAAAAAGCCTACTCTCCGCAGTGCTCTTCCTCAGGCTACTTCCTTACCATACCGCACTGCACCAAATGTTACAGACGTACTGTAACAGAACAGAATAACTTAGCAGACAGAAAGCTCTCTCTCCGCAGTGCTCTTCCTCAGGCTACTTGCTTACTATGCCACACTGTACCAAATGTTACAGACATACTATAACAGAGCAGAATAACTTAGCTCACTCTCCGCAGTGCTCTTCCTCAGCCTTCTTCCTTACCATACCGCATTGCGCTGCACTAAATGTTACAGACGTACCGTAACAGAACAGAATGACTTAGCAGACAGAAAGCTCACTCTCCCCAGTGCTCTTCCTCAGCCTTCTTCCTTACCATACCGCACTGCACCAAATGTTACAGACGTACTATAACAGAACAGAATAACTTAGCAGACAGAAAGCTCACTCTCCGCAGTGCTCTTCCTCAGGCTACTTCCTTACCATACCGCACTGCACCAAATGTTACAGACGTACTGTAACAGAACAGAATAACTTAGCAGACAGAAAGCTCTCTCTCCGCAGTGCTCTTCCTCAGGCTACTTGCTTACTATGCCACACTGTACCAAATGTCACAGACATACTATAACAGAGCAGAATAACTTAGCTCACTCTCCGCAGTGCTCTTCCTCAGGCTACTTCCTTACCATACCGCACTGCACCAAATGTTACAGATGTAAATAACAGAACAGAATAACTTAGCAGACAGAAAACTCACTCACTGCAGTGTTCTTCCTCAGGCTACTTTCTTACTATATTATGCTGCATGAAATGTTAATGATATATTGTAGCAGAACAGCATAACTTAATACAAAATATGTATAACTATATTGGATGCTGTCTCAACATGATGTTTTTAGTGTATTTTGTGTTTGACGTCATTGTATTAATGTGCTCTGTTGCGACTTGAACAATTTTTATTGCTATTTCAATTGGACGGGTCTCTCTTTTAAACGAAATTTTAAACATCAATGGACTAACCTGGTTAAATAGAGGTTTAACAATAATACGGAAAATAAACACTCACTTGTGCTTTCTATAGTAATGAAAGAATCACAGCAGGTGTCTCCTGCAGACATATAAAACTGTGAGCAGGAAACCTGCCTTCTGTTAACAGAAAGGTCAGTACATGTGTGGGAGTGACATGTACGGGTTTGTGAGTCTCATGGACTCATCTCCGACATTCTGCAGACCCAGACCTCGCTCGCCGACCTCTTGCTGGGTTATCTGGAGGAGCTCAGTGATGACGACCTGAAGAAGTTTAAATGGAAACTGAGTAACACAAGATATGAAGATTCAAAGCTCCCTCCTTATAGTCGGGTGAAGGTCTTGGATATAATTGATTTCACTGACCTAATGATACGTTCCTATGGTGAAGTCGGTGCTCTCAAAGTCACGCTTGAAATCCTGAAGAATATGAACCTGAATGACCTTGTCCAGAGACTGAATGAAGACCTGCAGAAGGGTAATCATATATTTAACCTTATATTAAGACTAAAATGTAACCTTTTTAAGCTCTTGAAAAATAAGTATCGTATTTAGCATTATAAGGAAAATGGTGAACAGTTAGATACCGATGCTGAAGACAGAAGTGCCAGGTGACCTCTGACCCCCGGAGGTTTTTTTTCTCTCTACTTGGGAGTTTTTGTTTCTCTCCTCCTTTGTCTTCTGACTTTCTTTCTTTTATTTCTTTGTCTTTTCTTTTCTGTGTTTTAGAATTATTCTGTATAAATGTTACAGGAATGTATCCCAACATGCCCATGTAAAGCACCGTGGACTGGGTAGTGAAAGGCGCTATATAAAAATACATTGAATTTAACCCTATATATCAGGGCAGCCAGTGGCAGAGGCAGTACAGGAAAATGCCAGGGGGGGGCCGTCCTTTCCAAAGGGGTAGAACGGGGAGGGGGGGGGAAATTAAGATTTTGACTTTTACTATATTGATTTGCTGCTATTTTGCACTATTATTTTCTAATTATAAAAGCTTATTAAACGAACGATTTTTTTGCTTTGCCCGGTTCCCCCCCCCCCCCCCCCATATCACACCGGAAGTGACATTGATACGATTGATAAGCGTGTGATACGATTAATGGTATGTAATTCAAACAGACACTATCATGTCAGAGAGACTGAAGCCCTCCGGTGCCCAGGGAGGAAAAGGAGGAAGAGGAGAGGAGGAAAAACAGGAAAAAGACAGAGGTAATTATCACTAATCAGAGTAATTACTGTGTTACTGTCTGTGGTCCGTAAGGGCAGAGTGTTACTAGCTTACCTTGGATAATTCAGCATTTGCTAATGTAATAAATAGCTAGAATTAATGTCAGTTACTCTCAGCGTAAATTCATTAGGGAAAGTCGTTAATACTTTTCAGGTGTTTGGGATGGGGAATAACCTACAGCATCATTGTCAGAAATACACTTTATCTTTAACGTGTCCTGCTGCACCTGCATGAACCGTCCACTGTGTCTGTCTCAGGGTAGTAAACTGTAATAGGCAAATAAAATGCTTTTCTGTTCCCATCCCCCTTTTTAACTAATAGTTTAAATCAATCCTCTGCATTTCTAATAGTCTGATTAGTTTTATATGCATAGCAAACAGCATCATCATGTGAGCGACGTGCTCATTGAAGGAGGTTTTGTGCATGAATGCCAGCCAGCTGTCATTTCTCTTGCTGTTTACTTTGTGTTTAGAAAGTTATAATCTGACTTAGTTGCTGTTATTGGCTGGGTTTAATGCCCCCCCAGCCAGGGCCGGTCAGTCCTATAGGCGACATAGGCAGCCGCCTAGGGCTCCACCTTCTGAGGGGGGCGCCGACTTGCCAGCCAATTTCACTTTGCCTCAGGCAGGGGGCGCCGGTGGTGATGCTCTCCTAGGGCACCACCTTCTGAGGGGGCGCCGACTTGCCAGCCAATTTCACTTTGCCTCAGGCAGGGGGCGCCGGTGGTGATGCTTTCGTAGGGCTGGAATTTAAAGCTTAATTTTAATACAATGAAATAGCGAAAAGTGTCTCGGAAAGTGTCTGTGCGGGGGTTGGGGGATTAGATATCCCAAAAAAAAAAACCCTGTTAATTTTACAGTGCGGAGAACATTTCTCAGATCCCCCGTAACAACTGTGAATGCAATCAAAAACTAAACATGCCAAAAGTCTCATATTTTTTTTGGCGGCTTATAGTTAAGGTTAGCTCTGTGTAGGGGTTAAGGTTGTCATGTTGGGATTAATGTTGTGTGTTTTAATCCTCCTACCACACTGTTCAGGATCATGTTGAGAATTAGTACATTTTCCTCTCATTTTTCTTCAGGGGAGCTCATGTCCAGCACGATGAAATGTAACCTGAAGCAGAAATGTGAGCGTGTATTTCAAGGGAAAGCTAAGGGAGGACAGCCAACACTTCTCAGTGAGATTTACACAGAACTCTACATAACTGAAGGTGGGACTGGAGGAGTCAATGATGAACATGAAGTGAGACAGATTGAAATAGCATCCAAGAAAAGGCGAACAGAAGATACTACAGTCAAGTGCAATGATATATTTATACCCTCATGTTGGCGTAGGACACCTATTAGAACCGTACTCACTAAAGGAGTGGCAGGTATCGGGAAAACAGTCTCCGTGCAGAAATTTATTCTCGACTGGGCAGAAGGAAAAGCAAACCAGGATGTTCACTTCATATTTGCTCTTCCTTTCCGGGTCCTGAATTTGATTAAGGATGAATACAGTCTGATTGAACTACTTCACCGCTTTGTCCCAGAACTGAAATCATTTCAATCCACTGAGCTGTTTAGGTACAAAGTCTTGTTCATCTTTGATGGTCTGGATGAGTGTTGCCTTCCTCTAGATTTTCAGAACAATGAGAGCTGGTTTGATGTAACAACGAAAATGTCACTGGATGTGCTGTTGACTAACCTCATTAAGGGGGATCTGCTTCCATCCGCTCTCCTCTGGATAACCTCTCGGCCAGCAGCAGCCAATCAGATACCTCCTGAGTGCCTCCACCGGGTGACAGAGATACGAGGGTTCAGTGATGCGCAGAAGGAGGAGTATTTCAGGAGGAGATTCAGGGATCAGAGTCTGGCCAGCAGGATTATCACACATGTGAAATCATTAAGGAGCCTCTTCATCATGTGCCACATACCTGTGTTCTGCTGGATTTCAGGCACTGTCCTTGAGAGGCTTTTTAGTGAGACTGACAGGAGGGAAATTCCAGGGACTCTGACTGAAATGTACACACACTTCATGATCTTTCAGTCCAGTTTAAAAAATGACAAGTATATGAAGAACTGTGAAACCAAGCTTAAGGAATACAGCAACAAATTATTTTTGAAACTTGGTAAACTGGCTTTTGACAACCTTGAGAAAGGCTATCTCATATTTTATGAGCAAGATCTGACAGAGAATGGCATTGATGTCACTGAAGCTTCAGTTTACTCTGGAGTGTGCACAGAAGTCTTTAAAGAGGAATATGGGCTGTATCAGGAGAAGGTGTACTGCTTTGTGCATCTGAGCATCCAGGAGTATCTCGCTGCTTTATACGTGTTTCTGTCAAACTCATCAGATGACCTGCTGAAGACTGCAGTGGATCAGGCATTAGAGAGCAAGAATGGACACTTGGACCTCTACCTCCGCTTCCTCCTGGGCCTCTCAACACACTCCAGTAAGACTCTGTTACAAAGACTACTGGGACAGACAAGAATCAGCTCACATAACATTTGTAAAACAGCCAAATACATCAGGGAGAAAATAGAGGAGAATATATCCCCTGAAAGGACTATTAACCTGTTCCACTGTCTGGTTGAACTGGGTGACAATTCTCTAGTAAATGATGTAGAAAGATACCTGAATTCAGGAAGCCTTTCAGCAGATGACCTCTCACCTGCACAGTACTCAGCTCTGGCCTTTGTGATGCTGATGTCAGATGAGGAGCTGGATGAGTTTGATCTGAAGAAATTCATCAGATCAGATAAAGAGCATAGGAGGCTGCTGCCTGTGGTCAAGAACTCCAGGACGGCTCTGTAAGTGATGTGGGGATGGGAAATCATGTCTGGTCTGGCAGTAATATATGAATATTGTTTGAAATGTCTGATGAATATTATTATTTTGATAATCTCGACTGCAGCTGTTTCTATAGCAGTAGCTAATCTGGACCACAGACTTTATAATGACTGAAGGTAGTGATGCAGTAACAAACAAAAAAGTGAGGTTTCCGTTCCCATCCAGTCTGCCTTCTGATCACAGGCAGAGCATCCTAACCTGCTATAGAAACAGTGAGGGCTCTTTATCCACAGGGTGTATAAGTGGTATGTGAGTGTTATTGTCAGCAGGTGTGTTCATGTGATGGAGCCCAGAGCTGGGAGCTTCTGTATGACTGCTGTCTCTGGCTGCTCACTGGCGGCCTCTGCTGGCCACAGCTGCTCCTGGCTGAGGATGTGACGACACATCTAGTCTGGCAGTATAAAGATTAAGATTCTTTAAAATATAAAATATATGTATAATTTTTTACCCTCGTATCAATAACTAGGATTTTTAGATTTTATATTAACTGAAGTAGGGGCGGCATGGTGGTGCAGTGATTCACACTGTTTCCTCACACCCCTGGGACCCGGGTTTGAGTCTCCGCCTGGGTTTCCTCTGGTTTCCCCCCACAGTCCAAAGACATGCTGAGGCTAATTGGAGTTACTAAATTGCCCGTAGGTGTGCATGTGTGTGTGACTGGTGTGTGAGTGTGCCCTGCGATGGGCTGGCCCCCTATCCTGGGTTGTTCCCTGTCTTGTGCCCATTGCTTCTGGGATAGGCTCCGGACCCCCGCGACCTGGCAGGATAAGCAGTTTGGAAAATGGATGGATGGATATTAACTGAAGTTATTGATGTAGTAAAAACAAAAAAGACAAGATTTCCATGACCATCGTTTGTATAACAAATAACCAAAGATGCAGCCTCATACATAATGGTCCAGGTTTCATTAGTAGTGGGAAAAACACTCATATTCTTTTCAGTTCTGGATGCTGTAGGAAGCATTTCTGTAAATTCTGGGTGTGGTGCATGACTTTTTGGGTTCGACTCTGTCCATGAGCGGAAGGTCGCTGGTTCATATCTCCTGGCCGGCAGAGTGATCTCATCACTGGGTCCTTGAGCTGCAGGGGGCTGGATGCTGGCCGACCCTGTGCTGTGACCCCAAACTTCCTCTCACCTGTATATGTGTCGTGTGTCTCTTGGAGAGCAATATGGGAGGGCCGAAAAGACAACTTCCCCATGGGGATGAATGAAGCATCATTATTCATAAATCATTCAAACAAACATTTCTTCGAAAAGCCTTTTTCACAGGACTGATAGCTCTCCGATTAGTGTATTGTTGATTAGGGATGGGCGGTAAGTGAAAAATATATATATATGTGTTATTTTGGTTTAAAAATATCGTAATAAATATAAATTTAATGAGTTCCACCCAAACACAGAATGCAATTTCAATTCAATTCAGTTTTATTTATATAGCGTGTTTCCACATTACATTCTCTCAAAGTGCTTTACAGCAAAGTGCTCAGTGAGAAAGTCAAAAGGGAACAGTGGCAAGGAAAAGCTCCCTAGAAGGAAGAAACCTTGGGAGGAACCAGACTAACAGGGGGAGCCCATCCTCCAGGGGGCAGCAGAGGAAGCCCTAACCCTAACCAGACTCCAAGGGGGAGCCCATCCTCCAGGGGGCAGCAGAGGAAGTCAAATGATCAAGATGGTGAAATCTCAATTCACATTGTCTCAATCTCAACATTTGAGTCACAAAGCAGGGGACATGGAGGTGATGACAAGCAAGTGTTCGAGCCACTTTAGATGGCAGGGCGAACAGTAGTACAGTAGCAGTCACAGGCAGAAGGGTGAGCAGGCCGGAAGGGCGTCACAGGCCGAAGGGTGAGCAGGCCGGAAGGGTGTCACAGGCAGAAGGGCGAGCAGGCCGTAAGGGTGTCACAGGCAGAAGGGTGAGCAGGCAGGAAGGACGTCACAGGCAGAAGGGAGAGCAGGCCGGAAGGACGTCACAGGCAGAAGGGCGAGCAGGCCGGAAGGACGTCACAGGCAGAAGGGCGAGCAGGCCGGAAGGACGTCACAGGCAGAAGGGCGAGCAGGCCGGAAGGGCGTCACAGGGAGAAGGGCGAGCAGGCCGGAAGGACGTCACAGGCAGAAGGGCGAGCAGGCCGGAAGGACGTCACAGGCAGAAGGGCGAGCAGGCCGGAAGGACGTCACAGGCAGAAGGGTGAGCAGGCCGGAAGGGTGTCACAGGCAGAAGGGTGAGCAGGCAGGAAGGACGTCACAGGCAGAAGGGAGAGCAGGCCGGAAGGACGTCACAGGCAGAAGGGCGAGCAGGCCGGAAGGACGTCACAGGCAGAAGGGCGAGCAGGCCGGAAGGACGTCACAGGCAGAAGGGCGAGCAGGCCGGAAGGACGTCACAGGCAGAAGGATGAGCAGGCCGGAAGGACATCACAGGCAGAAGGGCGAGCAGGCCGGAAGGACATCACAGGCAGAAGGGTGAGCAGGCCGGAAGGGCGTCACAGGGAGAAGGGCGAGCAGGCCGGAAGGGTGTCACAGGCAGAAGGGCGAGCAGGCCGGAAGGGTGTCACAGGCAGAAGGGCGAGCAGGCCGGAAGGGTGTCACAGGCAGAAGGGCGAGCAGGCCGGAAGGGCGTCACAGGGAGAAGGGCGAGCGGGCCGGAAGGACGTCACAGGCAGAAGGGCGAGCAGGCCGGAAGGACATCACAGGCAGAAGGGTGAGCAGGCCGGAAGGACGTCACAGGCAGAAGGGCGAGCAGGCCGGAAGGGCGTCACAGGCAGAAGGGCGAGCAGGCCGGAAGGACATCACAGGCAGAAGGGTGAGCAGGCCGGAAGGGTGTCACAGGCAGAAGGGCGAGCAGGCCGGAAGGGCGTCACAGGCAGAAGGGTGAGCAGGCCGGAAGGGCGTCACAGGCAGAAGGGCGAGCAGGCTGGAAAGGTGTTACAGGTAGTGGAGATGTCGCAGGCAGCAGGGTAGGCAGGATATCTTGATAATTTGAGGTCTCCAGGCAGCATAGCCCAGGAGGAGGAGGGGAAATAAAATGTGCAATTAGCCAAAGTAGGGGAGACCCAATGCAGTGCAAAGAGTTAGACGAGTGCAGTATGTAAGCTCCAGCAGATATGGCTATGGCAGCATAAGTAGGAGGGAGAGGCAGGTGGGAACGCAGGCATGGGGGGTCCCTGAAATGTCAGCACTCCAATTCCACAAGGGGGTGTGAAGCTAGAGTGACAGCAATTCAGTTCAATTCAATTTTATTTATATAGCGCTTTTATGAACAGTCACTGTCACAAAGCACTTTACATATAACTGGCCCGAACCGCAACCAAGCAAGCCTGAGGCGACAGTGGTAAGGAAAAACTCCCTCTAGCAGGAAGAAACCTTGAGAGGAACCTAGACTTGGAAGGGGACCCCATCCTCCTCTGGGCAACCGGGGAGCATGAAAATGTATTCACATTAACATTAGTTCAAGTCCTATAACAGCACTGACAGTCCAGTTTATCCAAAGCCAATGGCACCGATCCCCACCCAGCTCTACACCTCACACTATAGGTCTGACTGGGAGTGAGCAGTTAGCTAGAGCTAGAACTAGAGTCCCTATACGCTAAACTAAACAGGTGAGTTTTTAGTCTAGACTTGAATATTGAGAGTGAGCCTGAAACCCACACATCTGGTGGAAGACCATTCCACAGCTGAGCGGCTCTATAACAGAAAGCTCTGCAGCTTGCCGTAGCTCTTTCTACCCTGGTACTAACAGATATAGTGCTCCTTGAGAATGAAGAAAGCAAGGAGGGTTGTATAAGGGCAGCAGGTTACTAAGGGATTCTGGTGCAAGGCCATTCAGTGTTTTTCGTGTGTGTATGTATATATATATATATATATATATCTCATGAGCATGACAATGAACCCCAACAGATGATTTCTGACAAAGAGGTATCATAGACACGTGGACAAAATTGTTGGTACCCTTCAGTCAATGAAAGAAAAACTCACAATGGTCACAGAAATAACTTGAATCTGACAAAAGTAATAATAAATAAAAATTCTATGAAATTTAACTAATAAAAGTCAGACATTGATTTTCAACCATGCTTCAACAGAATTAATAAAAAAAAATAACTCATGAAACAGGCCTGGACAAAAATGATGGTACCCCTAGAAAAGACTGAAAATAATGTGACCAAAGGGACGTGTTAATCCAAGGTGTGTCCACTAATTAGCATCACAGGTGTCTACAATCTTGTAATCAGTCAGTGGACCTATATATAGGGCTCCAGGTAGTCACTGTGTTGTTTGGTGACATGGTGTGTACCACACTCAACATGGACCAGAGGAAGCGAAGGAAAGAGTTGTCTCAGGAGATTAGAAAGAAAATTATAGACAAGCATGTCAAAGGTAAAGGCTATAAGACCATCTCGAAGCAGCTTGATGTTCCTGTGACTACAGTTGCACATATTATTCAGAAATTTAAGATCCATGGGACTGTAGCCAACCTCCCTGGATGTGGCCGCAGGAGGAAAATTGATGACAAATCAAAGAGACGGATAATACGAATGGTAACAAAAGAGCCCAGAAAAACTTCTAAAGAGATCCAAGGTGAACTTCAAGCTCAAGGAACATCAGTGTCAGATCGCACCATCCGTCGTTGTTTGAGCCAAAGTGGACTTCATGGGAGACGACCAAGGAGGACACCATTGTTGAAAACAAGTCATAAAAAAGCCAGACTGGAATTTGCCAAACTACATGTGGACAAGCCACAAAGATGGGAGGATGTCCTATGGACAGATGAGACAAAAATTGAACTTTTTGCCAAGGCACATCAGCTCCATGTTCACAGACGGAAAAATGAAGCATATCAAGAAAAGAACACTGTCCCTTCTGTGAAACATGGAGGAGGCTCTGTTATGTTCTGGGGCTGCTTTGCTGCATCTGGCACAGGGTGTCTTGAATCTGTGCAGGGTACAATGAAATCTCAAGACTATCGAGGGATTCTAGAGAGAAATGTGCTGGCCAGTGTCAGAAAGCTTGGTCTCAGTCGCAGGTCATGGGTCTTGCAACAGGACAATGACCCAAAACGCACAGCTAAAAACACCCAAGAATGGCTACGAGGAAAACATTGGACTATTCTAAAGTGGCCTTCTATGAGCCCTGACCTCAATCCTATTGAGCATCTTTGGAAAGAGCTGAAACATGCTGTCTGGAAAAGGCACCCTTCAAACCTGAGACAACTGGAGCAGTTTGCTCATGAGGAGTGGGCCAAAATACCTACTGAGAAGTGCAGAAGTCTCATTGACAGTTACAGGAATCGTTTGATTGCAGTGATTGCCTCAAAAGGTTGTGCAACAAAATATTAAGTTAGGGGTACCATCATTTTTGTCCAGGCCTGTTTCATGAGTTTTTTTTTTTTTTATTAATTCTGTTGAAGCATGGTTAAAAATCAATGTCTGACTTTTATTAGTTAAATTTCATAGAATTTTTATTTATTATTACTTTTGTCAGATTCAAGTTATTTCTGTGACCATTGTGAGTTTTTCTTTCATTGACTGAAGGGTACCAACAATTTTGTCCACGTGTGTATATAAAGCGAACAGTAGGGGGCCCAGCACTGATCCCTGTGGGACACCATACTTGACTTTAGTGATCTTTGAAGATTCATTGTTCACATGGACAAACTGATAATGATCAGTTAAATAGGAGCAAAACCAAGAGAGAGCTGTTTCCTTAATGCCAACGAATAGCCGGTCCAAGAGGATACTATGGTCCACAGTATCGAATGCTGCAGTTAAGTCTAGTAATATCAACACAGATATACAGCCACTGTCAGAAGCCATAAGCAAATCATTCACTACTTTGACTGAAGCTGTTTCTGTGCTGTGGTTTGGTCTAAAGCCAGACTGATATAAATCATTAGCGTTATTTTTCTGTAGGAGAAAAGACAGCTGGCAAGCTTTTCCCAGGATATTTGAATTGAATGGAAGATTTGAGATTGGTCTATAATTTCCTAAATCACTAGGTTCAAGATTTGGTTTCTTTAGAACAGGTCTAATAACAACATATCCAAGCCTAAGAAACGAGTCTAAGACATTTAACAGGGTGGTGCTAATCAGTGGTCGAATCTCCTTCAGGAATTTTGTAGGAATTGAGTCTAGAAGGCTAGCAGAGGATTTGCAGGAGGAAAATAAACTCAAAAGTTTTGATTGTTTTATAGGAAGGAAAGATTCAATGGTCACATTATCAGTACGCATAGGACGAGCAGGAGGCTGGCAGCTGTATGTAGCTACACACGTGCACTGGATGGTCTGTCTAATCTTAGTTATTTTACTAGAGGCAGTGCAAACAGTTAGGTGAGTGCAGTATGTTAGCTCTGACAGATATGGCTATGGCAGCATCAGTATGAGGGAAAGGCAGATGGGAATGCAGGCATGGGGAGTCCCTGAACGTCAGCATTCCAATTCCACAACTGTGAAGCTAGAGTGACAGACTGACAGTTCAGTTTATCCAAAGCCAATGGCACCGATCCCCACCCAGCTCTACACCTCACACTCTAGGTCTAACTGGGAGTGAGGAGTTAGCTAGAGCTAGAACTAGAGTCCCTATAAGCTAAACTAAAGAGGTGTGTTTTAGTCTGGACTTGAATATTGACAGTCTGTCCTGTGCTGTAGGATCTAACACAATACCTAAGAAACTGGCACAACACATGAAGAAAACATATCCTTTTAGTATCAAATCTCCCAAAAGGCCACTGTCAGGGTATGGTGGAAAGAGGATACCCCTAAGAGGAAAGTGTGAACTTCCATGCACTATAAAGGGGCAAACATTCTTATGTGACTTTACCATTGTCAACTTAGAGACTGCTGAACCAATACTAGGACTTATAGACTGCATATGAATTAATTTGGTGAGGCTTATCAGGGACGTGGAGATGGCAGACAGGAGCTCTGTCATAAAGGAGGAATACGCCGATGTGTTTCAGGGGCTGGGGTGCTTGGCTGTACCATACACAAATAAAACCTGATGCAATACCAGTTGTACATGCCCCAAGAAAGGTGCCAGTTTTGCTTATAGACTGAATCAAAAATGAACTGCAAAGAATGGAAAATCTGAATGTAATTGCAAAGGTAGACAAACCAACAGAATGGGTCAACTCAATGACAATGGTGGAAAAAACCAATGGCAAGCTGCGAGAATGCTTAGACCCGAAAGACTTAAATAATGCAATATGCAGACAACATTTTGAGATACCAACAGTAGAAGAGATCATGAGTAAGCTGGCTGGCGCTGCATACTGGATGCAAGCTCGGGGTACTGGCTGATACCTCTCACTGAGGAATCCACCTATATCTGATCACTTTCAACACACCATTTGGAAGGTACTGGTATGTGCACCTTCCTTTTGGATTAAACAGCGCTCAAGAAGCATTCCATAAAAGGGTATCAGAGTTGTTTGAACGGAATCAAAGGTGTGGTCTTGTAACAAGTACTGGAAAGAGCCAGGCAGGTTAACTTAAGATTTAACAAAGAGAAAAGTAGAATTGGCATTAGCGAGCTTAAATACTTAGGCCACATCCTATGTCATTAGACAGGATCCCATCAAGGTTCAAGCCATTGCAGAGATGGAGAGGCCAAAAGATCGACCAGCACTCAAGAAATTCCTGGGAATGGTGATCTATCTTTCCAAATTCATGCCCTTTTTCCCCAGCCTCACTGAACCACTGAGAGAATTGCTGCAAAAGGATGTTGCATGACACTGGACTGAAAGACATGACAAAGCAATACAGTTGATCAAAAACACTCTTGTTGAGAAGGAAAACAACTCACTCAGGTACTATGACGTGAAAAAGCAACCAGGCTATCTGTGGATGCATCGAAGTCAGGATTAGGGGCAGTTCTAATGCAAGAAGGGATGGCAGTTGCATATGCATCTAAGGCCTTAACCAAAACACAAATCAACTATGCCCAAATTGAAAAAGAAATGCTTGCCATTGTATTTGGCTGTCAAAGATTCCATCAGTTCATTTATGGCAAACAAACAGATGTCAAGACTGATCACAAACCACTGGTTTCAATCTTTAAAAAACCTGTTGGGAGTGCTATGCCTCGGATACAGCAACTTCTGCTGAAACTACAACCCTATCAGCTGAATGTGATTCACAGACCAGGCAAGGAAATATTTGTGAAGGACATACCTCAGTGTGTCTGGCGCAAACATTTCCTTGTCTGGTCTGTGGTCGAGAGCATACCTCAATATAACTAATGATGATTCTGAACCTGAAGACAAGTTGGAAGAGGAGTTAGAAGCACATATTAACCTCTTGACAAAACATACGCCTGTGAGTGAAGATACCAGGGAATGGATTTGCAGTGAGACAGCAAAAGACAACACACTGATTGCACTCAAAAAAATGGTGCGACAGGGATGGCCGAGTGATAGGAAAGACGTCTCTGATGTAGCAAGGGAATACTGGAACTGCAGACAGAGTTCCCCCAATTCTGCCAGAATATATTTCCATGACTTTTCCATAACTTTTCTAGTACCATAAGAAAATTTGTAAAACTAAAGTAGATAGAATAGTATTCGTATAAGGCAGTTAACTACTGACTTCTGCTCGTACGTTTCCGTGGGAAACGCGGGAAACCAAAATGAACAAGGCTAGTTTCCAAAACTTTTCCTCTCTGTCCAAGAATTCCAAAACTTATGCAGGGCCTGGAAAAAAATTATTTAAAAATTCCAAAACTTCTCCAGGTTTTCCATGACCGCGGGTACCCTGTACAGAGAAGAGATAAGTGAAATAAACAGAATGATGATGAAAGGTGACAAAATAATTGTACCACAAACCATGAGGGAAGAAATGCTGAAAGTTATACATGCAGGACACTCCGGGATTGAAAAGTGCAAGACGAGAGCCAGAGAAACTCCTGTTCTGCCCTAAGATGTCAAGGGACATTGAAGCAGTGGTGTCAAGGTGCAACGTGTGTCAAACTCATAGCAAAAGGAAACCGTCTGACCATCTCAGACCACGGACCGTGAAGAGCACAGGAGAAATACGGACAGACTTAGGCGTGTGCAAAATGAAACAGGAAAGATGATGCAAAAGATCTTCCGAGTATTCAGAGGGGACAAGGTGAGAGTTCAAGACCACTCCAGTGGTAGGTGGCATCCGGCTGTGGTCAAGACAGCAGCTGACACACCACGTTCATACATATTGATAAATCAGGAGGGTCAGCGATTGAGGAGGAATCGCAGGCACATATTATTGAATGGCAGAGATGGGGAGGATGAGGAAAGGGACGTAACAGAGCAAACAACAGCAACTAAACCTACCTCACTCACCCATCAGGAAGACAGTGTTGGAGACTGAGAACACAACCAAACACGACACTGAACAACAGAGAGTAAAGCAGGGACCAAATACACAAGAAGTGGACGGCAGGTAAAAACTCCAGCTCGGTAAAAAGACTGAAAAAAAGAAGAAAAAAAAAAGTTAGTACTCGAACAACTGTTTCCAGTTACAAGCGGTAAACTTATTCACATATGTGCACATGTTTCTAGTGCTATGTGGCAGGAATCTCAGTGTTGTATTATTTAAACATGACTGTGGTGGTTGTGATATTTTCTGCATGTTCTGCATTAATACATGTTAAAAAAACTATTGCTATGAGTAGACATGTTTAAGTTATCTTCTTGTAGGGGCTGTATCATAAAAAGGGGAGGTGTAATGATACGTCAAGAGCGACATCTAGTGGACAAGGTGTATGAGGGGAGGAGAAATGAAGATACCCACCCCATGATTCATTTTGCCGAGCTCAGGGGTGGAAATATGTGTTAAAATATGGGATAAATTGCGTATTTCTGTGGATCAGTGTGGGACACAGCATTGTATTTTTCAGTGCAGGACGATGTTACCCAGAAGGAACAGTTGTTCACATTGTGATTGGCCAGTTGGAAGTCGAGCTGTGATTGGTCAGGTGGTTGTCAGGCATCTGTGATGCTCCGATAGCAGAATAGCTGGCACAGAATTATATGAAGTTGCATTGTTTATAATAATAATAAACTCATATCTGTAGGACCAGGGTTTGCGTCCCCCCCCCCCCCTGCCTCGTGCCCATTGCTTCCGGGATAGGCTCCGGACCCCCCGTGACCCAGTAGGATAAGCGGTTTGGAAAATGGATGGATGGATGGATAACCATGTTATGACGTGTATGATTACGCTGATTACTGATAATATCCTCATATCACTCAGACCTAATTGGTGATTTGACATGATCCCAGGTATAACAATACAGGGAAAAAGGATTTTACTCATGGGATCAGGAATCCAAGTGCCAGTTGCTGCTGCATTAGCTGCTGGGGATGTTCACATCTCCTCCTTTCAGTGATACGTGTCGAGTGTAGGGACACCTGGCAGAGAGATGGCTAAGGACTGCACTGGAAGCACTGGTCTGACTGTTATGGGAGGTTCACATCCATCTTGATGTCCATGTGTTCCTATATATTCTGTGATTTTTGGCTGTAGCTTGTACTTAATGCTTTTACCTCTAGTTTTGAGCTAAGATGCACTGACTCACAATTAGTGATCGTCTGACTGCAGCAAAGTACCAGGATTCACAGGACACTCTGCAGACTGTAATTCATTTTGAAATGTAAGCTGTGCTGCTAATTATATTGAAAACAAATGCTAATTGTAATGCTTTGTATTTAGCTAAAGTGTAGGATCTGTACATTTCTATATCCTAAAGTGTTTTCTTTTCCAGGTTGAACAGCTGTGATCTCAAATTTGGAGACTGTGAAGTGTTGACTTCAGCTCTAAGATCAAACTCCTCACCCCTGAGAGAGCTGGACCTGAGTGACAATGACCTGCAAGATTCAGGAGTGAAGCTGCTCTCTGATGCAGTAGGGGATTCACACTGTAAACTGGAGATACTGAGGTCAGTATTACTGGTTATTCCACGCTGCAAACTGGAGATACTGAGGTCAGTATTTGACTGCTGCCTGACTTCGGATCTGGACTCACATACCATGAAAGCATCAATTTCTTTGTACTTTCACTGTAATTTAAGTTTCAAAACACAATTCCAGTTGTTTCAGGCAGTGGGCAGTTTTATTGTAGTGTGGTATGAGTTTAAGGACATACAGGCAGTGATGGGTGACTGGACTGAAGCCTCAGTGATGCAGACTTTATTAAAAATAGAAATGACAGCAGGAAGAGGAAAGTTTGGGGTGGCTGATGGCAGTCAGTGGTGCACCATCACGATGGTTTGGAAATGACATGCTCATTTATGGCGTTAATTCACAGTGACTTCAGGAATGTCAGACTAAAAGCTGAACTTCAGTGAGTCGTGTAGGATCACTGTGTTACAGTTATACCTTTGCAGACAAACACTCGCTAAATCCCTGAGAGCCGACCACTGCTGCTGGTCTCTCCCTCACTTTATACAGATAATTACATAAATAACGACATCTATAGAAAACAATGTTTTCATTTCCTTTCTTCAGGCTGTCGGGCTGTAACGTCAGAGAAGAAGGCTGTTCTTCCCTGGCTTCAGCTCTGAGGTCAAACTTTTCCCCCCTGAGAGAGCTGGACCTGAGTGATAATGACCTGCAGGATTCAGGAGTGAAGCTGCTCTCTGCTGTACTGGGGGATTCACACTGTAAACTGGAGATACTGAGGTCAGTATTACTGGGTATTCCACACTTTACGCTGGACAGACTGAGGTCAGTATTACTGGGTATTCCACACTTTACGCTGGACAGACTGAGGTCAGTATTACTGGGTATTCCACACTTTACGCTGGACAGACTGAGGTCAGTATTACTGGGTATTCTGCACTGTACGCTGGAGGTACTGAGGTCAGTGTTACTGGGTATTCCACATGTGGCGGAGTGGTCTGCGATACCTTACCCAATAGACAGCCAGCTACGCCACCCTGGGGAAGTTTCACCCAGGGTAATACTATGATGATTTCCAAAATCTCATACGAGTAGTAACTAAGCACACAGGTTTAGTCAACTGAACGGCCCAGAGACATGAATTGATACAGTTATTTTATTACATTTAAAAGGAGAATAGTAATCCTACACTAAAGGCAATATAGATGTATCAAGCTGAGGCACCAATGTTGCCAACTAAGCAAGTTAATTGGCATGAACTGATGGATGGACGAGGGACTTAGCACATGCGGGACCTCCATGAACACTCAGGTGATCACACACACACACACACACACACACACACACACACACACAAACAGACAAGAACACATGTGCTCAGTGAGCTAATGTCGGTAATCAGCACTGCACATAATCTCTCCCACTGCAATATAACACAGCTTCCCGCAGGCATGGCTGACTATACAGACACTGGCGAAGGCAGAGGGGCCTCGGGCAGAGCTGCTGCAGCAGGCAGCGGCGGAGGCAGAGAAGTCTCGGGTGGAGCGGCTGCAGCAGGCAGAGGCGGAGGCAGAGAAGTCTCGGGTGGAGCGGCTGCAGCAGGCAGAGGCGGAGGCAGAAGAGCCTCGGGCGGAGCGGCTGCAGCAGCCAGGTCAAACGCCGGTGGGACAGGCAGGTCCCGCACAGGCGAGATGGGCGTGAGCACTTTAAGAGTCCAGGGAACACGCGGGATAGCGTCCCGAACTGCGCTGGCCCATTTGTTGGCCACCCACGCTGGCCAGAAGAAACACCGCTCAAGGGGCGGCGGTAGCTCCGCGGCGGCCAGGCGCATTCCCAGGAAGGGGGTAGCTGCCCATGAAGGCAGCTTAGCGGCAGCAGTTGCCTCCGCAGTGATCAGGAAGCACTCCCGATCACCAACAGGAAGAGAAGCGTGGACAGGTGTGCACGCCCCCAGAGCGATTGTCGGGGCATTCGCCGGCTTCCTTCTCTTCCTCCTCCGGCACACATTGGTGGCGGGAGGCTGCGTCATGCCCGACTGAATGAATTGTGGGAGGACAGCCTCTGCGATGCGTGGTGCGACCCTCCACTCCATTATATACTGCGCCAGCAGCTGGAGGTTCTTGCGGAGGAGATGCGCGTCCTCCTTGAGGGATAGCCTGTCCAGAATATCCCAGCTATGGCTCACCAGGTCCCACGCCCGGGGATCTTCTCGGACGCCAGGCTGGGTGAACCAAAATAGCTCCTCCTCGGTCACGGAAGATGCTCTCTTCGATGGGTCGATGGGTCAATATAACACAGCTTCCCACAGGCATGGCTGACTATACATACACTGGAGCTGCCTTCGCCATCTCTCCTACTGCAATATAACACAGCTTCCCGCAGGCGAGGCTGACTATACAGACACTGGAGCTGCCTTCGCCATCTCTCCCACTGCAATATAACACAGCTTCCCTCAGGCGTGGGTGACTATACAGACACTGGAGCTGCCTTCGCCATCTCTCCCACTGCAATATAACACAGCTTCCCGTAGGCTTGGCTGACTATACAGACACTGGAGCTGCCTTCGCCATCTCTCCTACTGCAATATAACACAGCTTCCCGCAGGCGAGGCTGACTATACAGACACTGGAGCTGCCTTCGCCATCTCTCCCACTGCAATATAACACAGCTTCCCTCAGGCGTGGGTGACTATACAGACACTGGAGCTGCCTTCGCCATCTCTCCCACTGCAATATAACACAGCTTCCCGTAGGCTTGGCTGACTATACAGACACTGGAGCTGCCTTCGCCATCTCTCCTACTGCAATATAACACAGCTTCCCTCAGGCGAGTCTGACTATACAGACACTGGAGCTGCCTTTGCCATCTCTACTACTGCAATATAACACAGCTTCCCGCAGGCGAGGCTGACTATACAGACACTGGAGCTGGCTTCGCCATCTCTCCCACTGCAATATAACACAGCTTCCCGCAGGCGTGGCTGACTATACAGACACTGGAGCTGCCTTCGCCATCTCTCCCACTGCAATATAACATAGCTTCCCGCAGGCCTGGCTGACTATACAGACACTGGAGCTGCCTTCGCCATCTCTCCCACTGCAATATAATACAGCTTCCTGCAGGCATGGCTGACTATACAGACACTGGAGCTGCCTTCGTCATCTCTCCCACTGCAATATAACACAGCTTCCCGCACACGCGTATCACGCCTACTGCCGAACCCCCGGCATACACCACGTCAATTTCTGAGGGACGGGAGAGAATGCGCCAACTGACCACACTGCACACTCCCACAACTGCCACCGCGTCCATAGCGGCACCTAGAACAGCTTGTGCACCATTCCTACCCCACCGCCCACTTTATATTAGAGACTAAACCCCGCCCCGGACTGAGGGGAGCCAATAAAATCCAAGCTGACTCAAATTTCCCACTTTGCTACATACACTATAAAGAGGAGATAGTGAGCAATTAGCTAAGGGAAAGAGAGGAGGGGGCTGCCTTCTCTTAGACACTAAAGTGTAATTCTTGAAATATTTATTGGAGCATTTATGTAATACTTGTAATGGTGGGATGATCTTATTTATTTGGGAGTTTTTGTCTGTCTCTCTGCAGGCTGGCAGGCTGTAGAGTCACAGGAGAAGGCTGTTGTTCCCTGGGTTCAGCTCTGAGGTCAAACCCCTCACACCTGAGAGAGCTGGATCTGAGCTACAATCACCCAGGAAACTCAGGAGTGAAGCTGCTCTCTGCTGTGCTGGAGGATCCCAGCTGTAAACTGGAGAAGCTGAAGTGAGTACAGAATATGCATTTTTCCAAAAAACAAACTGGACACCAAGAAAACCCACAATGCATTTCATCCATCCATCCATCCATTTTCCATTTTAGCTCCTGGGATCACTGGAACATGCAAACCCCTCCACCACGATAAGGTCTCGGTTCCAGGAGAGGCAAAGGATTCTTTTTTTGTGAAATTAAAAATGTACAACTACGTCAGAATATATTTTAACCATCTTATACTCCCACACAAACACAAAGACAATATGAGCAGCTATAATGTATTTGAAGAGTTCAGATGCAAAAGCCGCTAAATGCAACCAATAATGAGATAAAAATGTTGAGTGAATGCTCTCCACACGTAGTATCCATCCATCCATCCATCCATTTTACAAACCGCTTATCCATATTGGGTTGCGGGGGGTTCAGAGCTTATCCCGGAAGCCATGGGCACGAGGCAGGGAACAACCCAGGATGGGGGCCAGCCCATCTCAGGGCACACTCACACAGCATTCACACACACATGCACACCTACGGGCAATTTAGTAACTCCAATTAGCCTCAGCATGTTTTTGGACTGTGGGGGGGAAACCGGAGTACCTGGAGGAAACCCCACGACGACATGGGGAGAACATGCAAACTCCACACACATGTAACCCAGGCGGAGACTCAAACCCGGGTCCCAGAGCTGTGAGGCAACAGTGCTAACCACTGCACCACCATGCCACCCACAATGCATTTCAGCAGTTACATAATAAACAAACACAAACAGCTTATTTTTTCTTCTCCTACTTCCTTATATCCCACAATCTTATCAGTCCTCAATCCATGTTAGAAATAATTAAGCAGTGAAGCAGGAAACATCTATTCAACCATTTAATCCATACAAAACATTTGTGTAGGTTTGAAACGTTAACGGTACTGTTACAGTTAAACATGCTGACGTTAACATATGTTATAGATAAAAATATAGTGGACAGCAATCAGAATTGGGATGAATTGTTTTCTAAAAAATCTTTGTTATGTATTCTCCTCATTTGAATACAGTGTTCCAGTGTAAAAAGTGGATTTAAAAGTTTTACATTTTCCTAAGGGTGGACCGTTGTAAACTCACAGAGAAATGCTGTGAGGCGCTGGCTTCAGCTTTAAGATCAAACTCCTCACCCCTGAGAGAGCTGGACCTGAGTGACAATGACCTGCAGGATTCAGGAGTGAAGCTGCTCTCTGCTGGACTGGGGGATTCACACTGTAAACTGGAGATACTGAGGTCAGTATTACTGGGTATTCCACACTGTACACTGGAGATACTGTGCTCAGTATTACTGGGTATTCCGTATTGTATGCTGAAGTTACTGAGCTCAGTATTACTGGGTATTCCACACTGTAAACTGGAGATACTGACATCAGTATTACTGGGTATTCCGCACTGTACACTGGAGATACTGAGCTCAGTTTTACTGGGTATTCCACACTGTAAACTGGAGATACTGACATCAGTATTACTGGGTATTCCGCACTGTACACTGGAGATACTGAGCTCAGTTTTACTGGGTATTCCACACTGTAAACTGGAGATACTGACATCAGTATTACTGGGTTTTCCGCACTGTACGCTGGCGATACTGAGCTCAGTATTACTGGGTATTCCACACTGTACGCTGGAGATACTGGGCTCAGTATTACTGGGTATTCCACACTGTAAACTGGAGATACTGACGTCAGTATTACTCTGTATTCTGCACTGTACGCTGGAGATACTGTGCTCAGTTTTACTGGGTATTCCACACTGTAAACTGGAGATATTGAGCTCAGTATTCCTGGGTATTCCGCACTGTACGCTGGAGATACTGAGCTCAGTATTACAGGGTATTCCATACTGTAAACTGGGAATACTTAGGTAAGTATTTGACTGCTGCCTGACCTCGAGTTTGGGCTCACATACCATGAAAGCATCAATTTATTTGTACTTTCACTGTAATTTAAGTTTCAAAACACAATTCCAGTTGTTTCAGGCAGTGGGAAGTTATATTGTAGGGTGGTATGAGTTTAAAGACATTCAGGCAGCGATGGGTGACTGGACTGAAGCCTCAGTGAGGCAGACTTTATTAAAAATAAAAATGACAGCAGGAAGAGGAAAGTTTGGGGCGGCTGGTGGCAGTCAGCAGCGTCCTCATTCCGAGTCGGGGTCTCTGGGTGTGAGAGACGGGAGACGTGAGGGAGACACTGCTGTCTGTTCCCAGGCGAGGTGGGAGGAGAGAAAATGGAACAAAAAGAGAGGAAGGCAGGGTAACGCGGAGCAGCCGGTGTCTGGGGGTCACAGGTGAGGTGGGAGGAGAGAAAACAGAACAAAAGGAGAGGAAGGCAGGGTAACATGCAGCGATATCACAATATCAGATTTTCACTACATGATTATTGTGGCTAAAAGAATTCACGGTAATTATATTATTGTGATATCTGTAGAAACTTTCCATCCATCCATTTTCCAAACCGCTTATCCTACTGGGTCGCGGGGGGTCCGGAGCCTATCCCGGAAGCTATGGGCATGAGGCAGGGAATGACCCAGGATGGGGGGCCAGCCCATCGCAGGGCACACTCACACACCAGTCACTCACACATGCACTTCTACGGGTAAATTAGTAACTCCAATTAGCCTCAGCATGTCTTTGGACTGTGGGGGGAAACCGCAGTACCCGGAG
Source organism: Brienomyrus brachyistius (assembly GCF_023856365.1). NCBI lineage: Eukaryota > Metazoa > Chordata > Actinopteri > Osteoglossiformes > Mormyridae > Brienomyrus > Brienomyrus brachyistius. The sequence continues at coordinate 1,082,438 of NW_026042340.1, forward strand.
GAAACCCCACAACAACATGGGGAGAACATGCAAACTCCGCACACATGTAATGGATTTAAGTATTGGTTTCGATAATCCCACACGTAATATAATAATAATATAATTAAAGTCTCGTTTTAATATAATTGCATGCAAACTTATCGCTTCAATCACTATTAGTGTAGGATATGGGCAATCATGTTATTTCGAAAAGATATAAAACTTGACATGTTTTTCTCATATTAGCTTTATATTTGTCGGAGTAACAATGCAAACGGAATGACGAGCCATTTCAGGCAAAAACAGCGCATTTTACTTTTCATGTCAAATAAATGTACTAATAAGTTCTAATGAAAACAGTTCTTACCTTGTATAATAGTCTACTTTTATATTTAACCATGTAAATACACTTTTGATGTAGCTAATTTTAGGTTTATAATGGAATAATATAGATTTGCCGTAAGATTTCCTGCGCCAGTCTGAAAGTGTGAGTGTCATACCAGATGCTTGAGATTTGACAACCCTGAAAACATACATTGTTTAGTTTCACCTGAGTTGATTTATATAACAAATAACATTACTTTATACAGTTGTTAAAAAGGAGAAACTTAAACAAACATGAAATCACCTGAAAGAGAGGAGAGTTGATTTTTTTGGCTCTATACACTAATAGAATTGTAGCCTTGGGGTAATTATTTTGATGTTGAAAATGCTAAAATATAATGGTTGCACTTCCAGCTACTGATAGGCATTGAGAAGTATGTTTTCAATGTTTGGATTTTTTTTCTTGATAATGATTATAGATCCCTGATACCATTATTGGTCTTTGAACATATTTGAGAATTTCAGGTGAAACATTTAACTGTGAACAATTGCAAATAAAAATATTACAAATATTTATTTTCATTTTAATATTCAGAGAGAGCAGGCCTGGTGGCATTATAGCCGATGCACTTTTTCTTTGAAGGGATTTTATTTTTGCGCTAATGGCACTACTGACTTTACAGGACTCAGTCTCTGGGGGTGAGCAATTTGATGTTAAAGCTGGTGCATCAGGTGACCTGCCCCACCCAAAGGCACAGGGCAAAAGAACCACTGACCTAACTAGGGGCTAGTGGAAGTGGCGGGACTGCGGGGCTAGTGAAGTCAATATTTAATGTGAGGAATCGGAGGAGAGGAATAAGGAAAAGAAAGGAAAGAAAGGGAGAAAGACATGAAAAAGAAGAAAGAAAAAGGCAAAGAAGGAAAAAAACACACAGGATTGTATTTATATGTGATGGTTGTGGATGATAAGAGGGGTAATTTTCAAAAAGAAAAAAGTAAATAAAAAATAAATAATTCCACATATATATTAATACATACACATAGCATATGTATATACACACACACTGTCGTACATATATTAAAACATATAATACAGGTAGCTTTTATCCACAAACAGTAAGATATCACCTGCATAGACAGTAATTTTGTGTTGAGTTATTGGTATGAATTCCATTTATTTCACTGTTCTTTCGTATTTCTGCCACAAGTGGTTCTATGAAGATGGCAAACAATGAAGGAGAGAGTGGGCATGCAGCCGTCTTTCCCATCGGAGTGTGAATGCAGGTGATGTCACCCCATCTGTGACACTGTAGCTTTGGGTGAGGTGTACAGTATTTTAACCCAGTGGGTGAACGACTCTCCGAAGCCAAATCTATGTAATGTATTAAAGAGGAATGTCCACCTGACTGTCAGATGCCGTTTCTGCATCTAATGATGTAATCATGGTTTTAATGTGGGTATGCTGAGCAACACTGACTAAATTAAATATCTATGGATGTTGTCTGAGGCATGTCTTGTCCTGATGAAGTCTGTCTGATCAGGATGGATTATAGTAGGAATGACTGTCTGTAACCGAGTGGCGAGAGCTTTTGTAATGATTTTCAAGTCTGTATTCATTAGTGAGAGTGGCGGGTAACTGGATGGCTGTGTTGGGTCTTTATCAGGTTTCAGTAACACTGTAATGGCCGGTAACTGGAGGGCTGTGTTGGGTCTTTATCAGGTTTCAGTAACACTGTAATGGCCGGTAACTGGAGGGCTGTGTTGGGTCTTTATCAGGTTTCAGTAACACTGTAATGTCCAGTAACTAGAGGGTTGTGTTGGGTCTTTATCAGGTTTCAATAACACTGTAATGGGATTTGTGATGTATGTTTAATTTCTCTGTCTGTCTATTGAAGAGTGGAGATAATACATCCCAAAAATGTTTATAGATTTCTGCAGGGAAACCATCCAGTCTGGGCGATTGGTTGTTAGGCATTTGGTTGAGGACCTTATGGAGTTCTTCTGATGTTAATGGTGCATCAAGGGTATCTGATATTTCATTGGTTAATATGAGTAAGTCTAGATCAGGGGTCTCCAACTCCGGTCCTGGAGAGCTACTATCCAGTAGGTTTTCTATCATACCTGGCTTCTGATAAGCCACACCATATTAGCTCTCCAGGACCAGAGTTGGAGACCCCTGGTCTAGATTATTTAAAAATGATTCTACATCAACTGCATCTAGTTCTTTTTCTGAGGAGTATAGGTTCTTATAAAATGTTGTTAATTTCGCATGATTAATGAAATATTTATTTCAGGAGTCACTTTTACCTAAAAGTAATGCTTGTAATGGTGAGGTGATCTTATTTATTGGGGAGTTTTTGTCTGTCACTCTGCAGGATGTCAGGCTGTAGAGTCACAGAAGAAGGCTGTTCTTCCCTGGCTTCAGCTCTGAGGTCAAACCCCTCACACCTCAGAGAGCTGGATCTGAGCTACAATCACCCAGGAGACTCAGGAGTGAAGCTGCTCTCTGCTGTACTGGAGGATCCCAGCTGTAAACTGGAGAAGCTGAAGTGAGTACAGAGTGTGTGTCTGACACGGTACAGATACTTATGCATGTATGTGAAGAAGAGGCACCAATAAATAAATGGATACAGCAATACTATGTCATTCTGCTTCTCCTGTAGTGTGGACCACGGTGGAGAGTGCAGGACCAGACCAGGCTTACAGAAATGTAAGTGTGTTTGCATGTTTTATTAATAATACCATTAATATTATGTTATGGTTGTATTCACTCAGTTGTTGTGATTAGTGTGGCTTTTTACTCTGTGTGTAGATGGATTTCCATGTTTGTGTTTAGGTGAGTTTTTGTGTCATTTTAGACAAACATCCAAATGAGAGAAATAAAACATTAAAAACATTATCAATTCATTTAATGGTTTTTAAAAATATTTTTTACAAATGAAGAGTTCAGATGCAAAACCCTCTAAATCCACCTGACCACTTTTCTGTTAAAAGAGCATTTTTTATCAGGCACTTAATTTTAAAGGCAATGATAATGCTATTCGTTAGTGAATTTTTTTTTTTCCCAGAAATGTAACTTCAGCCAATTCACTGCTTTTTAACAAATACTTTTTCATCAAAACCAGCTAAATCCACAGTCCTTTTCTTGCAAAAATCTTTAAATCCATCTCGTCCACAAAGACACAAGAAATGGGGGGGGGGGGGGGAGGTTCATTCATACTCATACCTGTCAGAGTCGCGGGTGTGGACGGGCAGGCTGGCAGGAAGGAGGCAGGTAAGGATCAGGCAGGCAGGCGAAAGTCGGGGGAAAACGGGGATTTATTGCGGGGCAGAACAGAACAGAACACTACCACTGACATCGATTAACATCAATGACGGACCAACAGCAGGGCAAGACGTGGACTGATACAGACAGAAGACATGGTGAAATAACAAGGTACAGCTGGGTACGATTGGGGAAGCACACGTGGATAATCAGGGGGGCGTGGCTCACACGAGCATCGTACGAGCCGGGCATAACAGAACCCCCCCCCCCCAAAGGCGTGAACTCCGGGCGGAAAGAAAGGGCCGGGAGTGAATAGAGGGAACACAGGGGGACGAGGAGCAGAACTAGGAGGAGCAAAGGGTTGAGGAACAAACACAGGAGGGACAAAGACGGGAGACTAAGGAGGAAAGGATGGGGGTCTAAGGGGAGCCCAAGGGAGCCACAGAGGGCGTTCGGCAGCAGCCGGAGGGGCCACAGGCGACCGGGAGGCCAGAGTAGGAGGGGACCTCGGAGGGGCTGAGGAGGCAGGGCGAGGGACAGGCGAAGGGGATGAGGAGGAAGTCGGAGGGGGCACCAGGGGAGGTGACGAGGGAGCTGAAGGGGAAACCGGGGAAGGCAAGGAGGGAGGGGGAGCCGCAGCAGGCGAAGGTGAAGCCATAGCTGGCCCAGGCAATGTCCACCGATGTGCTGGAGTAGGGGGACCCGCAGGCAACGGAGGAGGAGTCGGAGGCGGGACCAAGGCAGGGTGACGAGGCTTCGGAGGGGGACCTGCAGGCGACCGCCGACCTGGAGTCCCAGGACCCGTAGGTGTCCCCTGAACTCTAGCCAATGCGAGCAAGGGCGAGCCAGGGGGCAGGGCGGGTGGGACCCCAGCCCTGCGTCTGTGTCCTCTCCCCTTACGGGACACAGACATGTGGGGGTCAGGCTTGGGTCGACCTCGCCGGGGTGAGGGAAGAGGGGTCACAAGGAAGGTCCCCGAGGGGTCCCATTCCAGCTCCTCTATTTCCAAGGAGGGAGGAGCGGTGGTCGGGTTGTCTGGGACCTCCTTGGGGACTGGAGCTGGGGGGACTGGGACAGGAGTCACAGTTACAGGTGCAGAAGAGACCGCAGCAGGCAGCGAAGACAAAGGGGCCTCGGGCGTAGCTGCAGCAGGCGGCGGAGGCAGAGGGGCCTCGGGTGTAGCTGCAGCAGGTGGCGAAGGCGGAGGGAGCGCCTCGGGGGTAGCGAGCGCCTCGGGGGTAGCGAGCGCCTCGGGCGTAGCGGCTGCAGCAGGCGACGGAGGCGGAGGGAGCGCCTCAGGCGTAGCGGCTGCAGCAGGTGACAGAGGCAGCTGCTTGGGCGTAGCTGCCAGAGGCAGCTGCTCGGGCGTAGCTGCCGTAGGCGAAGGCAGAGGGGCCTCGGGCAGAGCTACTGCAGCAGGCAGCGGCGGAGGCAGAGAAGTCTCGGGCGGAGCGGCTGCAGCAGGCAGGTCAAACGCCAGCGGGACAGGCAGGTCCCGCACAGGCGAGACGGGCGTGACCCCTTTAAGAGTCCAGGGAACACGCGGGATAGCGTCCCGAACTGCGCTGGCCCCTTTGTTGGCCACCCACGCTGGCCAGAAGAAACACCGCTCAAAGGGTGGCGGTAGCTCCGCGGTGGCCAGGCGCATTCCCAGGAAGGGGGTAGCTGCCCGTGAAAGCAGCTTAGCGGCAGCAGTTGCCTCCGCAGTGATCAGGAAGCACTCCCGATCACCAACAGGAAGAGAAGCGGGGACAAATGTGCACGTCCCCAGAGCGATTGTCAGAGCGTTCACTGGCTTCCTTCTCTTCCTCCTCCGGCGCACATTGGTGGCGGGAGGCTGCGTCATGCCCGACTGAATGAACTGTGGGAGGACAGCCTCTGCGATGCGCGGCGCAACCCTCCACTACGTCATGTACTGCGCCAGCAGCTGGAGGTTCTCGCGGAGGAGATGCGCGTCCTCCTTGAGGGATAGCCTGTCCAGAATATCCCAGCTATGGCTCACCAGGTCCCACACCCGGGGATCTTCTCGGACGCCAGGCTGGGTGAACCAAAATAGCTCTTCCTCGGTCACGAAAGATGCTCTCTTCTATGGGTCCGTCATCCTGTCAGAGTCACGGGTAAGCGATGGGCAGGCAAGCAGGCAAGAAGCAGGCAAGGAGGCAAGAGTCGGGGGAAACTGGGGATTTATTACGGGAACCAGGGAAACGGAGACCAGGAAACATCTGACATAGACTAACATCAATGATGGACAACAAGGCAAGGCAAGACGTGGACTCAAATAGACAAGACTGGGCAAAAATAATCAGACACAGCTGGGCAAGATCAGGGAAGCACAAGTGGATAAGCACACGTGGCACACAGGAGGATCGGTTGAGCCGGGCATGACATCCGGGTTTGAGTCTCCGCCTGGGTCACATGTGTGTGGAGTTTGCATGTTCTCCCCATGTCGTCGTGGGATTTCCTCTGGGTACTCCAGTTTCCCCCCACAGTCCAAAAACATGCTGAGGCTAATTGGAGTTACTAAATTGCCCATAGGAGTGCATGTGTGAGTGAACGGCGTGTGTGTCTGCCCTGTGATGGGCTGGCCCCCTTATCCAGGGTTGTTCCCTGCCTTGTGCCCATTGCTTCCGGGATAGGCTCCGGACCTCCCGCGACCCAGTAGGATAAGCGGTTTGGAAAATGGATGGATGGATGGATTGATACTACGTGTGGAGAGCATTCACTCAACATTGTTATCTCATTATTGATGGAGGTGGCATTTAGCGGCTTTTGCATCTGAACTCTTCAAATACATTATAGCTGCTCATATTGTCTTTGTGTTTGTGTGGGAGTATAAGATGCTTAAAATATATTCTGACGTAGTTGTACATTTTTAATTTCACAAAAAAAGAATCCTTTGCCTCTCCTGGAGCTGAGACCTTATCGTGGTGGAGGGGTTTGCATGTTCCAGTGATCCCAGGAGCTAAGTTGCCTGGGGTTTTATTCCCCTTGTAGGGTCACCCAAGGCAAACAGGTCCTAGGTGAGGAACCAGACGAAGTGCGGCTCATCATACCCCTTATGATGAAAAATAACATGGATACACATTTTCCCTCGCCTGTACGTGGGTCACCGAGCCCCCCGGAGCCAGGCCTGGGGGTAAGGCTTGATTGCGAGCGCCTGGTGGCCAGGCCTGCACCCATGGGGCCTGGTCAGGCACAGGCCAAAGGAAACACGTGGGTCCCCCCTCCAATGGGCTCACCACCTGTAGGAGGGGCCAAAGGGGTCAGGTGCAGTGAGTTGGGCAGTGGCTGAAGGCGGGGACCTTAGTGGTCCGATCCTCGGCTGCAGAAGCTAGCTCTAGGAACATGGAATGTCGCCTCTCTGGTGGGGAAGGAGCCTGAACTGGTACGCGAGGTTGTGAGGTTCCGATTAGATATAGTCGGGCTCATCTCGACACACGGCTTGGGCTCTGGAACCAGTCTCCTTGAGAGGGGTTGGACCCTCTTCCACTCTGGAGTTGCTCGTGGGGAGAGGCACTGAGCAGGGGTGGGCATACTTATTGCCCCCTGGCTGGGCGTTTGTGAAGTGGGGTTTACCACAGTGGATGAGAGGGTAGAATCCCTTCGCCTTCAGTTGGGGGGATGGGTCCTGACTATTGTTTTCGCTTATGCGCCAAATAGCAGTTCAGAATACCCACCCTTTTTGGAGTCCTTGTAAAGAGTGTTGGAGAGCACTCCTCCTGGGCATTCTCTTGTTCAGCTGGGGGACTTCCATGCTCACGTGGGCAATGACAGTGAGACCTGGAGGGGTGTGATTGGGAGGAACGGCCCCCTGATCTGAACCGTGGTGATTTGTTATTGGACTTCTGTGTTCATCACGGATTGTCCATAATGAACACCATGTTCAAGCATACGAGTGTCCATATGTGCACTTGGCACCAGGACACCCTAGGCCGCAGTTTGATGATTGACTCTGTGGTCACGCTTCACGGAAATAAGCCGATGCATGTGAAATGCATTCAGAGTGGCTTTGCTGGGACTAAAGACCATGTCAGACAATCGCTGCAAATACTGGATCCTCATGGAACGCAACTCCGGCGCCGGAATCATCTTCAGAGGCGTTTGTATCAGAGTCCAGATCCAAACCTTTATTAAATATCACTTTAAATGTGTAATAATATTACTTAAATACTCTGTTATTGATGGCCATTTTCAAAGGTAAACTTCCTGTAGAAAGACGGAGAGCAGTAAGGCGCCGCACACGCCGGATTTAGTGGTTAGTAGGAAAGACACTGACTTTAGCAGACCTACCGAACTGCACGCATTTTGCGTAGCAGACACGCATTTCTACACCAATGTATGCCGGTACGATTTGTTAAAGTATGCAAAAAGCAGCTGGTCACGCTGACGCTTCTTGGTGGTGCTGTTTCAGTCTGTAGCAGGAGGGGCGGGGCTGCATACATAGCTTAGGGTGCCTCGAGACCGTTTAAGGAAGAGAACAGCGATAGTAAACGATTGGAGGTGAGGAGAAATACACAAATTACTCGCAACTGACACGTTAGCCGTTGTCCACACTGCAAGCGGCGAACCCTCCGGCGCTCGTGAAAGCCGCTGGACAGGTGAATATTATATTGAAAGTTTTATATTGCCGTTTTACACCAAAAAAGGCACCCCCCCCTTTGTCAGATTTAAATGATACTAAAATATATACTTTTACGGGTACAAGAGCGAACGGAACTGTAGCCCTGATCTGGGTGGGGAAAAAACACACGCACACTACACACATAGGTCCGTCAGTTTGATTGATGGACCATTCAGCCAATCACAGCAAATGTGCCAGATCGTGTCAGTGGCGAGGGAACGAGAGCTGCTCGTCTTCGAAGTAAGTTGGGAAAGTACTGTCGTGTTGGATTTGGGAAGAACGGTTTTAAGGTACAAAAAAGTGACATTTGATACTGCATCACGCTAATTTAGTGAAGCAAAATTCACAACGTCTGTCACAACATCGTAACGTCAGTATTTTCTACAGAGTGTAAGCTAGACGAGGTTAATTATTTCTGGTATGTCGCATACGAGTCGACTTTAGACACACCACCTCAGTAGTATAAATGGTGTTGAAAATTTGGGCCATTTTGTTGCTTTAACAGTATCATTTGCATGATTTTATTTGCATAGTGTAGATGTAAAGAAAATGTAGAAATGCAGGAAGTATATATATATATATATATATATATATATATATATGTGTGTGTGTGTGTGCGCGTTTCACGATCGGCTGGTTACCGGTGAAAGCGGGTGATCGCACGGGCAGGCGAGCAAGCAGGAAGCAGGCGAAGTACGGGGGGAAAAACTAGGGATTTATTAGGGGAACAGGACAGAGCACTAGGAAGGACATTGTAACATACGCCACAAACGACTCGACACACCGTTGGGTGGTTGTGTAGAACACTGCTTTACTTACTGCTCACACGCTTAAGTTTTCCATTCCAGTACGGAAGCCTAACTGGGACAATACACCAAACCGCTACACACTGTAGTCACTAGATGGCAGTATATTACATCTCCCCTCTTACCAGAGAAATGTATCAAAATCAACAAACAGATGTGCCGTTTATGAACTAAAATAGAAAACAGCTTATGATTTTGCAATTTACACAAATTGAATGTCCCTTGAACAGTAGATTTTCAGGTCTGACAATATAACAACAAATATCAAAATCTAGTAATTAGGAAGGAGAGGTTTCCAGCACTTCACTTCCACAGGTGTCTTTACCACACCTGGCCCTACTGATTCGACACCTACAGATTGAGTCTGTTTGGGGGCTTTACAATTCTGCCATGCCTGGTGACGTACTGACCAACCGGCTGAGTGAGGTTGTCCGACCGTTTGCACAGTCTGAAGACTTTGTGGAAGCCGGATGTTGTTGCTCCTGGTCTGCAGGTGGAATGAATGCTTCGGCCCAAGACTCATCGGCCCTGTCGTGGCGTGATCTGTTGGCGATCGCTGTGCTTTTACGAAGGTGCTGACTATTGCTCCTGTATTTCCTGTGACCACAGTCCATTAATATGACCTTCAAATCCTTTAAGAAATTATCAAAGCTCTCCGATGCACTCTGTTTCCTCTGTTTGAAGCGATGTCTGGCTATACGCTTGTTTTTTCTCGGTCTGATGTAGCCTGCTAACTTATCCAGAACTTTGGCGGGATCATCTTTCTCGCCGTCTGCCCAAGCCAGCGTTTTGCAAATTTCCCTGCCTTGTTCTCTGATCCAGGTGCCCAACCAGCCTGCACGTTGTTTGGCTGATAATTCGGACAGCGGACCATCAAACACGAACGTGACATGACTGCAAAACCGTTCGAATTCTTGATGCAAATTGGCCACATCCCAGTCTATTTTCGGGTGATCAAAGTGTGAAAACGCCATTATCCACGAGAAATGCGTGTAGTCGCTAGACTTCTGACACCATGTGACATGCGCCACAAACGACTCGACACACCGTTGGGTGGTTGTGTAGAACACCGCTTTACTTACTGCTCACACGCATAAGTTTTCCATTCCAGTACGGAAGCCTAACTGGGACAACACACCAAACCACTACACACTGTAGTCACTAGATGGCAGTATATTACAGACATCGACTAACATCAATGACAGACCAAGAACTAAGGCAAGACATGGACTGAAATAGACCAGACAACAGGGTACAGCTGGGTACAATCAGGGAAGCAAACGTGGATAATCAGGGGGGTGTAGCACACACGAGGTTCGTACGAGCCGGGCATGACAGTGCGTGTGTGTGAATTTCCAGGAGAATTTAATTTACCCATCCTAGAATCCCCCCCTACACACACACACACAAAAAGCTTGATACGCCCCTGGTTGCAGATTCTTAAATGTGATTGTAGATGAGGAACTAAGTTTGATATTTTGAGCTAGGTTGCCGGTCCACAGATAACTAAAACTAAAGTAATAAAAAATAGATACATAATTATGTAAAATACAAATGCTTTAATAGGCTGATGGCACACAAAAAGGTGAGAAATTCACAGGGTATAGAAATTCCTATTCATTACATTCTCATATGGTTCTAAGAAAAGTCTGACCAATAACTTATTCGGATCAAATGAAATGATTGGCCGAGCCTCCTGCCAGTCATCAAATGCTGCCCCTCCAAATAAAGTCACCGATTGCGCACTCTGGTCACGCCCACCAAGCGAGTGTGAGTCTGTGAGGTGGAACTGGAGATAAAAACGGCACAGCATGGAGGAATGGCGACCTGTCTGCTGTGGTGATCTTCGGGGGAAATTTCCAACGGAGGAGTGAGATTATTCAACGCGCTCTAGTCCATTCCGATAACGGAAGTTTTACTTCTGGCGAACGTGTGGACATAAACTGTGTGTGGGTTAGGGACTGATACCCCTCCCCTTGCTTCGCATGTGGATGGTCGTCGTGTGCCTTCGGGGCTGCTGGGAGTGAATCGACGCTCGACAGGAGCAGTGTGCTGGAGCCGACCGCTGTCGTATAGTTTGCTGATTGGTGGCGATTTGCGTGTGTGTTTGAGAGAGAGAGAGACACTCAGCTAATATAAACTTGCATCCTTTAAGATTCTTGTCTCGCAAGGGTTGAATATGCTTGTGGTGAATGTGTCGCTGCTCTGTAATTTTATTTACCCGTAATTACGCTGTTAGTTTAGCTCGAGCAGCATTTTGGTGGTTCTTCAGCGTCGCGCGCCGTCCGACATTTCCTGAGCTATTTCATAAACTTCGGTTCCGCTTCGTTCGGGGAAGCTGCGCTGTTTTTATATTGTACAGAAACATAAAGTGCAGGCGGCCTGATGGTATTAATAATTCTTCCTTCTGCCTACAGACTCCTGCCAGCTGACACTGGACCCCAAAACAGCAAACAGACGCCTGTCTCTGTCAGGGGGGAACAGGAAGGTGACATGGGGGGCAGAGCAGCCATATACTGATCATCCAGAGAGATTTGATGGCTTGTGCCCCCAAGTTCTGTGCAGCGAGAGTCTGACTGGCCGCTGTTACTGGGAGGCTGAGTGGGATGGATATGGACCCCGGTTAGGAGGTGGAGTCCGGATAGGAGTGACTTATAAAGGAATTGGGAGGAAAGGATGGAGTTATGACTGTGACCTTGGAGACAATGACAAGTCATGGATTCTGTGGTGTGATCCTGACTTTTACTTTGTCCAGCACAATAATAAACCGACTGCCATACCCATAGAGCCCTCAGGCTCCCGCAGAGTAGGAGTGTATCTGGACTGGGGGGCTGGTGCTCTGTCCTTCTACAGAGTCTCCTCTGATGGACTGACCCTCCTGCACAGATTCACCTCCTCATTCACTGAGCCCCTCTATCCAGGGTTTTATGTTTATACAAAATCCTCAGTGTCGCTGTAACTTGTTGCTGGTTCTCCTGGCAAAAAGGTAAAATCTCTGCTTTTTAACCTTTATAATCCTTTTTACTCTGAAATGTATGTTTGACAGAAATAAGAGTTTTTCCCTCTGATTAAAATGTAACTAAATGTAATAAGTGGGGGGGCTTTCCCCCTCCCCTGTATATGTACATTATATATTTATGCCTATTTACTGTATTTCCTCCCTGTACAATGACAATAAAGGCTTTCTGTTCTGTCCTGTTAATGTCCTGCTTCAGCGTCACCCAAAGCATGACTGAGTAACATAATGAAACCACAGTTGGGTGGATTAAGTTGAATTAACTTTATTGCTGCAGCTGAACATAACTAACACAATGACACTCGATCAATGTATATAATGATCATTTAACTGGAGACATAATAGAAACGAAAAACACTGGAAAATATAATTATATCCTGTTACGGCCCTGGTTCAGTGGATTAAAGTAAATAATTTATTTGTTTGATTAGATAATTAAATTTGTTTTATTAAATAACTACCCCCCACCCCCACCCAGTGTAAAAGGTCTGGCTATGCCACTGTGGGACAGAAGGGGCTGTACCCCCCTGCCCCACTGTAAACGGACTGGAGACACAAAGAGCAGGTGCCCAGGTACCCTTACTCCCCACCCCCCCACGCTGGACTGGCAGAAGCCACTAAATTTACCTACATGCATTATTATTAATAGCAGACATGTAAGAATATACACAGACATCCATTAACAATCCGCCATTGAATTCATTATCCATTGCAGATTAACATTCTATACAGTGATTGTAGTCAGTTATAATATATATATCATGCTGCTGCCATATTTCTTACATCCACTGGACACTCAATTCGCAGAACAAGCGATCCTTCCGGAAACAATGTGTACTTTTCAGGAAGGCCACTAGGTGGAGACAAAACAGATTACTAAATAAAAGAGGTTCAGAATGAAATTACAAGAAGGCGGATCTCTGCGCGATATTTATAAAATACCATGCTGACTCCATTTTAAGGGGACACTTCTTTTATGCTGGTTTGTAATTAGCAGTCATTTACGTTTTTTCATAATAAAAAATCAATAATATTATGAGCCATAAATCATCTATATATTTTGCAGGAACAGAAATCGCGCCGCTGAAGTTCAGCACTTTCCTGTTTCAGATGAACGTGATGTTGCCGTTTTCTGCCGGCGACCTTTAAAAATCCATGACAGCAGCGGTTAGATGCAGCGTGTGCAGCGGCCATATTTACGGACAGAATCAAACTGATCACTAAGACGTTTTTTGTGATTAATTAATCCATTATTAACAGCATAATGCTACATTATCTGTGCCCCTCAGGTAAAGTGTTACCGATGAGAGAATGTAGCGGTGCTTATGGAAAATTGAATACGGGCGCGAAACAAGTATGATGCTGGCTGGGAGGGGGTTGTAAATAAAATGGCGGTATTCAATGGGGGTGGTACCATAGGTTGGCCTGAACTGGTGTGTGTGAGTTCCCATAGCAGGTGTGCCAAATGTTACTAATGAGCTGTGGGAGATTATTCAACACGCTCTAGTTCCTTCCGATAACGGAAGTTTTACTTCTGGCGAACGTTTGGACACAGGAGGCTCTCACTGCCGCCTCCACCAGTCTTCGTACCGCCATCTTCCTCTCACTCCCTGTCAGTCCCATCGCTGTCAGCAACTTCCAGGCTGATTGGGCTGGGAAGGCTCTGCACCCGACTGCAATCAGGTAGAACCCTGTCTGCCATCCTTTGTCCCTGCCGTCTTGCACCAGATCTCCATAGCGCTCGATTTCCTACCGAAAGCCTCTTCACACCCCCCTCCCATGGCACAGTGAGCTCCACTAGGATGATCTTTTTCCCTTCAGTGGAGAACAGGACTGCGTCTGGCTGTAAGATTGTGTGGATGACATCCGGGAACTGGAGCCTTCTTTTCAGGTCTACCCTTAGCTCCCACACTTGGGCTGACTGCAGAACACTTGCCCTGATGTTAGTGGGCCTTGCTGGCTTTGCTCCCTCCTTGACAAAGGAGCAAATATTGGTCAGGTAGTGGCCTGCCCGTGGGTTGGCATTTCTGGGTTCTTGCCTGCTCTACAAAATCAGTGAGCACGGCTAACACTTTATTGTGGTGCCACCTGTATCTGCCTTGGGACAGAGCGATCTTGCACCCTGACAGGATGTGTGCCAAAGTCCCATTTTTCCTGCAGAGCCTGCACATTGGGTCTTTACCCCTGCTTCCCAGACCTTATGGTCTCTCGAGTCCCTGAGGGTCATGGTTACCCTACACTTTGCCACCTTGAAGTCCTCAACAAGGAATGACAAAGGTAGTTGTAGCTGACCAGATCTGATGTACAGCCCAACTTGATGTCTTTACAAGTAGATGACGGCGCGCTAGGTTGCAGCAGCCACTTTTTTTAGTGCAAAAGTGTGTTTGTCTGTGATGGCTGGGGGAGGAGACATCGCAAGCGGTGCACGAAAGAAGCAGAAGCACAGCAAACCAGTGGGGGTCCATGCTAGGCTAAAAGGTAATGCTAGTCGGCCAGCAATCCCATCCATCTTACTCGCTAATGTCCGGTCCCTGGACAATAAAATAATCCTTGGGGCGTTCCGCGCTGAGCCCCGCCCCCACCTCGGATTCTCTGATCACATGTCCATCATACTCATCCCAGTCTACAGACCACTCGTCAGACATGCCAAACCCGTCCAAAAGCAGACAAAGAGCTAGCCCCCAGGAGCCATCTCTGCTCTTCAGGACTGTTTTGAGCAGACTAACTGGGACATGTTCAGGGAGGCTGCAACCTACGGTGACTCTACCAGCCTGGAGGAGTACACAACATCGGTCACTGGCTACATCAGTAAGTGCATCGATGACGTCACTGTCTCCAAGAACATCACCACACGCTCCAGCCGGAAGCCCTGGATGACTACGGAGGTGAGCATGCTGCTGAGAACCCATGACACCGCCTTCAAATCAGGTGACCAGGCTGCCTTGAGAACAGCAAGGGCCAACCTATCCAGGGCCATCAGAGCAGTGAAGCGTGCCCATGCCCAGAACCTACACAGCCACTTCAAGGACACTGGAGATGTTCTGCGCATGTGGCAGGGCATCTCCACCTGCCTGTGATGGTGAGGCCTCCCTTCCAGATGTGCTGAAGAACTTGTATGCACGCTTTGAAGCCCAAAACATCATGGCAGTGAGGAAGTCCATCCCACCTCCCAATAACCAGATGCTCTGTCTGACTGTGGCTGATGTGAGGAAAACTCTGCTTAGAGTCAATCCGCGGAAAGCTGCCGGACTAGACAACATCCCTGGTTGTGTGCTCAGAGGATGTGCAGAACAGCTGGTGGATGTTCTCACAAACATCTTCAACATCTCTCTGAGCACCACAGTCATCCCAACATGTTTTAAAACCACTACCATCATCCCCGTGCTTCAGTGTCCTGCACTTACGCCCATCATCATGAAGTGCTTCGAGAGGCTCGTCATGAGGCACATCAAGTCTCAACTGCCACACTCACTGGACCCCCTGCAGTTTGCATACCGTTCTATCAACCACTCTATCAACCACTCTATGGACGATGCCATCACCACCACCCTTCACCTGGCCCTCAGCCATCTGGACAAAAAGGACACTTACATGAGAATGCTGTTCATATACTTCAGTTCATCATTCAACACCATTGTTCCTCAGCATCTGATCGGGAAGCTGAGACTGCTGGACTTAAACACCTCTCTCTGCAACTGGGTCCTGGACTTTCTTATTGGGAGACCTCAGTCAGTCAGGATCGGGAGCGACATCTCCAGCACCATCACGCTGAACACGGGAGCCCCCCAGGGCTGTGTGCTCAGCCCTCTACTTTTCACACTGCTGACCCATGACTGTGCAGCAATGAACAGCTCAAACCACATAACCAAGCCATCAGGATTGTGGTTGACCCCACACACCCCTCACACACACTCTTCTCGCTCCTGCCATCTAGCAAAAGGTTCCTTAGCATATGGGGAACAATTTCTTCCCTCAGGCCATCAGACTCCTCAACCGGAACTGAACGCAATAACTGTAATCACCCCCCCCCCCCACACACACACACACACACACACACACACACACAACTACTTAGACTTCAAATATCACTGCACATTTTTCTGTCCGGTTACTGCCATATCTGTATATACTATTTATTGTCATTTATTGCCACAGCAGTTTTGCACATAATAACCCTCGCTGCTACCATACAGTAACTCAAATACTGTATGCAGACTGTTACCACTGTTAATTTGCACTGTATGTTGTCTTGTCTTGTCAATTTGTACTGTTATGCTTGTGTCCTGTCTGCACTTGTGATGTTGCTCTGTCTTTGTCCTGCTCTGTGTTGCACCATGGTCCTGGAGGAATGGTATCTCGTTTCACTATATACTGTGTGTATGGCTGAAATGACTATAAAAACCTACTACTACTTGACTTGAATCCTCTGTGTGACCCATTTGTACCTTGACATCAAAATTCAGCTCCTATTCACCTATGGCACATATTCTATGTTCTAGTCACTCTTTGGCTTCTTCAAATGTTTAGAAATGTGTGTGAACAGTTTTGAGTCATTGTGTTTAAATGACTACTGTGTGCTGGCTGCGCTTAACCTCTGTGGCCTGTGTTTTCTATTTTGCATTAAAGTTAACCATAGCGCAAAATGTGTTTTGATGAATGAGAATGTGTTTCGAGTTTTGCAAAAAGGGTGACTGAGATCTGCAAATTGTGTCTAACTAGGTGAGCATGGTTTAAAGTTTTGCCAAGTGACTGATTCAATAAATAACTTTTGGCAATTGGCAGTTTTGTTTCCAAAATGATTTTTAATATTTCAGCAATTCAGAAAAACTGTTAAATATTTCACTTATCTAAAAATCATTTATCCCAAAGTGCTACAAATGCTTTTATTCAGCACAAACTCAGCACCAATAATCTGAGATCATTTAGAATGTGATTATTCAGTTTTTTTGTTAAAATCTACTTTAAACATACACTTTTCAAAAACTTATTTTCAGTGGTGCAGACAAATTGTAAAAAAATCACATTATAAACATTTCTAGCCAAGACTTTTGAGCTCTGAAGCTTATAGACATAGGGGCTGGCTACACAAAGGTGAATGAGACATTCAAAGAATTGTATGAGGTTTGATTACTAAAGTGTTATAACTTTGAAGTGACTTTGGAGTCACCACACCTTTGCATGCTGTCAATGGCCCATCAGTCTGGAATGTCTGTCACTGATCCTCACACTAATCAGTTTGGAAAGGCAGTGTGAATTTTACAGTGTTTTTCAATTGCTAAGACAGATACTGCAATACTGAAGTTGCTTTCTCAAAACTCTTCATACAGTCACCACAACATTAGTTTATGTGGGCTAAACTGTTAAGCATTTCGCTTTACTTTCATATAAAATGCAATCAATGACTAAATGCTTCAAAAGTCATGGATTCCTGTCTCACTTACAACATTACATTTTCAGAGGCCATTTTGCACATAAGTACATACTGACCCTAAAACTGCTAATAAAACAGTCAAAACTGAAATATGTCATTTTGCTAAATTACTATCAAGACCCTTTCTAAAATAGATTGTAAAAACCACATAATACAAACAAATTATGTCAATTGACATAAGATCAAACAATGAATGCTGTATTTAAAGATATTTCTCTAGAGCAATGCCAAGGATGGATCTTGCATGTGAAGAGATAGTACCCTAGATACTACCCTGTCTTAGCAATTGAAAAAAACTGTAAGAAAAGACACAATATACATTTTACATTATAGTATAGGAATAATACAAAACAATAAATGAATATTAGAACAATAAATCAGTTAGCTTTTAGTTGCTGAGTTATTAGGTTCTCCTGAAATGAGCTTGATGGGCCAAAGGGCCTCCTCTTGTTTGTAAATTTCTTATGTTCTTATGTAAATTGTCACTCCTGATCAGGATGTCAAGCTTCAAAACAGTTCCTGTCTGGTTGAAGGCAGAGATAGAATTAAAGCACATGCTTTGCACTTCCGATGGGTTTTTGTATGTACTGTATAATATCATAGTGCTGGATTAGTATGTACCGGCATGATCGCTAGCCAAGTACCTAGCCCTGTTTGTCTCTGGTGTTATAAAACGGCTGTGTCTTCAGTTTATCTGAACTCCAGTTAACAAGTTATTTGGCTAAGCAAGAAATCCTGCTTTGTGAAGTACCCCCGATCTCAACCCTATTCAAAATTTGTGGGTTATGCTTAAAAGCCAGGTCTGTGCCAGCAACCCAACTAGTTTAAATGAACAAGAAATTCTGCAGAGAAGAGTGGTCAAATATTCAGCCAGAATTATGCCAGAGGCTTGCTAATGGCTACCAAAAGATTCTGGTTGATACCTGTTGTACGTGTGTGTGTGAACTTGTGACCACAACTAAAATGTGTTTTTGTAAAGAAAGCGTCATCTCATGGTAACACCCTGCAAGTGAATAAATGGGCGGGTTTAGATGAGAATTTAGGCACACCCCCAGAAGGAGGGGGGTTACTCCCTTTGGCAGGTAGCCGGTTTGGAGGGGAAAATTGAGGTGGCTGCACCTGTACCCGGGTTTCCTTCCGACTGATCCTGCAAATGAAATTTTGGACAGTGTCTAACATGCATGGCCTCTTCCAAGGTCTCCTGAGAGAATGCAAATATTAATTTCCAATTAAACCATTGCAACAACATTACGAGCGAATAAGATGTAATACTTACAACATGCACAGCAAAACAAAATGTTTTTATTTAGATTTCTGAAATGATCATTCTTATGCAAAGTCAGAACTATAAAAAATGTATGCAAACTTAGCATTAGGCTAGACCATAGAACAACATGGGGGAGCAAATTGGCAGCCAAAGTTCTGAGGAAAGTAGCTGAATAGTAACGGTTACCTTCCGCAATTTGGTTCAGTGGTACCTTCTGGATAATGTTCTCCAGGTGTTCTTGAAATGCTGATGCTCCAATGTCAACCAAACATTAAAAATAAGGGAAATAAATGTGTCATTGCTGTTCTAAGATCATTTGTTCATGCCTCCAATGTTGGTTTATTTAAGCGTACAACTATTGTAACATCACATTCATGTGTAAATTTAAGCACAAGCTGTGAAGTGTTTAACTGATGATAGCAAAATTATAAATGTGCCTCTGCTACATCTTCAGGTTTGATCATGTATTTCCCCAGAGACACGTCATCAATTAATGCCAGCATCTTTTGAATGTTATGGGAATGTTTTTCCACATTTCCTGCAGCACAGGGACTAGAGATGACAACTGTCACATTTAAGACCATCTCCTCAAGCTCTGGTATTCTGCTTGCTGTTGTCACCAGGCCGATGATATGCATGCAGAAGCTTTATCCTCCTGAGATTCAAGGGAAAAAAAGTTTCCTTCAATTTTAGGTTATTTGTGATTTTCTATATCTTTGGAGGAAATTGTCATGCCCAGCTCGTCCGCTCCTCCTGTGTGCCACGCCCCCTGCTTACCCACGTGTGTTTCCCGGATCGTACCCAGCTGTGTCCGTTTGCTTTCAATCAGTCTTGTGTATTTAAGTCCTGGTCTCCCCAGTTTTCCTTGTCTGTCATTGATGTTCGTGTGCATGAGATGTTTCCCCGTCCGCGCTTCCCAATAAACCTCCAGTTTACCCCATTATCTGCCTGCCTGCTTGTTCCTGTTCGCTCGCCTGCCCGACGATCGCCCGCTCCCTGTGTGAACGTGACAGAAATAAGACATCTTACAATTTAGATTTTTTTCAAATTTATTTTTATTTTTAATTTCATAGCATGTCCTCTTTAGTGTACAACAGGAATAAATATGTTTCCTTACATCAGTGAAAAGATAGATGCAAGAACAAAATGTCCACTACGATGGACATAAATGAATGGGTGGGGTCTCAGGAGGATATTGCTTTTAGAAGGCTGTTGAGAAGGATTATAGCACATGTACAACTCTTAAAAGTTATATCAAAATCAAATGTACTTTAACACAATATTAATTTAATAAGAACACACTGTTTTTTGGAGAGGGACTTGGCGTTTATGTGACTCAGGCCGCGATGCAGAATTGTAACTGAACAGTCTTACATTGTGGCTTTTCCAGTGATGGTTCAGTAGAAGGGGGTGGCATGCTGGTGCAGTGGTTAGCACTGTTGCCTCACACCTCTGGGACCCGGGTTCGAGTCTCCGCCTGGGTCACATGTGTGCGGAGTTTGCATGTTCTCCCCATGTCGTCGTGGGGTTTCCTCCGGGTACTCCGGTTTCCCCCCACAGTCCATAAACATGCTGAGGCTAATTGGAGTTGCTAAATTGCCCGTAGGAGTGCATGTGAGAGTGAATGGTGTGTGAGTGAATGGTGTGTGAGTGTGCCCTGCGATGGGCTGGCCCCCCATCCTGGGTTGTTCCCTGCCTCGTGCCCAGTAGGATAAGCAGTTTGGAAAATGGATGGATGGATGGGTTCAGTAGTAAGTAGATAAGATGTTACTGAGGTTGGAGTTGAAAAATGTGTGTGCTATGGCCTGGAACAGCACCAGTGATTTTTGGATGCACAAATCTTCCATATAACTTTCTGTGATCTGTGTGAAATGAAGCCAAGAAATATTGTACTGATGCTGTGATGTGGTCACAGGTGAGAAAGGTCCCGACTGGAAAAGCAGGCCACCCTTTTCGGGGGTCCCCCCCCCCCACAACAGGCTCGTACACATAGAATGGAGCTTTCGTCAGTTTTCCCCTCTTCACAATGGTGCCAGTTGCATCAATGTCGGCAATGTCCTCCTGACCGACTGTGAAGTACTTCCGAGCTTCTTCCTGACCACAGCAAAACCCCTCTTGGGGGGTACTTTGGGGCTCCTAAAAAGTGCTGGACCCCCTGAATTTCTCATGGTATCCATGCCCCTCCGATGCCCCTGCTTGGATAAGTTGGTGAAAGGTTACAGCTGCAAAATAAGAACCATACACTGGATAATTATAATATTGTTCAATATCCTGTACATCTCTGCTTATAATGAATTTGTCACCAGGACGGCACTGAGTCAGTTTCAAAGGAAAGATCCCAAGGAGATAACTCTCTCTTCAAGAACTCGGCAAGGAATTGATAAAATCTCAAATCCAGAGGAGACGACACACTTGCAATGCGCATATACTTTTTCTGGAAAATTCAAAGAAATGACCAAACTTGGCTCAGAACATAAAATAGCATGGAATTTAAAGTACATTTTTTTTTAAAAATGGTGCAGATAAAGTTGACCAAATTTGGTGCAGGTTTGGTGTATGGCCTTGCGTTTCGGGTGCTTGCAGAGATGTTTGTACCTTAGGGGGAAATCTTGAGAAATGACCTGTCAAACTTGGCTCATATATGCCAACGCATGTAATGTAAACCCATGGATTTCAAAGTGGATTTTCTTTAAAATGCTACAGTGAACGTTGACCAAATTTGGTCGAGATATAGCCTAGGCCCTTGCCTTTTAGGTGCTTGCAGAGATGTTTGTACCTTAGGTGATAATGCTGAGAAATGAGCTGTTCAACCTGGCTCATAACATAAAATTATATAGATTTCAAAGTGCATTCTTTTAAGTGGTATATTAAATCTGAGCAGATTTGTGTAGGAAATAGCCTTGAACGTTGCCTTTCAGATGCCATATGACTTGCTCATGCATTATGGGAAAGTTAGACATTAATTGCATTTAAGTATATCCTGTACTTCGTATATACGCGTACTCACCATTTTCCTATGCGCGATCGCTTGGAGTATGTTATTTTCTGTAGTAGCTTGGATTCAACTACTAGAGGGCAGTAGTAGCAAATAGTTGTAGGCAGCACGGAGGGAAGTAGAAGAAGGTAACACAGGGAGGTTGAGTGTTTGTGCGTTATACCTGGAGCTGAAGAAGTTATTAATATTGAACCTCTTGCCATCCCCAAATGTGTCTCGACTGGCTCTCAATATATTACAATTTCCTAAACCGTCATGTGCGGCTGATACCGTAATGTCATGTCTATGCGTGCACCTCACATTTTAAGCGCGGATGATTTGACCGTGTTTCGGCGAAGCGCGGATATCTTGACTTCAGTGACAGATCCGAGTTAAGCACAGTGTTTCTGATTCTTGTTTGGCCATTTGTTGTAAATTTCAAAGCATCTTATTTAGGGAAATAACACGATGAAACGTAAAGTTAAGGTGAAACGTGCTCAGGGCCTTGTTCCAGAGCCACGCTGAAATGTACCTAACGGCATTGTATGGAAAATAAATATGTCTACCTGCTAGATATTTGCTGCAGCATTTCTTATGGTTATAATACTGGCTCTGGTTACAGGTTGACGCTGTATAGATAAAAAATACACAAGATTTTATTTTTCTCGACTTCCAAATAAGAAGTTTACCAATATGCCCAGTTTCTGGCTGGATATAAGCCATTTAGAAAGACAACTAAAGCCAAAAAAAGACCGCAATCTTTATTCGTTTTTCTCCCGTTCCTGTTTTCGTGAGCGTAGTAAGTGCTGTCCACCGAAACCCGGCCACATTTCCCGTTACTGGTCTCTTATGGTCCATACCAGAAACTCATTCCATATACTGGCAAAAAAAAAAAAAAAAAACTTAAATGGCGTCCAAACACAAGAGACAATTTCCATCAACATTATACCAGGACAAACGTGTTTCTGATTAAACATCCATCAGATTGCAGGGGAAATTAGATCTATAGTTTTTAAAAGATATCAAACAGGCGCTCTGAGCCCTGGAGGTTTACGTAGCATGAACACATGGTGGCGGACTTACCTGCAGTGGCTTTAATCTTTCAGTACCCCTGGTTTGCCCCCACCCCGCATGATTATGTATCACGGGAAATCTGCGGCCTACAGGTGACATTTTTAAAGCTATTGCGTCTTTTTTTATATATCCGAAAAGTAAAACAGCCGTAAATCATAAAGTCCCCCGCAGAACTGACATGTAAGTCTGAGCAGCTAAATTCCAGTACAGATCATAAGACTGAGAAGCTGCTTTACTGGCAGATTAATCACTCTGACAGGAGGCTCCGTAAAAAGACGCTGTACTGACAGCTGCCTGCAGAGTGAACCAGCTTAACCAGGTTTTTCAAGCGACTGAGCATCAGCAAAGTCAGGATATAACGCAAGACAATAAAGTCATTTCATATCATACCGAACGGCTGCTATATAAACAGCATTTAGTTTCTTTTGTGGTAATCAGTTGCCGCCATGACACGCAGATATCCAAAGTGTCCTAAATAATGTTTTGTTAAATTTTTATTTCTTTGAATATTTCCTGCACATCTCATTAATATACTGAGGAGAGCTGGATAAAAGAAACTGTACTGGAAGGGTAAACTTCTGAGGCCTTATTGGCATTGTCGGTTATATCTGATACTTAGGAAATCAATTATATTCAAATGTTTTGTCTATGTTTCTTACACACAGATGCTGCTCAGGAAAGAAAAGTATTTCAGTAATTATTTAAGCCTAGTAATTCCGAAGTTGCGGTTGTTTTCTGCAATTGTGGCGCGTCTGTGAATGTGCAGCGCGTTTGGAAAATGTGGTTCGCACGTGTCATTTTTATGAAAGTGTTTTCGGATTTGGGCAGCGTCTATGATTTTGCAGTGTGTCTGCAAATGCGTTATGAACTGAATAATATGCTTTGTTGCTTTGCAATGTGTTTTTCTATTAGACGTGAGTTTCTTACGTTGAATTTCATTGGGCTTTCTCGGCCACCGTACAAACCTGTCTGCAAAGCTGACATTTATTCATAAGATGAATGCCAGTAAATCAGACCGGCTGGAAGTACACAAGTGTTCATCAGTTTTATTACTTGGACATGTTTAAAATGGTCTTGTATTTCGGTAAATTGTACAGTTATTTACTTGAGTAATATAAAAAACATATAGATAAATTAAAACATACACACAACACAAAGATAAGACTGGAAATCACGGAAAATGTGTACAATACAGTTACATAATATATATAACGATAAAAACCCAAAAATGAAGAGGAATTAAACACAGTGCAAATATCTTTGGAGCTTCAAATGACTTTGTGGCGATAAAAGGACACAGAGAAAAGGCAGAGTATTGGGTTCAAGTAGGAGGGGCCGGGCAGCGTGGGATCGGCGGCGGCACATTCCGGTCACTTCTTCCGCTGGAACACGTTGGCCAGCATGGCGCCCGAAGTCGTCAGCTGACCCACCTTACTGAGAAACTTGGTCTTTGTGTCTTCGCTCACGAGGCTGGCAGCTATCGACATGGACCTGGATACAGCAGCCAAGGGGCACGGTTTGGTGGGTGCAGAGCGAGAGCTGACCAAAGTGACCAGATAATAATCAAGCGAGGGGCTGGTCGGCACCGCCCACGCCACTGTGTGAGGGGAGCTACAGCGGTAAGCGAGGGGCTGGTCGGCACCGCCCACGCCGTGGTGGGAGGGGAGCTACGGCGGTAAGCGAGGGGCTGGTCGGCACCGCCCACGCCATGGTGGGAGGGGAGCTATGGCGGTAAACGAGGGGCTGGTTGGCACCGCCCACGCCGTGGTGTAAGGGGAGCTACGGCGGTAAGCGAGGGGCTGGTCGGCACCGCCCACGCCATGGTGGGAGGGGAGCTACGGCGGTAAGCGAGGGGCTGGTCGGCACCGCCCACGCCGTGGTGTAAGGGGAGCTACGGCGGTAAGCGAGGGGCTGGTCGGCACCGCCCACGCCGTGGTGTGAGGGGAGCTACGGCGGTAAACGAGGGGCTGGTCGGCACCGCCCACGCCATTGTGTGAGGGGAGCTACAGCGGTAAGCGAGGGGCTGGTTGGCGCCGCCCACGCCATGGTGTGAGGGGAGCTACGGCGGTAAACGAGGGGCTGGTTGGCACCGCCCACGCCATGGTGTGAGGGGAGCTACGGCGGTAAACGAGGGGCTGGTTGGCACCGCCCACGCCATGGTGTGAGGGGAGCTATGGCGGTAAACGAGGGGCTGGTTGGCACCGCCTACGCCATGGTGTGAGGGGAGCTACGGCGGTAAGTGAGGGGCTGGTTGGCACAGCCCACGCCATGGTGTGAGGGGAGCTACAGCGGTAAGCGAGGGGCTGGTTGGCGCCGCCTACGCCATGGTGTGAGGGGAGCTATGGCGGTAAACGAGGGGCTGGTTGGCACCGCCCACGCCGTGGTGTGAGGGGAGCTACAGCGGTAAGCGAGGGGCTGGTTGGCGCCGCCTACGCCATGGTGTGAGGGGAGCTATGGCGGTAAGCGAGGGGCTGGTCGGCACCGCCCACGCCATTGTGTGAGGGGAGCTATGGCGGTAAACGAGGGGCTGGTTGGCACCGCCCACGCCGTGGTGTGAGGGGAGCTACAGCGGTAAGCGAGGGGCTGGTTGGCGCCGCCTACGCCATTGTGTGAGGGGAGCTATGGCGGTAAACGAGGGGCTGGTTGGCACCGCCCACACCATGGTGTGAGGGGAGCTATGGCGGTAAACGAGGGGCTGGTTGGCACCGCCCACGCCGTGGTGTGAGGGGAGCTACGGCGGTAAGCGAGGGGCTGGTTGGCACCGCCCACACCATGGTGTGAGGGGAGCTACAGCGGTAAGCAGATGGTTCAGTTGGCTCTTACCCCTGTGGCTCCTGTGAGTTCCTGTTCTCCACTTTCTGCTCACATTCCTTAATCATGGAGCTCAGGATATCCTGCGGAAAAACGACACAGAAAAGTGAGATCCCGCCTGCTCTGTTTGCCTTCAGTGTTGGGTATTGTGAGGTTTCCCAGCGCTGGGACGGTCTAACAAACCTCATATTCAGAAGAGAACTGCTCCATGTCAACTCTTAAGCATCTCAGCCCTGGGAGGAAGTGATTCACCAGCACGTCTTCGGAGATAACTGTGTGTCTGCAGTTATGGCGTCCTCCAGCTAGACCTGCTGTCCACCCACTGCTGTCTGTCAACCCCCCCCCCCCCTCCCCAATAAAGGGTGGCGGGCTGCCTTTTTAAATGCCCATTAAAGTAGCTATGAGAACAGTTTCAGGCGCTAACCTGACCCAAATGCAGGGACCTCGGAGCTGACAGGTGTATATGGATTGGGGGGTCTGGGGAGAGTTTGGTTGCAGCTTTGCTGCACAGTCAGCCCTCCCCAGCCCCAGCGGTTAGGCTCTGAGTTCATGTTTACCCTGAAATTAGGTGTCCACATGGAGGGTTTGTCTTCTCCACTTTCAGGGCATATTCACACGCTTCAAAGCTGTACGTGACGAGAGAAACTCCAGGCCTGTTTTTTGTCGTTTGGTTACGGCAACTTGGATGAAGTTAAAGCCTGAAGCTTTCGACTCCTCAGTAAGAGGCAGCTTAGCAAAATGGGCAAAGGCAGCTAGAATATCCCACGTTAACATTAAACCGATTGAGAGGTGCTGTAAAAGCTGAGCTATTCGGTACTGGGCCAGGCGACCTTTGACCCCCGGGGTTCTGAAGGATACAGCAGCAGGAGAGGGCGCTGTAGGCCTCGAACAGCTGCATGGCGATGTCCATCCGCTTGGCCTCGGCCGTCTGCCCATTGTTGCCCAGTGCCAGCTTGTGCAGGTGAGGGAGCACGACTGAAACACAGAGCTGGGTTTGCGTGTGTGTGTGTGACGGTCGCTGAGGCCCAGTGACCACAGACACACAAAACGGGCAAGGAAGACAAGGCCTCCAGTTTACTAGCACAGAACAGCAAAGCCATAATTCGCAATGAACCATGACACACTGAACGGTTCCCTGAAGAGAAGTTGCTGTGTCATATCTCTGGCTTGAAATGGCCAGAAACTCACACTCGTCTCTGAAGCGAGGCTCAGCGTTGGGACCGACCCTCCCGAACGTCCGGATGATCTCAATGTGCAGGGAATGCTGGTCCTGGTACTGCGGGTCCTCCAGGAAGGACGCCAGCTGCATCTTCACTCTCTCCAGAAGCTTAAATCGCAAGTACGTGACACATTATCCTTCAGGCGTACACACACTGGGAGATATCCACTGGTCTGCACTGGTCTTCATGCAGTTTGACATGCAGTTAAATCTCCAAATTAAAGGTCTGGATGACTGAAGTGACACGGTACCTCTTTCTGGGTCACGGTCTCCATTATGGTACCAAACGCCGGTATCGTCGATATCCTAACCGAGCTGGAACACAAGCAGAAACGGACCCACTGACAATCTGAGGCCGAGAGTCTCCACTAATTCAATATGTAGACAGACAGAGAAGGTAGATGGTGACTGTGTGCGGCGGTAAGTAGTGGCAGGCATGAGTGGGACACACATCCGCGCGGATGGCGGCAGAGGGACGGCACAGACACGGAGGACATGGACACGGACAGAGCGGAAGTCTCACGTCTGCATTGACTCACAATTCCGGGTCACTGCACAAGGTAATTAGCGCTGGAGCTACCCGCTTGTCAATTAAGGCCTCGCTCATGCCCCTGAGAATCACCTGCAACCGGTCAAAATGCAAAAGAGAGACGAATGGGTGAGCGGGTGGGACGGGACGGGGGTCTGGGGGGGTGGAGAGGGCAGCGTGCCTGAGGGCGAGTCTGGAGCCTAATCATGCGATGAATCGAGCACGTGGGGGCAGCGAGGATCTCAGCCTGAGGTCGATGTTAGCATGTCTTAGCTTAGCATAGCCTCCTCCCTGCCTCGGCTTCCCAGGAATAGCGCGACCCGCAGGCGGCGGCAGATCCTTCGTTCACCGGCACTCAAAGGGTCCAAACAGAGCAATGCGGCCATACGAGGGGGCAAATACTCTCGCATTTCCGGGTAAACATGACCACCCTGAATAGACGTGATAATTACCCAAAAGCAGCCTCTGAATACGGGGCCGTGTTTCCCGTTTGGTATGGAGATGACAGCTGCTCTGGGTTCACGTGGTCAGCAAGCATCCATCCCGGATTAAGTTACAGCTGACATGTTAGCACGTTAGCGTTAGCCGCTTCTCACTGCCACGAGCTCCTCGTACGGAGAGTGAGGCACTTCCTGGAAAGCCATGGACCAAGGTGGGGAGGGTAGGCTGGGAGGAACGAGGCAGGAGTGGACTTACATTTCAGGATCATCAGAGAGCGCGATAAGGGCTGGGGCAACCCTCTGAGCTATTAGACTCTCACTGACCCCCTTCACCAACAGCTGATTGGTCAGATCAGGGTGATGTCACACGGTGTGCATGGAAAGAGCAAGCACGGCACCATGGCGATGCGGAGAGAGAGGGACAAAAATAATAACAATAAAATAAACAACCATCCAAACAGGAAACAAAAGAGTAATAAAGAAATGATATCAATAATGAGGTGAAAATGGACACGTCCCACACATCACAGGCAAAAGTAAGGAGCAATGCAAAATCTGAGAGATCAAGCAAGAACAAATTTATGTGAGACCACTGATGTGGGGGTGTTGATTCCATAAGTGGCACTTTTGGACATTGATTTGATGATATGTTTGGGGGGGAGGGATGCTTTCAGATTCAATAAGGCAGGCAGGCAGGCAAGCAAATCCAACACAGTGACATAGTATTACAGCGCAGTACAGTAACATAGTATTACAGTGTTTTCTGCACAGTACAGTAACAGTACAAGGTTATGCTTTTCTCTGCAGTTCCTCCTGAAGGAAGGACAGCTGTCCTTGGCCTTAATCTCTGCTTTCTACACTCCTACTCTCATAATTCTGACCACTGTTACTGCCACACCTGACGCCTCGTCTCGCAGCATCCGCCCACTTACCTCGAACATGCGGGCTGCAGTGCAGCGCACGAGGGCGGAGGTGTGCACCACGCCGTACCAAAGCACCGTCAGCAACAGCTCGTGGTACGCTGGGTTGGCGCTTTGGGGGGGACAGGCATATTCTGTTATACGTTATGGTCCGAGCGGCACTGGAATCGCCCAGGCCGATCACCCTCCAGTGAGGGAGTGTCTTCATGAGGCCGACTGACACTAGGAGGGCAGAGTATTTTTGAGGAGCGTAACAGAGAGGCGGGGCAGTGCGTGCGGCCCCAGGGTGGGGATAGCTAACACGACCTTTGTTATCAGAAGGTGCTGGTGAAAAATGACCCACCCCCCCCATCTGTGCTGTAAATTAACGACATGATGTCCGAACCGTAATCAAACACATACCCCCAGGAGGCACCAGAAACATAGAGCACGGAACCCTGGGAGGCCAGGCCTGCCCTGAGCCCACCCCCAGCCCTGCCCCTGCCACACCCCCAGCCGCTCCCCCTGCTTCACCAAATGCCCTGACACGCCCACTACCTCGGCCCTGCCCCTGTCGCTCCCCCAGCCCCGCCCCCTGCTTCACCAAATGCCCTGACACGCCCACTACGTCGGCCCCGCCCCCGCCTGCTCACCCCAGCTCCATGAAGGCCATCTTCAGGCTGTCCAGAGGAGCATGGGACAGAGACAGGCTCATCATGACGTCCTCCAGGAAGGCCACCAGCAGCTTGCGGTCCTCCTCCTGGGGGGGTCGCGGGGGAGGTGATTCAGGTGAGGGGCCACGCGCACTCTCAGCCGTCACTGCTCCACCAGCCGCTCCTTACCTGGTTGTAGCATGTCAGCACCCCGATGACGTAGATGGGCACGGTACCCTTCGTCAAAACATCATTCCCATCCGTGGCATCTGCCGTTACCGCGGAGACATGACAAAGACGAGAGCATACGTCATGGCGCCTGACAGCAGCCACATCCTGCCAGCTCTTCCTCATAAAAGCAGGCAGGAGCGTCTGCAGCACATAAGCGATCATGCAGCTTCACGCACCCACACTCTCCTCAGACAGCCGGAGGATTTCCTGGAACTGTGGCTTCACCTGGAAGGAAAATATAACAGGACTTAACAAGGTGATTATACCCAGAGAGCAGACTGCAGCAGAGGTCAAACAGCCGGGGTCAAATCCCCAAACGTACACTGGCCTTAACACCTTAAACCGGACACTTGATACCACACTGCAGCAGAGGTCAAACAGCCGGGGTCAAATCCCCAAACGTACACTGGCATTAACACCTTAAACCGGACACTTGATACCACACTGCAGCAGAGGTCAAACAGCCGGGGTCAAATCCCCAAACGTACACTGGCCTTAACACCTTGAACTGGACACTTGATACCACACTGCAGCAGAGGTCAAACAGCCAGGGTCAAATCCCCAAACGTACACTGGCCTTAACACCTTGAACCGGACACTTGATACCACTCACCTTTGTGTTTGTGAAGATCTTTCCAAACGTCCGGCACAGCCTCCAGAAAAGCCTGGAGAACTCGTGCACGCAGGCTGCGGAGCTGACGTTGATCTGACCCACTATTCCGATGAGATGGGGTAACCTGGGGGAGCAGTAGCACCATCACACGGAGCGTAACGTTCTGCATGTGGGGGCTGGATTTACTCACCTGTAAACCTACCAAGGCTAAGCTTTAACGTCCATCTGGATCTTAAAAGGACTCTATTTGAAATGGAGTTATGGAGAATTATTGGGGATTTATAACGAAATGTATTTAAGGACCATCACAAAATACAAATTACAAGAATTACAAATAGCTGAATTCCTTAAAAACTCATACAACCAACAGGTTTAGATGAATTCATAAGCCCAGTGTAGATGCTTCTTCATGGTTAATTTAGGGGGGGGGGGTGACACTTACAGCTGGTTGACCACCCAGAGCAGGCTGCCCCAGCCCATGGTTCCCTCATGCTCCAGCTGCTGGTCATACAGGTAATTGCTTTTTCATGTTATATATGTAGTGAATGTGTGTTTCTCAAGATTCATTATTTTTGATCATGTGATCACACATTAAAACACATATCATGTGTTTACTTGAGTTCAGGTCGTAACATGGGGCACCTTACAGATTTTCAGTCTGAAAATGGCGTGTACCATTTTGCTAAAGTTTCCAGGCTGAATGACTGGCGTGAAACATTGCGCAATGGGCTTTGAGGTACATTTTTGCTTGTTGGTGGGTGTGTCAGAGGTGTTAGCCAATCAGCAGCGACGTGTATATGAACTCCGCCTTATTAAAAAGGCAGTGCACACAATGGATCCTACTAACATCTTCCACGAAAGCATCCGCTTCAGCTTGATGTATGTAACTGAAGAAATTCCAAGACATGTTTGTCGTAAGTAATATATAGTTTCTGAAGTATTAAACATGTATTTAATCTCATTTCATCAGGCTCAGAAAATTCTTGGAAAAGAATCGGCCAGAATGGCCTTCAAAGACAACATTCCAACCCAGGCAGCAGCACCCTAGAGCTCACAACAGCATATTTACCTTGGCTTGTTGAGGACTGCATGAAGCTTCAGCGTGGCAGTGAATCCACTAAAGGAAAAGCTTACAGAGCTCTACAGTATATGCAATAAACAGAAAACCTTTGAATACAGATTTACCTTAAGATGGTGGAAAATATTTGACTGTGTAATCTAGCCAGTTTTGCTGTATGGAAGTGAGGTGTGGGGTCCATTCAGTGAGCATAGCTACACTATCCAGACCAATTTTTAGAATCAGTTACAGTGTGTGGCTTTTGTTGCCAAAAATAAAAATGTTAAATTTACCAAAGCAATTCAATTTCACAGTATTTCTGGGTATTCTACACATCCTTGCTCCTGGTTTGGGGAGTTTTTAAGGCTCTCTCTCGCTCTCTCTCTCTCTCTCTCACACACACACACACACAACACCCTCTCACCCTCTCTGTCATGTGTGAGAGAAATGTTACCAAATGACATAATGGTCAGAAACAGAATTGATTCTGCTTGGGTGGAAATGCTCTGTAAGATACAAATACAGCATGAATCATAAGACTGGTGCCACAAAATATTTATCATATCATATGTATCATTTCAGGGGGCGGCATGTTAGTGCAGTGGTTAGCTCCGGACCCCCCACGACCCAGTAGGATAAGCGGTTTGGAAAATGGATGGATGGATGGATGTATCATTTCATAAAATATTTCATCAGCACACCAATCATTGCAAACTGGTGCTTTATGAAGACATGTTACCATTTATGTCAGTGGTAAATAAACACTTTAGTCAGATGAGTACAGTGATGGTACCGACCAGGCAGCCTGGGCTAGGTTTGTAAAAGCAGAAGCAAAACCTCTCTGTTCCTCCCTCGTTCCAAGAACTCAACTGGATATCGCTGAATCATAGATTATATCCAATAACCTTGCATCTAATAATAAATAACAACAATATCATAACAATCATCATTATCATTCATCATTGGTCCTGAAACCCCTTGGAGCGGTGAGGGCACTGCACTGAGGAGAGGTACACCAGTTGACTCAACCTCTCACTGTTGTGGGCGAGGGCCTGGATAGAGGCAAAATTCATTGCAGTTTATTCAGCGATGTTGTCCGTTCATCTCTTCCTCTGCCTTCCCTGTCATCTTTTTCCTTCCCCAATTCCCTGAGGATTGTTCTGATCTTGTTTGATCTCGTTACATGAAGCAGGAGTTTCCTCTTCGTAATTGTGGTTATCGGTTTTTCATAAGTATACTTATAAGTTACTTATTTGTTATACAGTCTATATACAAGATGCATAGTATTCTTTGGAAACATCTCATTTCAGCTTCATGGACCTTCCTCTGCAGTTCTGCTGGTAGGTTCCCTGTGTTGCAGGCATAAAGGAAGATGGACAATGCAAGAGCATGCAAGAGTTTTAGTCTGACTTTCAGACAGATAACACTGTAAAAAGTTGAAGGGGTCACTTTTTGAATTTTGGTTACTTGTGGTGTTTTGGTGTGAATGTGTCCGGTACTCTGTTTGGGAGTAATGCTGGCATAGGAATGGTAGCACATCACATTTGCATAGACTACATTTCCCATGATCCCCTGCTCACAGAACAGTAAACCTCCACACATCAGTTTACTGCTCAGCTCATTTATTTATGACAGCATCTTTGAACAGGGAGGTACCCACTGTTCCCGCTTCATCCAACTTCCATAGCAAATTTAGAACCGTACGCAAACATGCAGACAACTCTCACCAGCTTCCACACCAGTTGCTGCTTTCTCTGGTCCCTCGGCATACTGGTTCCCTACGGAAGCGCGCGCCACAGTGGGAAGGTTCCCTTATTGCCAATTGTGGAACGAGGGAAGGGGATGGTTTGGCACAGGAGGGGGGGGGGCGGGGGTGAGTGATGTTATGTATATTATTGTTTTGTTGTGCAATGTTTGATGTACTGTCGGAAAGGTCAGGGAATGTAGGTGGCTAATGGCCAGTTATTCTGTTCGGTTTGGTGGTAAAAGTATGTATTGTAAGCTGCAAGCATATGATACTCAAATTCTGTTTCCCCCTGTATTTTTAGGCTGCCCCAATTAACCTATTGGGAACCGGTATATAAGGAAAGGGGGTTAGAGTAAGAGAGGCATCTTTTTCCCTCTTCTTCTTCTCCTCCTTCATTATCATCATCATCATCATCATCATCATCATCATATTAAAAAATCTATGTCGGGTTGGTATGACTCCTCCAGGTTCTGGGAAAATAGCTGATGTTTCTGTGTTCATGTATGTGTGGATATACATTGGAAATCATTTTTGAAAGTTCATTTTAAATAACAGACTATAACTGCAGGGAAACACTGCATTTACTGGAAAGAAGGAAAGAAATTGTTGTGCAAATTGAGACATATTGTGAAAGCAGAAGCAAAACCTCTCTGTTCCTCCCTCGTTCCAAGAACTCAGCTGGATATCGCTGAATCATAGATTATATCTAATAACCTTACATCTAATAATAAATAATAACAATATATGATAAATTTGTATGATAAATAAATACTTATTATACATTATTTGAGTAAATATCTTTTATGCTATTGTACTGCACAACAGATTACTTGTCAATTAACCACAATTGTATTAACGACACATTTAATGATACTAAGCAGATGGAGAGTCCCCTCTGCAACCTGGTGTCATACACACACGCACGCACATACACACACACTCACATACACACACACACACACGCACACACACACACAGACACACACGCACACACACACAGACACACACATACACACACACTCACATACACACAGACACAGACACACAGCGCACAGACACACACACGCACATACACACACAGACACACACGCACAGACACGCACACATGCATACACACACACACGCTCACACATACACACACACACACACACACTGACCGATGTAAGATGATCACCGCTCATGGCCTCTCTGATGGAGTGCTGTGGTTGCTCCAGGCCCACATCTTCTAACCCAGCTTGTGCATAATAGGGCAAATTGTATCTACTAATGATAATGATTGTAATAATCTGAATTTGGGCTGGAGAATAAATAAAGATATGAATAATCGCCTGAGTAACACAGGATAATCAACACTGACATTTGAACTTAAGTTGAAATAAATGAATAAAGCTATAACCAGGTTTATAATTTATATAATTTACACCGTTGACAGTGGGACAGGCCATGCCTGCTTCTATAGAAAAAAGTGAGCCACTTTAAAAATACTCAAATGCTTATCAGGATAAATAAGTCTCCTGTCTTTAATATTGCCTGAGAAAAATCACAAAGTGAAGTAAAGAGATAAATGCAAGTGAAATGTGAATTAAATGTGAATGAAATATAAACATGGGACTGAAGAAGAACAAAATGAAGTGTTTGAATGGAGAGAGTAGAAGGATGCAGAGTTCAGCTGAGCTCACAATGCTGTGTTTAACTGACATTGGAAAGGGTCGTGGTTAAGAGGGAAACGCTTCAAAATTCCGACAGTGGTAAAACAACACAAAACTGAGTTGGTATGATCCCTCCAGGTTCTGCAGATATAATTATAGTGCTGATGTTTCTGTTTATATAAGTGGATATACACTGGAAATCACTTTTGAATAATAAAAGACTATAACTGCAGGCAAACACTGCATTTGCTTTACAAGTTTCTGAATTACTGGAAAGACATTGTTGTGGTAGCTGAGAACTGTTGTGAAAGCCAAGATCCTAAAGATAGCAACAGTTGTGCTTCCTCAACAAATCTGCCTTGTAATGGGCTGGACCAGAAGCACTACAGTGTTAACGGCTGGACTTCTTCACCACATACAGTGTGGTATATATACCAGCGCTCTCTCCTGCTGCTGCAGCCTACCTGATTAAGTACAGCAGGAGAAGACACTATCTCAGCTTCTCAGATCTGACTAACATCATGGTAATGTGAGGTAGTGTAAATAAACAAGGAAGACTGTATTTGATAATCCCAAA
Source organism: Brienomyrus brachyistius (assembly GCF_023856365.1). Lineage (NCBI taxonomy): Eukaryota > Metazoa > Chordata > Actinopteri > Osteoglossiformes > Mormyridae > Brienomyrus > Brienomyrus brachyistius. The sequence goes on from NW_026042340.1 coordinate 1,117,620, forward strand.
ATGTTTAATGATGCGTAACATTTCATCAGACTTTCATCAGAAGGTCTAGGGGTCAAATTCTTTTTGGGAGCATCAAATACAATTTGTGAGAATTCTTCCTTTTTTACATTTACCTTTAGCTTTGTCCTGCACCTGATTCCAGCGTGGGTTGGATGTGCAAACCTTGAATAGTTTTTATAAGTAATGTGAGGTAAATCTTTTCTTTTTTCCTTTCTCTCAGCTGCTGGTCTGTGATTGTGCTCCTTCATGTCTCGTTACCGGTTTAGGTGCATACAGGTGTGCTGGCTGGACTCCTCCTGCTCTCCCTGTTCTCCTCTGTGGTATCAGCAGACGAGGGGGATCTGAACGCTCTCCCTAAAATCATCCGATTCTTTGAGACCAGGTAAGCGAGTGGGACTCCCGTCATAGTTTAAGCTATTTGTTGAGTAAGCAACTATAAATATTTGTAGTAAATCTTCTTAAATATTAGTAGTTATCCCTCAAGGTTGGTCAAAAGTATGATGAAGAAGCAGTTGTCATGACTACTCCATGCGCCCTGTCATCATGACTTGTATGTGAATTCAGCAGGTATTTGTGCACTGTGTCAAGCTTGGGATGTGCAGCATCAGCAACATCAGGTCTTCATTTATCTTGTTTTTACTCTTTGTTTCTCCAAGATATAAACCATATGAACAGACCAGCAGCGGTGAAGGTGCCCAGTATGCTGTGGCCATCAACGTCCCAGCAGGACAGTGTGGGGCCAGTTTCGAAGAGAAAGAGTTCCTTAAGGAAGAGAACACAAATAATGTCAAGAATAACCTTGAGACAAGGAAACTTTACACGGGAAAACAGATGGTCGCTGCCAGACCAAAGGGCACTGGCTCCTCAGCCGTCCACTCAGAGCGCGCCTTGCTCATCTGTGATAGCAGCCAAGCTGTCGCTCCTGTGCAAAACCTGCTGAACACAGGGGACAGAAATGGCTGTGTGGTGTTCTACACCTACAACTCTCCATGTCTGGACTACTGCCTGAACCAAGGAAAGGACGACAACGAACAGAACCGGGAGAGAGTCCAGAAAAAGAGAGGAAATACTAATGTCCAGCCCGCTGTGAAGAAGTGCATCCTGGACTCTCTCAGTATACTGACCAATCACCCCGGTCCCAAGGCCTTTGTGTTCAGTGAGGTCTATAGGAAAGACAAAGAAAAGGCCGAGCTGTTGGCCTCTGCCCTGAAGGTGGTTGCAGAGAAGGTCCCCCTCTACAAATGTAACACCAACTCCTGTATCAAGTGCCTGGATAACAATAACAAGATCAACAGTCAATGCCTGTCCTAAGCGAGACACATTGCAATCATGTCCAAATGGATATTCATCTTTTTTCTTTCCATGAATATTAATGATTTCAGTCTTTGTAACTTGATTTACTAACATATATTAATACTCTTGGACTACTGTTAATTATGCACTTGTGATTTGAAATCATTTAATAAATATCACAGCAACAATTACAGAGGTCTGTCTATGTGTAAAATAGCTTAAATATTTGGATATGTGTGTGTTTGTGTGTGGATATAAAAATCTTTCGGTCAGATGAGAAAAAGAATACAGAAAGCAAAAGACTGAAAAGCAATTTAGAAAACCGCGAGTGAGTAAAAACTTCCATCCATCCATCCATCCATCATCTCCCGCTTAATCCGGGGTCGGGTCGCGGGGGCAGCAGCCTCAGCAGGGAGACCCAGACTTCCCTCTCCCCGGCCACTTCGTCTAGCTCCTCTGGGGGGACCCCGAGGCGTTCCCAGGCCAGCCGAGAGACATAGTCTCTCCAGCGTGTCCTGGGTCTTCCCCGGGGCCTCCTCCCAGTGGGACATGCCCGGAATACCTCCCCAGGGAGGCGTCCCGGAGGCATCCTGATCAGATGCCCGAGCCACCTCATCTGGCTCCTCTCAATGCAGAGGAGCAGCGGCTCTACTCTGAGTCCCTCCCGAATGACTGAGCTCCTCACCCTATCTCTAAGGGAGAGCCCAGCCACCCTGCGGAGGAAACTCATTTCGGCCGCTTGTACCCGCGATCTCGTTCTTTCGGTCACTACCCAAAGCTCATGACCATAGGTGAGGGTAGGAACATAGATCGACTGGTAAATCGAGAGCTTCGCCTTTTGGCTCAGCTCTCTCTTCACCATGACAGACCGATGCAGCGCCCGCATGACTGCCGACGCCGCACCGATCCGCCTGTCGATCTCCCGCTCCATCGTTCCCCCACTCGTGAACAAGATCCCGAGATACTTAAACTCCTCCACTTGGGGGAGGACCCCATCCCCAACCCGGAGAGAGCACTCTACCCTTTTCCGGCTGAGAACCATGGTCTCGGATTTGGAGGTGCTGATTCTCATCCCAGCCGCTTCGCACTCGGCTGCGAACTGCTCCAGCGAGAGCTGAAGGTCACGGCTCGATGAGGCCAACAGAACCACATCATCCGCAAAAAGCAGAGACCTAATCCTGAGGTCACCGAACCGGACGCCCTCAACGCCCTGGCTGCGCCTAGAAATTCTGTCCATAAAAACTATGAACAGAATCGGTGACAAAGGGCAGCCCTGACGGAGTCCAACCCTCACCGGAAACGAGTCCGACTTATTGCCGCCCATGCGGACCAAACTCTGGCACCGGTCATACAGGGACCGAACCGCCCTTAAAAGGGAGCCCGGTACCCCATACTCCCGGAGCACTCCCCACAGGACCCCACGAGGGACACGGTCGAATGCCTTTTCCAAGTCCACAAAACACATGTAGACTGGTCGGGCAAACTCCCATGAAGCCTCCAGAACCCTGCTGAGAGTATAGAGCTGGTCCACTGTTCCACGGCCAGGGCGAAAACCACACTGCTCCTCCTGAATCCGAGGTTCGACAATCCGGCGGACCCTCCTTTCCAGGACCCCCGAATAGACCTTACCAGGGAGGCTGAGGAGTGTGATCCCCCTGTAGTTGGAGCACACCCTCCGGTCCCCCTTCTTAAAGAGGGGGACCACCACCCCGGTCTGCCAATCCAGAGGCACTGCCCCCGATGTCCACGCGATGCTGCAGATGCGTGTCAACCAGGACAGCCCCGCAGCATCCAGAGCCTTGAGGAACTCTGGGCGAATCTCGTCCACCCCCGGGGCCCGGCCACCGAGGAGCTTTTTGACCACCTCAGCGACCTCCACCCCCGAGATAGGCGAGTCCACCCCCAAGTCCCCACACTCTGCTTCCATATTGGAAGGCGTGTCGGTGGGATTGAGTACTTCGAAGTACTCCCTCCACCGACCCAAAACGTCCCGAGCTGAGGTCAGCAGCGCACCATCCCCACCATAAATAGTGTTGATGCTGCAACGCTTTCCCGCCCGGAGCCGCCGGATGGTGGACCAGAATCTCCTCGAAGCCGTCCGGAAGTCGTTCTCCATGGCCTCACCAAACTCCTCCCACACCCGAGTTTTTGCCTCAGCGACCGCCAAAGCCGCATTCCGCTTGGCCTGCCGGTAGCCGTCAGCTGCGTCTGGAGTCCCACAGGCCAGAAAGGCCCGATAAGACTCCTTCTTCAGCTTGACGGCATCCCTTACCACCGGTGTCCACCAGCGGGTTCGGGGATTACCGCCGCGACAGGCACCGACCACCTTGCGGCCGCAGCTCCGGTCAGCCGCCTCCACAATGGAGGCACGGAACATGGCCCATTCGGACTCAATGTCCCCCGCCTCCCCCGGGATATGGGAGAAGTTCTGCTGGAGGTAGGAGTTGAAACTCTCCCTGACAGGGGATTCCGACAGACGTTCCCAGCAGACCCTCACTATACGCTTGGGCCTGCCAGGCCTGGCCGGCTTCCTCCCCCACCAGCGGAGCCAACCCACCACCAGGTAGTGATCGGTTGACAGCTCCGCCCCTCTCTTCACCCGAGTGTCCAAAACATGCGGCCGCAAGTCCGACGACACGACTACAAAGTCGATCATCGAACTGCGGCCTAGGGTGTCCTGGTGCCAAGTGCACATATGGACACCCTTATGCTTGAACATGGTGTTCATTATGGACAGTCCGTGACGAGCACAGAAGTCCAATAACAAAACACCGCTCGGGTTCAGATCGGGGGGGCCGTTCCTCCCAATCACGCCCCTCCAGGTCTCACTGTCGCTGCCCACGTGAGCATTGAAGTCCCCCAGCAGAACAAGGGAGTCCCCAGGAGGAGCGCTCTCCAACACCCCTTCCAAGGACTCCAAAAAGGGTGGGTATTCCGAACTGCTGTTTGGCGCATAAGCGCAAACAACAGTCAGGACCCGTCCCCCCACCCGAAGGCGGAGGGAGGCTACCCTCTCGTCCACTGCGGTAAACCCCAGTGTACAGGCGCCCAGCCTGGGGGCAATAAGTATGCCCACGCCCGCTCGGCGCCTCTCCCCGCGGGCAACTCCAGAGTGGAAAAGGGTCCAACCCCCCTCAAGGAGACTGGTTCCAGAGCCCAAGCCGTGCGTCGAGGTAAGTCCGACTATATCTAGCCGGAACTTCACAACCTCGCGCATCAGCTCAGGCTCTTTCCCCATCAGAGAGGTGACATTCCATGTCCCTAGAGCTAGCTTCTGCAGCCGAGGATCGGACCGCCAAGGTCCCCGCCTTTGGCCGCCGCCCAGATCACTTCGCACCCGACCCCTATGGCCCCTCCCATGGGTGGTGAGCCCATTGGAGGGAGTAAAAACTTCAATCGACAAAAACTTGGGCCTCCTCATCAGCAGATGGCAGCACTGAGAGCCTGAGAGCTTCCTCATCATGACTCCGCAGGGACGAGCTCAGTCACACACACCCACACATTACCGCTGTCCTCTTTAAAGGCTCCATACGGGAACATGCTAACTGACAAAAACAGATACATTCAGTTACTGATATGAACAGAACAACAGCCTGGGCTGTTTGGGATGTGGCAAGGCCTGCAGCACATCACAGAGTACAGGGCCACCACCGGCACCATCAGCTTTGCAGGCAGCCTATTGGATGCCACACTCGGCGTGCACCCCACCCTCTTTGACTGGCTCCTGGACTTTTTGACTGGCAGACCTCAGTCTGTCAGGATCGGTAACAGGACTTCAGCCAGCATCACCACAAACACTGGCATCCCACAGGGTTGCGTTCTTCAGCCCCATCCTCTACACCCTGTTCACCCACGACTGTGTCGCCTCCCACAAAGACAACATCATCCTGAAGTTCGCAGATGGCACCACAGTGATCGGTCGTATCACTGGAGGGGACGAAGCGGCCTACAGGAGAGAGGTAGCCGGTCTGGTGTCATGGTGTGAGGACAACAACCTCACCCTCAACACGTACAAGACAAAGGAGATGATAGTGGACATGAGGAAGAGGAGGAGACCTCATCAGCCGCTGTTCATCTGGGAGCCTGAAGTGGAGAGGGTGAGCAGCTTTAAGTACCTGGGCGTCCACATCAGTGAGGACCTCACCTGGTCACTGAACACCACACAGCTGGTCAAGAACAGCGACTGTACTTCCTGAGGAAGCTGAGGAAGTTTGGTATGTCAACCAAGATCCTCAGCAACTTCTACAGCTGCATCATGGAGAGCACACTGACCAGCTGTATCACCGTGTGGAACAGCAGCAACTACAGCTATGGACAGCAAACGCCTGCAGAGAGTAGTGAGGACTGCAGAGAAGATCATCAGGACTCCGCTGCCCCAACTCCTCCCCTGAACCTTACGGCACATAACACCCCCCCACACAAGAGTGAACCCCGACAGGTGTTCACTATCACAAACACGAGCACTGCGATTAGGGGCATGCAGAGTATTAAAACAAAGGAAGAGAAACCCAAAGGAAAACTGAGAGTCGCGAGTAACTGGGGTGTCAGGTTCTGGAGAGGGTGTCAGCCACGAGGTTATTAACCCCCTTTTTATTTGTGATCTCTAGGTTAAACGACTGGATGATTAGAGCCCAGCGCATTAATCGCTGGTTAGCGTTATACATTCGGGCCAGGAAAAGCAAAGGGTTATGGTCATGTCCAAATGGATATTCATCTTTTTTCTTTCCATGAGCAGCACTGCTCTGTACAGCACCAGTAACATCCTGCAGCTGCCAGTCAGTGGTCTGGCTGAGGAATTTATGGTGTCAAGGACACGGGAGGTCCTGCAGTGCAGAGAGTCCAAAGATCCCAAAGTGGCATCAGCTGGCATCCAGGTGCACACTGGCAGGCAGTGCAGTGCAGCCAAGTCACTGGAGGTGGCTGAGTCCCAACTGAGGCAGAAGGCACTGCTGGGCACAATAGCATCAGGCATTGGTTACTACCCAGTAACTAGAGCTAACAAGGTGCGAGGCAAAGAGCATCAGCACCTTGTCCAGGAAGAAGTGCAGGTAGGTGTGGAGGAAGTACGAGCTAGCAGGATGGGGGGAATGGGACAGCAAGGAGCTTGGACTAGATGGGAGAATGTTCTGCCAAGGAAGATCAGCCAAACACACATCACTGCAGTGAGTAAAAAGTGCCTGACTTGTACAATTATGTCACGTTCATCCTTCACTATAGTCGTCTACCTTTCAGGATATCTGACGTTCTGCAGGATTAGAGTACAGATGAGGTATGGATATGGTACAGTACAGTGTGAGACTTCCTACAAGTGTAACATTACTTAAACGTCTTACAGTAAAAGTACAGTAATGAATCACAGAGTTCATAAATAAATATATAAAAATATAAATATTCATCCATCCATTTTCCAAACCACTTATCCTACTGGGTCGCGGGGGGTCCGGAGCCTATCCCGGAAGCAACGGGCACGATGTAGGGAACAACCCAGGATGGGGGGCCAGCCCATCGCAGGGCACACTCACACACCATTCACTCACATACACACCTATGGGCAATTTAGCAACTCCAATTAGCCTCAGCATGTTTTTGGACTGTGGGGGGAAACCGGAGTACCCGGAGGAAACCCCACGACGACATGGGGAGAACATGCAAACTCTACACACATGCAACCCAGGCGGAGACTCGAACCTGGGTCCCGGAAGTGTGAGACAACAGTGCTAACCACTGCACCACCATGCTGCCCCCTAGAGGTGTCACATGATACAGTAATACCATATATTGTTGATAACACATGAGCCTTTTCTAATAATGCCTACTGTTGCTAAGCGGAACAAAACGATTAGACGTACAAGCATATGCGATTTCACAACATCTATCTCAAAATAGCTTTAACTGAAACTCTGTGGTTAACATATCAGCAAGAAAGACATGTCTGTGCACTTCAACCTGCACTCTTTCCTGAGCAGCCTAAGTGTCGCTCTGCAGACTTACAGGCAATACATAAATGGCAAGAAGAATAATTTACAACATTTCCATCCTTTTTGTCATTTTTTACTTCACTACTACTACTACTGTCATTTTTCGCAGCATACCACTTGCGAGCACATTTTCAGCCTGCACTTCATTTGGACAGTTGTATCTTCTTGTCCTTCTGGGTGTAGTTGTTGTAGCAAAGTATATGAGATAAATGTACTAGTAATCAACTTTTGAACCATTATGCAAAAGCAGGGTATTATACACATAAAGAAACAATAAAGTAAAACCAAAATAGCTAACATAGGCATTAATATTTTTAACAGAAGCTGCCACCAGGTCCCCGAGGACATACGGTCATACGCCCCAGCCAGTGAGAGTTGTTCCTTCAGTGTGCTTTTGCACATAGGCTTGCAAGTCAATTAACTGCTGGAGCGCTTCATGTACTTTTCCTCCATCGCCGTACTCGTTAGGGATGTAGGTGCAGCAGGTGTCTCGATTATCTTACAGACTCCCCCGTGCGATGCTGTAAGAAGGTCTAACACTACTCAGTTCTGCATTGCCATGTCTCTAATCTGCGATTGCTCGTCTCCCAGGGAGTTTCCTAGGGCTTTGGTAACATTTATGTGTCTAAGTCAGGCATAGCGGTTTATCTCTACGTGATCCCTTACGTCACCAATCCCGATCATGGGCATCAGGCTGTGACCCAGCTTCTGTCACTTGCTCCGAATGCGCCACTCTGGGGGCACCCCGGTGTCACTGCTCAGCCCGAGCCCATTGGACTCAGTCCGGAGCACCACGTCTCGTTAGCGCCTCCGGCTCTGGCTGGGATGGTGGTCTGGATGGGTGACTAGGCCTGTCAGGCACCACCCTCTCTGTTCTGTTACATTGTATGGCCAGAGACCTGTAGTTTTGGTTGACAGGCATGTGAGTGCATACATAGCAATGTGTCTTATTCTTTAGCTCAGCTGTAGTTTTCATCAATTGCCACCACTCATTGGTGGAGAGCCCATGTGGGTACTGTGAGTAGTTTCCCACTCTCTGCTGAGCGTAACTCGCCCCCCACAAGGAGATAAGTCTCAGGAAGAGCAGCCCTGTCCAGGCCATATTAGTGAGCGTGGTTCAGACGATTTCTTCACCGGGTTGAGACCAGACTGTCCTATTGACCTCTCTGCCCTTTGTTACCGGACTTCCACCACTACTCGTCGGTGGCCTGGAAACGTACTACCTTCTTACAGTGAGACTGATGTATCCAGGTAGATCGCTTAGCTATCTTAATGGCGGTGGGGGTGGTCAGCAGTACCCTGTAGGGTCCCTCCCTACGCAGAGCCGTCCAACACTTCCTCTTTATCACCTTAACCAGGACCAGGTCTCCGACCGTTAGCTGGCTTTCCTGTGGAAATGAGGAACCTTCTGGCAGCTTATGTACACTCACAATGTCTTTCAATTGTAACATTTCCCTCATCCAGTCTACAAGGGTGGTCTCATTTTCCACTATAGCTTTGCCCTCATGTAGGATGGGTAACCGGAATGGCCTACCATGTACTATTTCAAATGGGGTTAAGCCTTTGTCAGTTGGCACTATTCTCATATATAGTTTAACCAGAGGTAAACAATCTACCCACGGTCTCCCTGTCTCCTCCATGGTCTTCCTTAATCTTAGTCTCACTGTGCCGTTTGTTCTCTCAACCAGTCTGGCACTTTGTGGGTGGTAAGAGCAATGGTGTTTCAGGTTGATATCCAAATGCTCTGTTAGCTTATCTATTATTTCATTCATGAAATGTGGTCCATTGTCACTGTAGATAACCTCCGGAATCCCATGTTCCAGAATAATCCCTTTACATATGGCTTTTGCTACTGCGAGCGCATCTGCTTTTCTGGAGGGAATAACTTCCACCCATTTAGAGATGGACAAAGCAGCAGGAGACAGTACTTATAGCCCTGACAATGTGTTAGCTCAGTAAACTCTATGTGTAGCACCTGGAACGGATGCTCTGCTGTGGGGAGAGAACCTCGCTTAGGTCTAACATCCATCCATCCATTTTCCAAACCACTTATCCTTCTGGGTCGCAGGGGGTCCGGAGCCAATCCCAGAAGCAATGGGCACGAGGCAGGGAACAACCCTGGATGGGGGGCCAGCCCATCACAGGGCACACTCACACACCAGTCACTCACACATGCACACCTATGGACAATTTAGCAACTCCAATTAGCCTCAGCATGTTTTTGGACTGTGGGGGGAAACCGGAGTACCCGGAGGAAACCCCACGATGACATGGGGAGAACATGCAAACTCCACACACATGTGACCCAGGCGGAGACTCGAACTCGGGTCCCAGAGGTGCAACAGTGCTAACCACTGCACCACTGCCCCCTTAGCTCTAACATTCCCCTGTGAATTGTGTCTACAACAGATCATGCAGGTTCTGCAAAAAGTTTTTTTAAAAAAGGTATTGAATTCTGGTGCATGGAAACGCTTTTCGATTATCTCTACCATCCCTCCTGTTGAGACATGGCATGGCCCATGGCGCAAAATCGCCGCAATCTTATACATGTTTTGAGGGAGGATGGGCTTGTTCTGTATTATATAAAGATTATCTCGCATTTGGGCTCCTTGGTGGAGCCACACTTTCTTCTCTGCATCTGTGGAATGTGTCTGCATGTCAGATAACACGTCTGTGGTGACTGGAGTTTTTGATTCACCCGACAAATAAACGTATATGCTGTGGCGACCGTCCGCAGCTTCCTTAGCATCGCCTAGAGAGATTGGATCCTTCCCTGAAGTGTGGGCGGCGCATTTGCAGACAGCAATGGCCTTTGGGAGCTTGACTGCCTGTAGTAGCTGCACTAGTAGGTCAGCATGTCCCACAGGTTTTCCTGTGGATGTAATCATCCTTCGCCTTTCCCATTGTGCTGCGAAAAAAAATGAAGTGTGGCGTAGGCATACTGGCTGTCGGTGTATATTGTGACTGTGAGGCCTTTTGCTTCTTTACAAGCTTCGGTTACGGGAACAAGCTCAGCAGCTTGGGCGGACATGGATGACGGTAGTTGTCCAGCCCGGATGATGCTATGTCCTTCTACCACGGCGAACCCTGTGTGAGTGTTCCCACCTGCATCTTTAAAACTGGAGCCGTCTATAAACCATGTCTCACACTTTGTCTATAATTCGTTTTTGGCCGTATCTGTACAGGGTCTGTACTGGTCATTAACCCTACATCTGTTTTGCCTTGTGACCAAACCTGGTTCGGTATTGTCTTAAGTTCTGGGTGGTCATTTAAGTCTATAATATATCATTGTACACTCTCCTCGTCCCCTCCCTGTCAGTGGACTCGGGGAGTTGTATGTGTGACCCACCCTAGGTTCTGCCTGTAGATGGTACCTTGCTCATTTACTTCCCAGGTTGCCCCCACCTTTTCCCACTGATGGGTCTGTTCCCCCTCCCACACTAGGTAAGCTACATTCTTCCACTCGTCACGTTTTGCTTTTGCCAATGACATGTGTGGGACTCGGCCTGTAAGCAGCCTCTCAGCCTGGGGCGTGAGGAGTTCACTACATCCTGCTGTCTCCTTCCCATCGGTGTGTATAGCTTTCACTGTCACCCTTTGTGGTCCCAGTTTTAGCACCTCTTTGGTCATCTGGACCCTCAGTGAATTTGAATCGTAAAGCTACATGGAGGCTATAGAGTGAGTGTAGCTCTGCCGTCGCTACAAGTTGCTGCCTTGCTTTGTTTAGAAGTGTAAGGCCCATCTGACTTGGGTCCTCTGACGGCAGGTCTAATGTCCAATAATAGTATGGTCCTGTCCTTCCTTCTACTACCATGGTATGAGCCACTTCCCCTTTGCCTACGGCTACCAGCCCTGTAGATACAGGTACAATAGAGATTTGTAATTTCTTCATTAAGTCCCTGCCTAACAGATTAACAGGACATGTTGGGCACAGAACTACTGTTCCTTGTGCTGAGGTTTCAGTGTTCGGATCTCTGAACCACATGGGTTTGGATATTCTATGTTGGTTTAACTGACCGTTTGCTGATTTGACATAAATGGCCCCATTGGAGGGGGTGACTCCAGGGATGTGCTCTTTTAGCACCGTTCTGAGAAAAAATGACTTCTTTCCCTTGTACTATTATGGTCCTAACTGGTTTTATTTCAGTCCCTGATAATGCTACCAATACTTCAGTTAAGTCCATTGTGGGCACCTCCTCCTGGCTGCTATTACTCTCACGGGGTGGGGTTTGATCTGTTAGTCATTGCTTCCTAGTGGGGTTATGTGGGGGAGATCGCTCATACTCTTCAGGCTCTGGGCAATGCCTGGCAAAGTGCCCTGGCTTGCCACATCGCCAACACCCATCTCCTGCCTTGCATCTATTCCCTCCCCTAAAGCCCCCTCTGAAGTCTCCTCTACCCCTCCCCCATCTCTGATCATTTTGGAAGAAAACGTGGGTCTTGGGCCTGCCATTTGAAAGGAAGGTGGCTGCCTGGGGTTGGATTGCCTTTTTCTTTTTCCGCTAAATAACCTCTTAGGCATGTCTAGCCCAGTTCATAGTTTGGTCGGCACCATCTGTTGCACAATTAACATTCTGTTTTCCTAACAAAGTCAGAGAGTGGTTGGTGCATCCCATTTAGGAGGGCATCTTTCAACTGCTGCTGGTATGGGCTGCGGGGCTCTGCACTCTCCTCTAACCCACTGTGTTTCTTGAATACTTCTTCTAACCTACCTCTGTATTCAAAAAGCTCTTCTCCTTCCTTTTGTTTGCACTGTCCTATTTTAGTATAGCCTGGCGTGACACGTAATGCTTGTCTAATTCTCCCAAACACATCGTTTATCTGTCCCACCAGAGCTACGTTATCATAGGTCATAGGATGATTATTTTGCTCCCTGCCCATATACTGTCCTCTCACCCTGTTCCAATTATATGTTAAACACTTCCTATAAGTTCCCTCAGTCTCAATCCCGTTTAGACGGTATGAATCACATAACTGTCGGTGTCTAGTAATAAACCCTTCTGGGTCCGTCACTGGGTCTCCTAGACTTCTGCATGCTTCAGCACACTCGGTTTCTGTCTGGGGTGTCTCACCCCTAGTTCTTTTCACATGTCCCCTCGTGCCTATTGGACTGAATGCCCCATGCCCCAGATAAGGGCGTTCATCTCTCTCATCTCTCTCTCTTTCTCTCTCTCTCCATCTAGCTTCCTGCATGGACCGTGCAGAGGATGTGGTTTGCTCATCGGGCTTGATGGCCACCGCCTGAAATGCGGCTCCGTCACGCTTAGAGCTTTGCTTCCGTTTTTGTGCTCTAACCATTTTCTTGCCTGATCTAACTCAGCTTCCTTTTTTATTTTATTTTATTTTCTTTATCTCTGCAACACTTATAGTCCACTTTTCTACCAAAGTTTTACACTCCGTTTCAAACAAATTCCCTTTTAAAATCATATTTATGCTCCCATTTCTGTAAATATTGTGTGCTGCCCGGAGCGTAATACTCTGTGTGTTTAGCATCTCCCCTTAGGGCAGTCTTACTCGCTTTATTCCCCATTATGATTGTACGTACCGGTACACTGCGCAATATTTGTATGAAATCCACTGCTTGTGTACTTCAACAGGACACAGGATCAGTTGGCACCGTTAGGTTTTCCTCCTGTGCTGCTGCTTCCACCAGTGGCAGACACACTCCAGTCAAACACACTCCAGTCACACACAAACACACTGAATACCTAACACGGTTTCCCGTTTAGTATTCCCGGAGCTCCGGTCCCTTACACGGTTATAGAGACGTACTCTGAGATCTCTTACACGGTTATAGAGGTGTACTTTGATGTCTTTTTTGTGCGGTTATACAGTCGCCCTGCTTGTGCGGTTATACAGTCGGCCTGTTTGTGCGGTTATACAGTCGCCTTGCTTGTACGGTTATACAGTCGGCCTGCTTGTGCGGTTATACAGTCGCCTTGCTTGTACGGTTATGCAGTCGCCCTGCTTGTCCAGTTGTACAGTCGGCCTGCTTGTGCGGTTATACAGTCAGCCTGCATGTGCGGTTATACAGTTGCCCTGTTTGTGCGGTTATTCAGTCGGCCTGCTTGTACGGTTATACAGTCGGCCTACTTGTCCGGTTGTACAGTGGGCCTGCTTGTCTGGTTATGCAGTCGGCCTGTTTGTACAGTTATACAGTCAGCCTGCTTGTGCGGTTATGCAATCGGCCTGCTCGTCTGGTTATACAGTGGCCCTGCTTGTGCGGTTATGCAGTCGGCCTGCTTGTACGGTTCTACAGTCGGCCTGCTTGTCCGGTTGTACAGTCGGCCTGCTTGTCCGGTTATGCAGTCGGCCTGTTTGTACAGTTATACAGTCGCCCTGCTTGTGCGGTTATACAGTCGGCCTGCTTGTCCTGTTGTACAGTCGGCCTGCTTGTCCGGTTATGCAATCGGCCTGTTTGTACAGTTATACAGTTGGCCTGCTTGTGCGGTTATGCAATCGGCCTGCTTGTCCGGTTATGCAGTCGGCCTGTTTGTACAGTTATACAGTCACCCTGCTTGTACGGTTATACAGTCGGCCTGCTTGTGCGGTTATACATTCGGCCTGCTTGTGCGGTTATGCAATCGGCCTGTTTGTACAGTTATACAGTCGGCCTGCTTGTGCGGTTATGCAATCGGCCTGCTTGTCCGGTTATGCAGTCGGCCTGTTTGTACAGTTATACAGTCGCCCTGCTTGTACGGTTATACAGTCGGCCTGCTTGTGCGGTTATACATTCGGCCTGCTTGTGCGGTTATACAGTCGACCTGCTTGTCCGGTTATACAGTCGCCCTGCTTGTGCGGTTATGCAGTCGACCTGCTTGTCCGGTTATACAGTCGGCCTGCTTGAGCGGTTATACAGTCGGCCTGCTTGTGCGGTTATACAGTCGACCTGCTTGTGCGGTTATACATTCGGCCTGCTTGTGTGGTTATACAGTCGCCCTGCTTGTCCAGTTGTACAGTCGGCCTGCTTGTGCGGTTATACAGTTGGCCTGCATGTGCGGTTATGCAGTCAGCCTGCTTGTCCGGTTATGCAGTCGGCCTGTTTGTACAGTTATACAGTCGCCCTGCTTGTACGGTTATACAGTCAGCCTGCTTGTGCGGTTATACAGTCGGCCTGCTTGTGCGGTTATGCAGTCGACCTGCTTGTCCGGTTATACAGTCGCCCTGCTTGTCTGGTTATACAGTCGGCCTGCTTGTGCGGTTATACATTCGGCCTGCTTGTGCGGTTATACAGTCGCCCTGCTTGTCCGGTTATGCAGACGGCCTGTTTGTACAGTTATACAGTCGCCCTCCTTGTCCGGTTATACAGTCGGCCTGCTTGAGCGGTTATACAGTCGGCCTGCTTGTGCGGTTATACAGTCGACCTGCTTGTGCGGTTATACATTCGGCCTGCTTGTGTGGTTATACAGTCGCCCTGCTTGTCCAGTTGTACAGTCGGCCTGCTTGTGCGGTTATACAGTTGGCCTGCATGTGCGGTTATGCAGTCAGCCTGCTTGTCCGGTTATGCAGTCGGCCTGTTTGTACAGTTATACAGTCGCCCTGCTTGTACGGTTATACAGTCAGCCTGCTTGTGCGGTTATACAGTCGGCCTGCTTGTGCGGTTATGCAGTCGACCTGCTTGTCCGGTTATACAGTCGCCCTGCTTGTCTGGTTATACAGTCGGCCTGCTTGTGCGGTTATACATTCGGCCTGCTTGTGCGGTTATACAGTCGCCCTGCTTGTCCGGTTATGCAGACGGCCTGTTTGTACAGTTATACAGTCGCCCTCCTTGTCCGGTTATACAGTCGGCCTGCTTGTGCGGTTATACAGTCGGCCTGCTTGTACGGTTATGCAATCGGCCTGCTCGTCTGGTTATACAGTCGACCTGCTTGTGCGGTTATACAGTCGGCCTGCATGTACGGTTATACAGTCGGCCTGCTTGTGCGGTTATACAGTCGACCTGCTTGTCTGGTTATACAGTCGCCCTGCTTGTGCGGTTATGCAGTCGACCTGCTTGTCTGGTTATACAGTCGGCCTGCTTACTCACGTCCTTGCAGTGAAGCCAGAGAGGGTTCTCGGTATCCCCTCAGCCGGCGTCCTCGGAGGGGAGAAACAACAGTACTGCACTGGCCTTGCCATGAATTCATGTCCCAGGACCTTCTCAGGTGCTCTTAGGCGTCCTGGCTGTCGACAGACTTTGGCTCGAAGGACCAATGAATGTTGGGTTCAGCCTAGGTGTTGAACCCCTGCTGGGTGACCAGTCTCTGGATACAAAGCAAGACACAACACCGGTGATCTCTTTATCTCACTGCAGGGAAGCCCGGTCCGGTCACAGAGACTTGTCTCTTGACTCGACTCAGCCGACTTCGGAGGAGGGCTTCTCTCGCAGTACCTTTTATTAAGCACTTCCATTTGCATAGCAGTAGAGGTGTCACCCATCCATCCATCCATTTTCCAAACCACTTATCCTACTGGGTCGCGGGGAGTCCGGAGCCTATCCCGGAAGCAATGGGCACGAGGCAGGGAACAACCCAGGATGGGGGGCCAGCCCATCGCAGGGCACACTCACACACCAGTCACTCACACATACACACCTATGGGCAATATCAGCAAGAAAGACATGTCTGTGTACTTTAACCTGCAGTCTTTCCTGAGCAGCCTAAGTGTTGCTCTGCAAACTTACAGGCAATACATAAATGGCAAGAAGAAGAATTTCCAACAGCCATGTTAAAGTGACAATAGCTGAAATGATACAGCCATGTTAAAGTGACAATAACTGAAATGATACAGTCATGTTAAAGTCACAATAGCTGAAATGGTACAGTCATGTTAAAGTGACAATAGCTGAAATGTTACAGCCATGTTAAAGTGAGAATAGCTGAAATGGTACAGCCATGTTAAAGTGACAATAGCTGAAATGGTACAGCCATGAGCAAGTGAAAGAGTCTCACGTAGCAGGTGTGAGTAACAGCTTAAGTACTGAGGTGTGAAGAGCTAAAGCAGGATTCTACCACTGAACTGAAGAGAACTTTATAACAGACAGACAATGAAGTTAGTGTTACTGAAATTGGACACTATTACTGGAATAGGTCTGATTCCACAGAGTCAAATGATGGACTGAATAGTGATTTTAAAAAAGAGAGGTAAGTGTCACAAATATTATGCTCTATCAGCTTGCAAGAATATTTAGATATTGCAAACAAAAATGAAGAGTTGCAAAAAAATACGGTTCCACTGTTTTCCTGCTACGTATTTGGAATATTTATATTTTGCTTTCTGTTTCCTTTTGAACTGTGTCTTAAAATTTGTGGGGTTTTCCTTTCTTTTCTTTCTGTCCAGTCTTTGACGTGAGGGTGTGAAAGAGTAATAAATGTGTGAGCGGAGAGAAGAGGGTGTGGGGTGTACAGATAGGCGCATCACGCCACAGGTAAGTGTCATTCACAGTCCCCTCCACACATGGGCGCATCACACCACAGGTAAGTGTCATTCACAGTCCCTTCCAAGCATGGGTGCATCACGCCACGGGTAAGAGTCATTCACAGTCCCCTCCACGCATGGGCGCATCACACCACGGGTAAGAGTCATTCACAGTCCCTTCCAAGCATGGGTGCATCATGCCACGGGTCAGTGTCTCAGACATCTGCACGCACAGACATCTGCACGCTCAGCCATCTGCACTCTCAGCCATCTGCACGCTCAGCCATCTGCACCCTCAGCCATCTGCACGCTCAGCCATCTGCACGCTCGGCCATCTCCTCGCTCTGCCATCTGCACTCTCAGCCATCTGCACGCTCAGCCATCTGCACTCTCAGACATCTGCATGGTCTGCCACAACAGGAAGTGCAGGGGAATCAAGCGCTAACTTAGTTCTTGATGACAGAACGGTATAAGATTTATTATTTGTATTAATGAATTATATAGTTACAAGTTTATTTATTTCCCCGCGACCCAGTAGGATAAGCGGCTTGGAAAATGGATGGATGGAAGTTTATTTATTTCATGCCATATATTATTGCAATATAGCTCATGTTATCTTATGGTAAAATAGACATATTTCTACTTTTACAGAGCTTTTCATGGAGTTATCTTGTGAGTGTCATCCTTTCCAGCATATAGTTTTTAGTTGTTCATGTGGTCTTGAGAAGACTGTTTCTCGGTCTCCTTACGGCAAGACAAGACAAATTTATTGTCATAAACAGGGGTTATTTAAATTAGATGTTCTTATTGGTTTGTTTTTCAGATCTCTTATCTGAAAAAAAGAAACATTTGATTCCTGATGTCGTGTCCAGTATTCTTTGTTTTTTTCCATCCATCTTTTATTAAGCACAGTTTAGTACCTCATGGCATATGTAAAGTGTATTACGTATTACAGTTCTGATATATAAGATTGTTAATAATACTGAATTGTACACAGTATTTTTTTATTGTACGTGGGTAAGCAGGGAGCGTGGCACACATGAGGAGCCGACGAGCAGGTCATGACAGTGTGTATGTGTGTGTGTATATATACGTCATACATATCTGTATGTATGTTACAGTGGTTATATAGAATAAGGGGACACGCGCGCCGTGCGCGTTAGCGAGTTATGATGGTTGCACAATTAATTTTTCCTTGGAATAACAGCAGAAAAAATAAAGTAGCAGAGTCTGAACATTAGTGCTCTCACTACGGTACCACGATGCTAATAATTAAAGAATAACATGCGAGCATTTAGTTTGATTAACTTGATCTGGTATTAAAAATTTAACATTTTTAATAAACCAACAACGGCCAGCCAAACAACATAAATATGCGCATATTAACGTGATTAAGAATATTTCATATTGTTCATAACTGGCAAGACAGTAACTCGAAAACGTACCATTTTTACACTTTGTCAGCACTAACTTACCAAATACGAAACGACTCCCCGGTTGCACTTCCTGTTGTGGCAGAGCGTGCACCTGACATCAGTGACTGAGTGACTGGCTGAGAGTGCAGATGGCTGAGCGTGCAGATGGCTGAGCGTGCAGATGGTTGAGAGTGCAGATGGCTGAGCGTGCAGATGGCTGAGCGTGCAGATGGCTGAGAGTGCAGATGACTGAGAGTGCAGATGGCTGAGAGTGCAGATGGCTGAGCGTGCAGTTGACTGAGAGTGCAGATGGCTGAGAGTGCAGATGGCTGAGAGTGCAGATGACTGATAGTGCAGATGGCTGAGAGTGCAGATGGCTGAGCGTGCAGATGGCTGAGAGTGCAGATGGCTGAGCGTGCAGATGGTTGAGAGTGCAGATGACTGAGAGTGCAGATGACTGAGAGTGCAGATGGCTGAGCGTGCAGATGGCTGAGAGTGCAGATGGCTGAGCGTGCAGATGGTTGAGAGTGCAGATGACTGAGAGTGCAGATGACTGAGAGTGCAGATGGCTGAGCGTGCAGATGGCTGAGCATGCAGATGACTGAGAGTGCAGATGGCTGAGAGTGCAGATGACTGAGAGTGCAGATGGCTGAGCGTGCAGATGGCTGAGAGTGCAGATGGCTGAGAGTGCAGATGACTGAGAGTGCAGATGGCTGAGCGTGCAGATGACTGAGAGTGCAGATGACTGAGTGTGCAGATGGCTGAGCGTGCAGATGGCTGAGCGTGCAGATGATTGAGTGTGCAGATGGCTGAGCGTGCAGATGACTGAGAGTGCAGATGGCTGAGAGTGCAGATGACTGAGAGTGCAGATGGCTGAGAGTGCAGATGGCTGAGAGTGCAGATGGCTGAGTGTGCAGATGACTGAGCGTGCAGATGACTGAGAGTGCAGATGGCTGAGAGTGCAGATGACTGAGAGTGCAGATGGCTGAGTGTGCAGATGACTGAGCGTGCAGATGACTGAGAGTGCAGATGGCTGAGAGTGCAGATGGCTGAGAGTGCAGATGGCTGAGAGTGCACGTTCTGAGCGGCTGCAGCCAGACTCTTCTCAGACTGTCAAGCGATTGTCATGGCCAGCGGTAGCAGCCCAAGTGGAGGAGCAGAGGAGCTCGAGAAACCTCCAGCATGACTTAAATCTCATGTGTGGGAGCATTTTGGCTTCCCCATTAAATATATTGATGGGAAAAGGGTGGTGAATAAAACCACCACAGTTTGTCGACAGTGTGGCACGAGGAAGCCGTATGAGACTGGCAATGCGTCGGGCTCGGCCGCTCATGTGAAACGACATCACCCTGGTGTGACAGGAGCTAAAACGAAGGCTGCGCGAAAACCGCTGATATCCGCGGCATTTAAACAGCCCTTTGCTGCCCAATCCGACCGGGCTGAAGCCATTACAAAAGCTATTGGGGTGTTTATGGCTGCAGACATGAGGCCACATTCCATTGTGCAAAGCAATGGGTTTAAACATATGATTAACGTGCTTGAGCCACGCTATGATATCCCATCGCGCGCCTACTTCAGTGACAAGACCGTTCCAAGCATGTATGAGCAGGAAAAGTCTAAAGTTAAGGCTTAACTGTCCCAGGCATCTTCTGTTGTCCTAACTACAGATGGGTGGACCTCCAGGGCAACGGAAAGCTACGTGACCATGACCGTGACCGTGACTGTGACCGTGACTATGACCGTGACCGTGACTGTGACTGTGACTGTACTGCTCATTACATCACAACGGAGTGGGAGATACGGAGCCCTGTGCTGCAGACACGCCCCCTCTATGAGAGTCACACAGGCACAAATCTGCCGCACTTACTGACAGAAGCAGTGGCAGAGTGGAGGATAGAGAGGCCCAATACTAATATCCCAGTCACAACAGATAATGCTAAAAAACAATTAAATGCAGTGAACGAGACAAGGGGGGCGGCATGGTGGTGCAGTGGTTAGCACTGTTGCCTCGTACCTCTAGGACCTGGGTTCAACTCCCCGCCTAGGTTACATGTGTGTGGAGTTTGCATGTTCTCCCCATGTCGTCGTGGGGTTTCCTCCGGGTACTCCGGTTTCCCCCCACAGTCCAAAAACATATTCAGACTAATTGGAGTTGCTAAATTGCCCCTAGGTATGCATGTGTGAGTGAATGGTGTGTGAGTGTGCCCTGCGATGGGCTGGCCCCCCATCCTGGGTTGTTCCCTGCCTCGTGCCCATTGCTTCCAGGATAGGCTCCGGACACCCCGCATTAATGTAAATCCCGAATGAAACCAAATCAGAACCAGCTTTATTCGCCAAGTCCGCTGGGGCAGACAAGGAATTCGCTTCCGGCTGCTCGAGACTCCCTAATACACAGACAATAAGATAAGATAAGATAATCGTGACAAGGAAATTGCGAAAATGACACTATACAAACAATAAGTTACACCATACAAGAAATAAAATTTGAAATACACACACATGGGTAACCCAATGTATAAGGTGCGGGGTTGAGTGCAAACAGAGTTTAAGGGGGGAAAATTGACAGAAGGCAGGTGACACAGCTTAGCTGTTTATGAGGGTGATAGCCTGAGGGGAGGAGCTGCTCCTTAGTCTGGTGGGTTTTGTGCACAGAGTTCTGTAGCGCCTGCCAGAGGGGAGGAGCTGCTCCTATGTCTGGTGGGTTTTGTGTACAGAGTTCTGTAGCGCCTGCCTGAGGGGAGGAGCTGCTCCTTAGTCTGGTGGGTTTTGTGCACAGAGTTCTGTAGCGCTTGCCAGAGGGGAGGAGCTGCTCCTTAGTCTGGTGGGTTTTGTGCACAGAGTTCTGTAGCGCCTGCCAGAGGGGTGGAGCTGCTCCTTAGTCTGGTGGGTTTTGTGTACAGAGTTCTGTAGCGCCTGCCTGAGGGGTGGAGCTGCTCCTTAGTCTGGTGGGTTTTGTGTACAGAGTTCTGTAGCGCCTACCAGAGGGGTGGAGCTGCTCCTTAGTCTGGTGGGTTTTGTGTACAGAGTTCTGTAGCGCCTGCCTGAGGGGAGGAGCTGCTCCTTAGTCTGGTGGGTTTTGTGCACAGAGTTCTGTAGCGCCTGCCAGAGGGGAGGAGCTGCTCCTTAGTCTGGTGGGTTTTGTGTACAGAGTTCTGTAGCGCCTGCCAGAGGGGAGGAGCTGCTCCTTAGTCTGGTGGGTTTTGTGCACAGAGTTCTGTAGCGCCTGCCAGAGGGGAGGAGCTGCTCCTAAGTCTGGTGGGTTTTGTGCACAGAGTTCTGTAGCGCCTGCCAGAGGGGAGGAGCTGCTCCTAAGTCTGGTGGGTTTTGTGCACAGAGTTCTGTAGCGCCTGCCTGAGGGGAGGAGCTGCTCCTTAGTCTGGTGGGTTTTGTGTACAGAGTTCTGTAGCGCCTGCCTGAGGGGAGGAGCTGCTCCTTAGTCTGGTGGGTTTTGTGTACAGAGTTCTGTAGCGCCTACCAGAGGGGTGGAGCTGCTCCTTAGTCTGGTGGGTTTTGTGTACAGAGTTCTGTAGCGCCTGCCTGAGGGGAGGAGCTGCTCCTTAGTCTGGTGGGTTTTGTGTACAGAGTTCTGTAGCGCCTACCAGAGGGGTGGAGCTGCTCCTTAGTCTGGTGGGTTTTGTGTACAGAGTTCTGTAGCGCCTGCCTGAGGGGAGGAGCTGCTCCTTAGTCTGGTGGGTTTTGTGCACAGAGTTCTGTAGCGCCTGCCTGAGGGGAGGAGCTGCTCCTTAGTCTGGTGGGTTTTGTGTACAGAGTTCTGTAGCGCCTGCCAGAGGGGAGGAGCTGCTCCTTAGTCTGGTGGGTTTTGTGTACAGAGTTCTGTAGCGCCTGCCTGAGGGGAGGAGCTGCTCCTTAGTCTGGTGGGTTTTGTGTACAGAGTTCTGTAGCGCCTACCAGAGGGGTGGAGCTGCTCCTTAGTCTGGTGGGTTTTGTGTACAGAGTTCTGTAGCGCCTGCCAGAGGGGAGGAGCTGCTCCTTAGTCTGGTGGGTTTTGTGTACAGAGTTCTGTAGCGCCTACCAGAGGGGTGGAGCTGCTCCTTAGTCTGGTGGGTTTTGTGTACAGAGTTCTGTAGCGCCTACCAGAGGGGTGGAGCTGCTCCTTAGTCTGGTGGGTTTTGTGTACAGAGTTCTGTAGCGCCTGCCTGAGGGGAGGAGCTGGAATAGATTGTGTCCAGGGTGTGACGGATCTGCAATGATTTTCTCTGCCCGTCTCCTAGTCTTTGAGTAGTGCAAGTCCTGGATGGGGGGCAGGGGGGCACCGATGATTTTTTCCGCTGCCCTCATCTGATCCTGAGTGGGTGTTTCTGGGCATCTAAATCCACAGCCCATTAAAGATACTGTCCTTTATTCCCCCCCCCACCCCCCAGGCTCGCTTTTATTGACCACCTTGCCAGAACTCTACATGGGAAAACTTTTCTGATTTGTCAGTCTCTCTCTCTCCCCGCCCCCTTCATTTTGTCCAGGATGTGAGGAGTTCGCAGGGCAGACTGAGGAGTGAGACAATTTTGATCTCCTTTTTCTGAATGTGGAGAGCTGGTGGGGGGGTGAGGGAGGGCACTCATCTGCTGCCAGCCAAGTTCTCCTTTCTCCTCTCGGACCCGGGCTCCCAAGTCATGGATCCCGGACCCGGATAAGAAGCTAATAGCCCTCTCTAGCAGAGCCGTGCTAAAGTCTCCCTGCGCTAAAATCATTCCCCTGGGAATCAATGGGCCTTTTCTTTTGTTGGCCGCTGTTTGCTCCACGGTTCTACACTCCATGTGAAACAGTAGACAGTCATGGGGAAACATAAAACATAATACTTGTGTGACCAGTTTGTCACTGGCTCTTGGGGGGGTCGTGTGCAGATATTGCCAATGAAAGAAGAATCAGTGGGAGATTAAGAGGTGACGGCCCCCACATCCAGATCGGATCTCCCGCGGGGGGGTTACTCAGATGCAGCGCGGAGCAGGGCTGAAATCCTGCGGCGCGCCATTGTTTCCACGTCCGTTTCCACTTTCACAGCTTCCGCGTTTCATACGAAGCTGATATAACAACTTCCTGTCTGTCAATGAAAGTGAAAGCGATTTAAAACTGCCATTTTGTCAAGAAACGCGAATATGATTCTGGAAAAATAAAAAGATATTTTTATTGCCAGGTAAGATTATACTCGACAGATTAAACCAATGGTAAAACATACATGTTTAACTTACTTAAATATTGGGATTTAATAGTTCTCAACATAATTAGTCTTTAAATATATCGCAGTGCATTACAGTAACCGTGTCACAGACTATTTTGAGCTTTCGAATGTAAAGCGAATTAGCAATAATAATAATATTTCATTATTTATGCTCAATCAGGATTTCGCCTAATATACAGTGTCGCTTAAACATGTACATGGGGCTAGATTATAATACTTTGAAGTTATATTAGGTTATAAAACTTTGAAGTTATACTAAGCTTGTGTCAGGTGCTTCCTGTATGACCCGTGATGACCTTTTAGGGTTTTTGGAGATGTCTTTCAGCATCTTGCCGTCTGCTCTTGCGGTGAACTTGCTAGGCAGTGGTTTTAAATGTGAATTATTATGTATTATTTTCTGGACAGTGGAACGGCTGATTCCTTGAGATCTTTTTACATCCTTCTCAGACTCATATGCATCTACAGGCTTCTTTCTGAAGGCCTCAGAGAGCTCTTTGGATCTCACATGGTGATACCACTCATTTAATCAGTCAAGAGCAAACCAGACTAAATATCTGTGGTTTAAATAAGACAGGCTCCACCAAAAAGCTCTGTAACAATGTTCTAATCATCTTCATCTGATGTGGTGACCTGAATCTAATTCTAGGCATTTTAAATAGTGATGAATGTGAGGGTGTCCTAACTTTTTCCTCAGTGTAAATTAGCATCTTAGTCAATTTACTTTCGTAAATAAGTGTATTTGTTTCTTGTTTTTCCATAGGTGATGTAATTACATCACCTTTATCTACATGTAGCGCCCCCATGCTGCGGTAACGAGCATGACTCCTAAATCCCATCCACAATCCCTTCGGGGTGCCCTGAGTTCTTTTATTTTATTTACAGTAATTTACCAGTGGAGCTTTGAGATGTTGTTTTCTCCCCTATTTGGTATGAGCTTCGGCCGCTCTCAACTACCAAAGGTGCTGCCCGTTTAAATAATCACCGTCTTCCAGGGTAAAAACACATACCTTTACTGTAAAACTGAGATTATCACACAATAAAATAAACAATCGGCTACGGTATCTTCCATTCAGGGCTTTTCCACAAATGTCATGTGATTAAATTTTTTTTCATCTCTGTTTTTATATATAGAATTGGGTCTCTTTAGGAGAAATGGTGAGGTTTTTCATGGCAGAATGACATTTGGGGTGTTTTATGTTCCCAGACCCGGCAGACCCCAGTGAACTAATCAAAGTTCCATTATTTTCAATTGGGGTCTGCAAATCCCCCAAAAGGTGGCTAAGGTGTGGAAATAAGCATTTGAATTTTTCCTCTTGTAGTAAACTAGAGCCAAATTGGTGGCTTAGACCATGATATCACTGGATTCTGTTGAAATGTATTATGCTTAAACGGAGTTACAAACCCCTTTTGGGTATGTGGATACCCTACAGGTGGCTGTTCAGGTAGCGTGTTGTAGGCTAATTATTACTGATAAGTTCCTTATTCATTTGTGTGCTCCGGAACAGATGCTTTTGGTCTGTATGCCGTTGTTGGTTATTACCTTTTATAATGAGCACTGTTAATGCATTGCGTTGTGTTTCACATAACCAGCCAATAGCAATATATCCTGAGGTCGTCCTTAGGACGTCCTCTTTTGGTCTGGATGTCGTCCATCCAAATGAAAGGTTATTTTTTACATCCAGAGGACGACTTTGAGGGATGTCCAAACAATGTCTAGGTGACCTACAGTAGTATGGACTTTATAAGGACATTCTCGGGACCAGTTATGAACATCCTGAGAATATATTATGGATATTAAAGCCATGCAAATCCTAGATCATGACTGTTATCTCGTTCTGACAGGAATTTAATGTTGATTTAAAAGGTTTAAAAGCAAGGACCCTAAAAATAATACAGTATTGCACTTAAATATCCTTTAACCCATCATATGTCATCACTTTATACCCGTTACTATGATACTTTGAGAATTTTACTAACATTTTATATATAAACAAAAAAGGTTTGCGTCTTACCAATTCTGTCTAAACATCTAAACAGTGCTTTAAACAGTGAATCTAAACAGTTACAATATTGCTTTTTTTACAAACACAAAACACTTACAATAAATATATCACATTCATCCATCCATTCAAAAATTTCTGCTTCTCCGAGGTCAGCTTGCAGGGCAGCAGTCTCAGCAGGGAAACCCAGACTTCCCTCTCCCCAGCCATTTCATCTAGCTCCTCCGGGGGAATCCCGAGGCGTTCCCAGACCAGCCGAGAGACATAGTCCCTCCAGCGTGTCCTGGGTCTTCCCCAAGGCCTTGCTATTGTGACGCTCTTTTCTTGACTGGGGTTCGTTAGGCTTCGAGGTTTATTTAGGAATGAGGCCGGAGACTGTATGTGGATGTATATATATATATATTTACTCCCCTGATCTAAAATAACAAGAACATATACAGCTCCGCTCAGCGCTACGCATTTCCCGCTACTTTTCTCCTTCCCTCTCCCGCGCCAACTCTCTCCTTTTATTTCCTCCGTCACCTCATCTCACCACCGCGCTCCATCCGCGAGCCCCAACAAAGCAGACCCTCTTCCCCCTCAACACCAAATTACTCTTACACTATTATGGCATATACTTTTTTATTTCGAGTCGTGCCATCCAAATCCCGCTGGATTTGTTCATACAACCATATGGCGATTAAAGCCTGTGTTTCCTCCTTTGTCTATCCTTCCATTCTACTGCATTTAATTAAATTTCTCGCTGTTCGCTGTGTGTTTCAAAAGATGTTGGTTGTATTTCGTGTTTCAGCGGCTGGCTATTTGCATAACCAATCAACAACAAATACGTTTGCAAGTCCCACCCCAAAGTACCGAAGTACCAAAGAAGTACCCCAGCTGGTTTGGCACTTTCTGGACTAGAACTTTCAGTACTGGTACTGAACTGTAAGTCAATGGAAAAGCGAAAGTACCATACTTTGTGCAGAGAGCCCAGCCACCCTGCGGAGGAAACTCATTTTGGCCGCTTGCACTCGTGATCTCGTTCTTTCGGTCACTACCTACAGATCATGACCATAGGTGAGGGTAGGAACGTAGACTGACTGGTAAATCGAGAGCTTTACCTTTTGGCTCAGCTCCTTCTTCACCATGACAGACTGATGCAGCTGCTGACGCAGCGCCAATCCACCTGTCTATCTTGCGCTCCATCCTTCCCTCACTCGTGAAAAAGACCCTGAGATACTTAAACTCCTCCACTTCAGGAAGGACCTCCTCCCCAACCTGGAGAGAGCACTCCACCCTTTTCCAGCTGAGGACCATGGTCTCAGATTTGGAGGTGCTGATTTTCATCACAGCCGCTTCACATTCGGCTGCGAACTGCTCGAGTGAGAGCCGAAGGTCACGGTCCGATGAGGCCAACAGAACCACATCATCTGCAAAAAGCAGAGACCTAATCCTGAGGTCACCAAACTGGACACTCTCAATGCCTTGGCTGCGCCTAGAAATTCTGTCCATAAAAGTTATGAACAGAATTGGTGATAAAGGGCAGCCCTCACCAGAAACGAGTCCAACTTACTGCTGACAATGCAGACCAAGCTCTGACACCGGTCATACAGGGACCGAACAGCCCTTATAAGGCAGCCCGGAACCCCTTACTCCCGGAGCACCCCCCACAGGACTCCCTGAGGGACGCGGTTGAATGCCTTCTCCAAGTCCACAAAGCACATGTCGACTGGTTGGGCAAACTCCCATGCACCCTCCAGGACCCTGCCGAGAGTATAGAGCTGGCCCACTGTTCCACGGCCAGGGCGAAAACCACACTGCTCCTCCTGAATCCGAGGTTCGACAATCCGACGGACCGTCCTCTGCAGGACCCCCGAATAGACCTTACCAGGGAGGCTGAGGAGTGTGATCCCTCTATAGTTGGAACACACTCCCCGGTCCTCTTTCTTGAAGAGGGTGACCACCACCCCGGTCTGCCAGTCCAGAGGCACCGCCCCTGATGTCCACGTGATGCTGCAGATGCATGTCAACCAAGACATCCAGAGCCTTGAGGACCTCTGGGCAGATCTCATCTAATATAATTCTTTTTGACTGTTTTCACTTAAAAACCCCCACCCTCTGTTAAAATGGTTTAGTCTAGACTCCCACTACGGGGTGCCTGTTCCAAAAGCACAGTTTGCATGGTTCAGAAACGTTCCTCTGGCTGATGGACACTCACTCACAGAGCTATGAGCAAAGACCAGCCCTAACATTTAGCCTACATGAATAGCCTGCCCTATGCCTAACCTAGGCCACAGACAAGCACGGTTGAAACACACGAACTCTGTATCAAAGACAGTAAATACATATCGAGAGGGTTTAACACCCACGTAATTTGGTAACTTAACCATCCCTATAAATTGTTGGGCTTCAAGATGTCCCAGACATACTTCTGTAGCGTTTAGTTAATTAATGTTACATTGAGGCATCTTGCCGTAACATTAATGTCATCGCTAGTTAAATATAACTTTAGCAGAATTAACAAACAACCTCAAACTAAATAAGCATCTAGCTAACGTTATCAGAACTTAAACATATTGTGGCAAATTATAACATTTACGCAAATCATAACATTAACCTCAGGGTAAACCTAAAGTTAAGGCATTAACTTTTAGAATTTACAAGTCTCTACAAAGCCAGCTGGCTAACGTTACGTGACGGCAGATCATAGCTCACTAAAATAACATTGGGGTGAGGATCCATGACACTATAGATAACGTTATCAAAACAACATGTGACGGCAGATTATAGCTCACTAAAGAAACATGGGGAGAGGATCCATGACACTAGATAACGTTATTGATTTCCCAGGCTTACTTGCTGATTATGTATCTAAATTTCTTACTTAATGCTGTCTTTCATTGCTGATTGTTACTTTAGTGTTCTGTGGGCTCTCACTTTCTCTGCCGCATCACAGACAAACTCACAGGTGTCACACAGGATTCTGTCATGCTTGCATATTATTAATTACACACATCCAAAGATGGGCGTTGTGAAGTGGTCTGAAATCTGTGCACATAGTTCTGTTGCCAGGCAGAATTTTGCAGGGCACCAAGGCCACTGTGGCCTCTGAACATGGATTTTCAGAATTACGGCCCTGGCACCTGTGGTATATTAGGTCGTTTACGGTACAGGTTTATATTTGACACTGTGAGAGAGAGGAAGAATGCCGGATCCATCAAATTGACAGGTCGGGTCAAAAGGTCACTTGTGGGCGGGGCTTGTGTAGGCGGGGCTTGGTTGTGGTGGTACGATGTGACATTAGAGATGACCTTCAAAAGTATGGCTCCATACGCTGATGTAATACAACGCTTGCGTGTCTTTACTAGATTATTTAATTGCAATTAACCAGGTGCACTCATATCGTGTCTCTATTAACCCATATCTGTACTTGTGCGAGGTCATATATGGAAACCAAAACTTCAAACAGATTTTACTGGGCTGCATGTATGGCCCAAGTCGTTAGAGACGGCCTTCAAAAGTGTGGCACCATACGCTGATGTAATACAAACGCTTGCGTGAGGAAGAAACACACATACACTGTCAAAACTAGCGCCAAGCGTTTTTATTGGACGACAGACCCTCCGCCTCCTCCTCTCATTCTTTGCTCCAACTTTATCATTTTCTCCCAGAGTCTCAGTCTCTCACAGTTTCTCACAGACTCGCACAGCTGCACGGCTCTCAGCTCTCCGGCATCGCTCTCTCCAAGGATTATCCAAGCCCGTGGGGACCTTAGCGCAGTACCGCACCAGATGCAGGGTTCTAAGTCCTTTGCTGATTCTCCAAAGCCCGGGACCTTACCACGGTACCGCAACACCAGACACGGCGTACGCTCACGCTCCATCAGGTAACCCACCCCCGCTCAGCCCCGGCGGTGCCCGACAAAATAATAACTTATTAAAATAACACACACACTCATAAGCCCTCTCCTCAATATAACACTCTCCTCAATATAATTTAAAAATAAAATAATAATTAAATAATAATTTTAAATAATAAATAAATAATTTAAAATAATAATAAATAATTTAAAATAATAATAAATAATTTATAATAATAATAAATAATTTATAATAATAATAAATAATTTATAATAATAATAAATAATAATATAAAATAATATTAAATAATTAAATAAATAATAAATAATTAATAAATAAATCCAACTCCCGTGATGTCACATCGTACCACCACAACCAAGCCCCGCCTACACAAGCCCCGCCCACAAGTGACCTTTTGACCCGACCTGCCAATTTGATGGATCCGGCATTCTTCCTCTCTCTACTGTGGCCTCTGAACATGGATTTTCATAGGGGGCATCAAAGCCAGAAAAAGGGGCAATGACGTCCATGGCTCTCGGTGATATTCCTGCCCTGTCACCTGTGTTCAATTAGGTTGTTTATGGTACAGGTTTATATTTGACACTGCGTGCACCATCACACGCCGGGTCTTCTGCTAGTTCTTAAATGTGGCTGTATGTTATTCCAACCTTTGGCAAAATAACTTCCATGACTGAGTGACAGCTCTGCTTCTCAGTTCCTGCTGTGCGGTGTGACAGTGACAGACAGAAGTGGCCAGGATCTACAAAAGTCCCTGGTCCAGACAGCCCAAGAACCTGTAAACAAGGACCAGGTTCCAGAACTTCATTCTGAAAGCGCCTAATAAGGTGAGTAATGAAAACAACAAGTGCAAACACTTCAAAGAAGGAGGTAATTCCAAACTGGGACAAATGCAGCCCTCCAGAGCATGTAGATGGAAAAGTGCTTTAAAGTCCTCAATTCAATGGCTACATGCTTTTCTAACTTAAGCACACAGTAGAATACAGCCCACAGTTGTTAGTCCAAATGATCAGTGCACATCTCTACTTGTGGTTTAAAAACTGACTAGTTTCCTTTGGGTGACAGATATAGCCTGTAAACTGAATTTGGAATATAAAGCTAACATTACTTCTGCTTTTGATTACAGAGTCAGACTGCAATACATGGGACCTGGTTCTTTACAACCCTAATCATCTAAGCGATGGCTCACTGTTCCAATGAGGAGGTTTGGATGTAACGTTTCAGCATATGATGCATGTTAAAGCCGTAAATACCAGACACTGAAAGACAGGAAAGCTTAAGTTCATAACATGAACAACTATTTTCAGTTGAAGCTTGCTGAATATAGCAGACAGAAAGTTCTCTCTCCGCAGTGCTCTTCCTCAGGCTACTTCCTTACCATACTGCACTGCACCAAATGTTACAGACGTACTGTAACAGAACAGAATAACTTAGCAGACAAAAAGCTCACTCTCTGCAGTGCTCTTCCTCAGGCTTCTTCCTTACCATACTGCACTGCACCAACTGTTACAGATGTAGCAGAACAAAATAGCTTAGCAGATGAAATGCTCACTCTGCAGTGCTCTTCCTCAGGCTACTTTCTTACTATATTATGCTACATGAAATGTTATTGATATATTGTAACAGAACAGCATACCTTAATACAAAATATGTATAACTATATCGGATGCTCTCTCAACATGTTTTAGTGTATTTTGTTTCTGACAAAGGGTTAATAATAATGCAGAAAATAAACACACACATGTACTTCCTATAGTAAGGAAGGAATCACAGCAGGTGTCTCCTGTAGACATATAAGACTGTGAGCAGGAAACCTGCCTTCTGTTAACGGAAAGGTCAGTGCATGTGTGGGAGTGACATGTACGGGTTTGTGAGTCTCATGGACTCATCTCCGACACCCTGCAGACCCAGACCTCGCTCGCTGACCTCTTGCTGGGTTATCTGGAGGAGCTCACTGGGGATGACCTGAAGAAGTTAAAATATAACCTGACTCACCTGGGGCATAAAAAGTATCAGCATATTCCCAATGGTCTGCTGAAGAAATTGCACAGAACAGACCTCGCCGACAAGATGATAAGTGCCTACGGTGAAGCTGATGCTCTCAATGTCATGCTTGAGATCCTGAAGAAGATGAACATGAATGACCTTGCTCAGAGACTGAATGAAGACCTGCAGAAGGGTAATCATATATTTAAACTTTCTTGTTTTTTGTATAAATTGTAACCGTTATAATCTCTTGAAAAATTAGCATATTGTATAGCATTATGTGAGGAATAATTGACGACGGGCCGTTGAATTATTAAAAAATAATGCACACCTGAGGTGGTGATGTGGCCACGACGCGAAGCGGTGTGCATCATTTTTTAATAATTCAACGGTCCAGAGTCAATTATTCTGCTTATACTACGGTTGCCACACCTCAAGACATCGATCAGATGATATATTTCAAGGGATTCGTCCGGTTTTTCTACTTAAATTGCTATTGTGAGTAGGATTATTTCTTCCGCATCTCATCCAACGACTTGTCACGGGAGAGTCGGCAGCGATCGCGAGCAGAGCGGCGATCGTGCGGAAGGAGCAGGCAGGCAAGCGGGATACGGGGAAAACGGGGTTTTATTTGGGGAAACCGGAGCAGGACGGGAAACAGACATTGACAACATCAATGACGGACAAAGGACTCGGGTAAGACACGGACTGAAATACACAGGACTGATTGAAAATAATCAGACACAGCTGGGTACAATCCGGGAAACACACGTGGGTAGGCAGTGGGCGTGGCACACAGGAGGAGCCGACGAGCAGGGCATGACACGACTCTTTTGCTAGTTCCAAAACGTCATTTTAAAGCTGGCAATGGAGGCTTCAGCCGTTGATAGCAGACAAATGCAGTTAATAATGAAGTTATTAGAAAGAGAGCGAGAGAGACAGAGACACAGAGAAAGAGAAACAGAGAGAGTGAGAGCTTGTATGAATTAGGCTACCTCTGTGTGTCCCTCAACAGTGTTCTGAAGCACCGTCTCTAAACTGTAAGTCTGCTTTAAGATGCAGCGCTGTTATTACCTCGCTAGTGGGAAATGTCATGTGTAGCCTTTAAGTTGCTACACTAGGCGAACTGATAAAATCGTCAGGGCAGCGCTGACAACACGTTTTTGTGTGAGTGTGTAACCGTAGTGTGCGTGTGCAAGGACGTGTGATTGCAGTAATGAGACAGAAAAGCTTATGCATGTATATTTATTCATTTAATTATTTATTAGTTCGTTGCATTTTTCTATTTATTGCAATATTATTACAGTTAACTATGCGAAGTGATATGGAACTGTAATGCGGTCAAGAGAGCTACCTGGAACTACGTTCGCCGTGCGTTTCCCTGAAAATAATTGCACACCTCAGAACGTTCGTCAGCCAATCAGATTCAAGCATTCAACGGTCCCGTAGTATAAATGGGAAATGATGAACAGTTTGTTAGATACTGATGCTGAAGACAGAAGTGCCAGGTGACCTCTGACCCCCGGAGGTTTTTTTTCTCCCTACTTGAGAGTTTTTGGTTCCTCTCTTCCGTTGTCATCTGACTTTCTTTCTTTTATTTCTTTGTCTTCTCTCTTCTGTATTTATTAATTATTCTGCATAAATGATGCAGGAATGTGTCCCAACGTGCCCATGTTGAGCACCTTGGACTCGGTAGTGAAAGGCACTATATAAAAATACATTGTGTTGAACCCTGTATATCAGGGCGGCCAGTGGCAGAGGCAGTACAGGAAAATGCCGGGGGGGGCGTCCATTCAAAAGGGGGGAGAATTAAAATTTTGACTTTCACTATATTGATTTACTACTATTTTACACTATTATTTAGAAATTGTAAAAAGCTTATGAAATAAGGGATTTTTTTTGGTTTACCCAGCACCCCCCCCCCCTCCCCTCCTTATCACACGCTGTAAGTGACATTGATATGATTGATAAGCGTGTGATACAATTAATGGTATCTAATTCAAACAGGCGCTATCATGTCAGAAAGACCGAAGCCTACCGGTGCCAGAGGAAGAAAAAGAAAAAGAAGAGAGGAGGAAAAACAGGAAAAAGACAGAGGTAATAATCACTAATCAGAGTAATTACCATGTTACTGTCAGCAGAGTGTTACTAGCTTACCTTGGATAATTCAGCATTTGCTAATGTAATAAATAGCTAGAATTAATGTCAGTTACTCCCAGCACAAATTCATTAGGGAAAGTTGTTAATACTTTTCAGGTGTTTGGGATGGGGAATAACCTACAGCATCATTGTCAGAAATACTCTTTATCTTTAACGTGTCCTGCTGCACCTACATGAACCGTCCACTGTGTCTGTCTCAGGGTAGTAAACTGTAATAGGCAAATAAAATGCTTTTCTGTTCCCATCCCCCTTTTTAACTAATAGTTTAAATCCTCTGCATTTTTATTACTGATTAGTCTTATATGCATAGCAAACAGCATCATCATGTGAGCGACGTGCTCATTGAAGGAGGTTTTGTGCATGAATGCCAGCCAGCTGTCATTTGTCTTGCTGTTTATAACTTTCTAAACATAAAGTAATCTGGCTTAGGTGCTGTTATTGGCTGGGTTTAATGCCCCCCCAGCCAGGGCCGGTCAGTCCTATAGGCAACATAGGTGGCTGCCTAGGGCTCCACCTTCTGAGGGGGCATCGACTTGCCAGCCAATTTCACTTTGCCTCAGACAGGGGGCGCCGGTGGTGATGCTCTCCTAGGGCACCACCTTCTGAGGGGGCAATGACTTGCCAGCCAATTTCACTTTGCCTCAGGCAGGGGGCGCCGGTGGTGATGCTCTCCTAGGGCACCACCTTCTGAGGGGGCAATGACTTGCCAGCCAATTTCACTTTGCCTCAGGCAGGGGCGCCGGTGGTGATGCTCTCCTAGGGCTCCACCTTCTGAGGGGGCAATGACTTGCCAGCCAATTTCACTTTGCCTCAGGCAGGGGGCGCCGGTGGTGATGCTCTCCTAGGGCTCCACCTTCTGAGGGGGCGCCGACTTGCCAGCCAATTTCACTTTGCCTCAGGCAGGGGGCGCCGGTGGTGATGCTCTCCTAGGGCACCACCTTCTGAGGGGGCAATGACTTGCCAGACAATTTCACTTTGCCTCAGACAGGGGGCACCGGTGGTGATGCTCTCCTAGGGCTCCACCTTCTGAGGGGGCAATGACTTGCCAGCCAGTTTCACTTTGTCTCAGGCAGGGGGCGCCGGTGGTGATGCTCGCCTAGGGCTGGAATTTAAAGCTTAATTTTAATACAATGAAATAGCAAAAAGTGTCTCTGTGCAGGTGGTGGGGGATTAAAAATGCCCTGTTATATTTATAATGCGGGGACCATTTCTCAGATCCCCACTAACATCTGTAAATGCAATCAAAGAACTGAACATGCCAAAAGTCTCATTTTGTTTGGTAGCTGATGGTTAAGGTTAGGGCTGTGTAGGGGTTAAGGTCGTCATGTTGGGATTAATGTTGTGTGTTTTAATCCTCCTACCACACTGGTCAGGATCATGTTGAGAATTAGTGAATTTTTCTCTCATTTTTCTTCAGGGGAGCTCATGTCCAGCACGATGAAATGTAACCTGAAGAAGAAATGTGAGCGTGTATTTGAAGGGAAAGCTAAGGGAGGACAGCCAACACTTCTCAGTGAGATTTACACAGAACTCTACATAACTGAAGGTGGGACTGGAGGAGTCAATGATGAACATGAAGTGAGACAGATTGAAATAGCATCCAAGAAAAGGCAAACAGAAGATACTACAGTCAAGTGCAATGATATATTTATACCCTCATGTGGGCGTAGGACACCTATTAGAACCGTACTCACTAAAGGAGTGGCAGGTATCGGGAAAACAGTCTCCGTGCAGAAATTTATTCTCGACTGGGCAGAAGGAAAAGCAAACCAGGATGTTCACTTCATATTTGCTCTTCCTTTCCGGGTCCTGAATTTGATTAAGGATGAATACAGTCTGATTGAACTACTTCACCGCTTTGTCCCAGAACTGAAATCATTTCAATCCACTGAGCTGTTTAGGTACAAAGTCTTGTTCATCTTTGATGGTCTGGATGAGTGTCGCCTTCCTCTAGATTTTCAGAACAATGAGAGCTGGTTTGATGTAACAACGAAAATGTCACTGGATGTGCTGTTGACTAACCTCATTAAGGGGGATCTGCTTCCATCCGCTCTCCTCTGGATAACCTCCCGGCCAGCAGCATCCAATCAGATACCTCCTGAGTGCCTCCACCGGATGACAGAGATACGAGGGTTCAGTGATGCCCAGAAGGAGGAGTATTTCAGGAGGAGATTCAGGGATCAGAGTCTGGCCAGCAGGATTATCAAACATGTGAAATCATCAAGGAGCCTCTTCATCATGTGCCACATACCTGTGTTCTGCTGGATTTCAGGCACTGTCCTTGAGAGGCTTTTTAGTGAGACTGACAGGAGGGAAATTCCAGGGACTCTGACTGAAATGTACACACACTTCATGATCTTTCAGTCCAGTTTAAAAAATGACAAGTATATGAAGAACTGTGAAACCGAGCTTAAGGAATACAGCAACAAATTCTTTTTGAAACTTGGTAAACTGGCTTTTGACAACCTTGAGAAAGGCTATCTCATATTTTATGAGCAAGATCTGACAGAGAATGGCATTGATGTCACTGAAGCTTCAGTTTACTCTGGAGTGTGCACAGAAGTCTTTAAAGAGGAATATGGGCTGTATCAGGAGAAGGTGTACTGCTTTGTGCATCTGAGCATCCAGGAGTATCTCGCTGCTTTATACGTGTTTCTGTCAAACTCATCAGATGACCTGCTGAAGACTGCAGTGGATCAGGCATTAGAGAGCAAGAATGGACACTTGGACCTCTACCTCCGCTTCCTCCTGGGCCTCTCAACACACTCCAGTAAGACTCTGTTACAAAGACTACTGGGACAGACAAGAATCAGCTCACATAACATTTGTAAAACAGCCAAATACATCAGGGAGAAAATAGAGGAGAATATATCCCCTGAAAGGACTATTAACCTGTTCCACTGTCTGGTTGAACTGGGTGACAATTCTCTAGTAAATGATGTAGAAAGATACCTGAATTCAGGAAGCCTTTCAGCAGATGACCTCTCACCTGCACAGTACTCAGCTCTGGCCTTTGTGATGCTGGTGTCAGATGAGGAGCTGGATGTGTTTGATATGAAGAAATACATCAGATCAGATGAAGAGCACTGGAGGCTGCTGCCTGTGGTCAAGAACTCCAGGACGGCTCTGTAAGTGACGTGGGGATGGGAAATCATGTCTGGTCTGGCAGTAATATATGAATATTATTTGAAATGTCTGATGAATATTATTATTTTGATAATCTCGACTGCAGCTGTTTCTATAGCAGTAGCTAATCTGGACCACAGACTTTATAATGACTGAAGGTAGTGATGTAGTAACAAACCAAAAAGTGACCTTTCCGTTCCCATCCAGGCTGCCTTCTGATCACAGGCACAGCATCCTAACCTGCTATAGAAGCAGTGAGGGCTCTTTATCCACAGGGTGTATAAGTGGTATGTGAGTGTTATTGTCAGCAGGTGTGTTCATGTGATGGAGCCCAGAGCTGGGAGCTTCTGTATGACTGCTGTCTCTGGCTGCTCACTGGCGGCCTCTGCTGGCCACAGCTGCACCTGGCTGAGGGTGTGATGACACATCTAGTCTGGCAGTATAAAGATTAAGATTCTTTAAAATATAAAATATATGTATAATTTTTTACCCTCGTATCAATAACTAGGATTTTTAGACTTTATATTAACTGAAGTGGGGGCAGCATGGTGGTGCAGTGGTTAGGTTTAGGGTGAGGGGGGCGGCATGGTGGTGCAGTGGTTAGGGTTAGGGTGAGGGGGGCAGCATGGTGGTGCAGTGGTTAGGGTTAGGGTGAGGGGGGCAGCATGGTGGTGCAGTGGTTAGGGTTAGGGTGAGGGGGGCGACATGGTAGTGCAGTGGTTAGGGTTAGGGTGAGGGGGGCGGCATGGTGGTGCAGTGATTCGCACTGTTTCCTCACACCCCTGGGACCCGGGTTTGAGTCTCCGCCTGGGTTTCCTCTGGTTTCCCCCCACAGTCCAAAGACATGCTGAGGCTGATTGGTGTTACTAAATTGTGTGTAAGAGTGAATGGTGTGTGAGTGTGCCCTGCGATGGGCTGGCCCCCTATCCTGGGTTGTTCCCTGTCTTGTGCCCATTGCTTCCGGGATAGGCTCCGGACCCCCGCGACCCGGCAGGATAAGCAGTTTGGAAAATGGATGGATGGATATTAACTGAAGTTATTGATGTAGTAAAAACAAAAAAGACAAGATTTCCATGACCATCCTTTGTGTAACAAATAACCAAAGATGCAGCCTCATACATAATGGTCCAGGTTTCATTAGTAGTCGGAAAACGACTCATATTCTTTTCAGTTCTGGATGCTGTAGGAAGCATTTCTGTAAATTCTGGGTGTGGTGCATGACTTTTTGGGTTCGACTCTGTCCATGAGCGGAAGGTCGCTGGTTCAGATCTCCTGGCCGGCAGAGTGATCTCATCACTGGGTCCTTGAGCTGCAGGGGGCTGGATGCTGGCCGACCCTATGCTGTGACCCCAAACTTCCTCTCACCTGTATATGTGTCGTGTGTCTCTTGGAGAGCAATATGGGAGGGGCGAAAAGACAATTTCCCCATGGGGATGAATGAAGCATCATTATTCATAAATCATTCAAACAAACATTTCTTCGAAAAGCCTTTTTCACAGGACTGATAGCTCTCCGATAAGTGTATTGTTGATTAGGGATGGGTGGTAAGTGAAATATATATATATGTGTTATTTTGGTTTAAAAATATCGTAATAAATATAAATTTAATGAGTTCCACCCAAACACAGAATGCAATTTCAATTCAGTTTTATTTATACAGCGTGTTTCCACATTACATTCTCTCAAAGTGCTTTACAGCAAAGTGCTCAGTGAGAAAGTCAAAAGGGAACAGTGGCAAGGAAAAGCTCCCTAGAAGGAAGAAACCTTAGGAGGAACCAGATTCAGAGGGGGAGCCCATCCTCCAGGAGGCAGCAGAGGAAGCCCTAACCCTAACCAGACCCAAAGGGGGAGCCCATCCTCCAGCGGGCAGCAGAGGAAGCCCTAACCCTAACCAGACCCAAAGGGGGAGCCCATCCTCCAGGGGGGAGCAGAGGAAGTCAAATGATCAAGATGGTGAAATCTCAATTCACATTGTCTCAATCTCAACATTTGAGTCACAAAGCAGGGGACACGGAGGTGATGACAGGCAAGTGCTGGAGCCACTTTAGATGGCAGGGCGAACAGTAGTACAGCAGCAGTCACAGGCAGAAGGGCGACAGGCCGGAAGGACGTCACAGGCAGAAGGGTGAGCATCACAGGCAGAAGGGGCGAGCAGGCCGGAAGGGCGTCACAGGCAGAAGGGTGAGCATCACAGGCAGAAGGGGCGAGCAGGCCGGAAGGGCGTCACAGGCAGAAGGGCGAGCATCACAGGCAGAAGGGGCGAGCAGGCCGGAAGGGCGTCACAGGCAGAAGGGTGAGCATCACAGGCAGAAGGGGCGAGCAGGCCGGAAGGGCGTCACAGGCAGAAGGGGCGAGCAGGCCGGAAGGGCGTCACAGGCAGAAGGGCGAGCAGGCCGGAAGGACGTCACAGGCAGAAGGGTGAGCATCACAGGCAGAAGGGGCGAGCAGGCCGGAAGGGCGTCACAGGCAGAAGGGCGAGCATCACAGGCAGAAGGGGCGAGCAGGCCGGAAGGGCGTCACAGGCAGAAGGGGCGAGCAGGCCGGAAGGGCGTCACAGGCAGAAGGGCAGCAGGCCGGAAGGGCGTCACAGGCAGAAGGGGCCAGCAGGCCGGAAGGGCGTCACAGGGAGAAGGGTGAGCAGGCCGGAAGGGCGTCACAGGCAGAAGGGCCGGCAGGCCGGAAGGACGTCACAGGCAGAAGGGCGAGCAGGCCGGAAGGGCGTCACAGGTAGAAGGGCAGCAGGCCGGAAGGGCGTCACAGGCAGAAGGGGCCAGCAGGCCGGAAGGGCGTCACAGGGAGAAGGGTGAGCAGGCCGGAAGGGCGTCACAGGCAGAAGGGCCGGCAGGCCGGAAGGACGTCACAGGCAGAAGGGCGAGCAGGCCGGAAGGGCGTCACAGGTAGAAGGGCAGCAGGCCGGAAGGGCGTCACAGGCAGAAGGGGCCAGCAGGCCGGAAGGGCGTCACAGGGAGAAGGGTGAGCAGGCCGGAAGGGCGTCACAGGCAGAAGGGCGAGCAGGCCGGAAGGGTGTCACAGGCAGAAGGGCCGGCAGGCCGGAAGGACGTCACAGGCAGAAGGGCGAGCAGGCCGGAAGGGTGTCACAGGCAGAAGGGCGAGCAGGCCGGAAGGGCGTCACAGGGAGAAGGGCGAGCAGGCCGGAAGGGCGTCACAGGGAGAAGGGCGAGCAGGCCGGAAGGGCGTCACAGGGAGAAGGGCGAGCAGGCCGGAAGGGCGTCACAGGGAGAAGGGTGAGCAGGCCGGAAGGGCGTCACAGGGAGAAGGGCGAGCAGGCCGGAAGGGCGTCACAGGGAGAAGGGCGAGCAGGCCGGAAGGGCGTCACAGGGAGAAGGGTGAGCAGGCCGGAAGGGCGTCACAGGGAGAAGGGCGAGCATCACAGACAGAAGGGGCGAGCAGGCCGGAAGGGCGTCACAGGCAGAAGGGCGAGCAGGCCGGAAGGGCGTCACAGGCAGAAGGGCGAGCAGGCCGGAAGGGCGTCACAGGGAGAAGGGCGAGCAGGCCGGAAGGGCGTCACAGGCAGAAGGGCGAGCAGGCCGGAAAGGTGTTACAGGTAGTGGAGATGTCGCAGGCAGCAGGGTAGGCAGGATATCTTGATAATTTGGGGTCTCCAGGCAGCATAGCCCAGGAGGAGGAGGGGAAATAAAATGTGCAATTAGCCAAAGTAGGGGAGACCCAATGCAGTGCAAAGAGTTAGACGAGTGCAGTATGTAAGCTCCAGCAGATATGGCTATGGCAGCATAAGTAGGAGGGAGAGGCAGGTGGGAACGCAGGCATGGGGGGTCCCTGAAATGTCAGCACTCCAATTCCACAAGGGGGTGTGAAGCTAGAGTGACAGCAATTCAGTTCAATTCAATTTTATTTATATAGCGCTTTTATGAACAGTCACTGTCACAAAGCACTTTACATATAACTGGCCCGAACCGCAACCAAGCAAGCCTGAGGCGACAGTGGTAAGGAAAAACTCCCTCTAGCAGGAAGAAACCTTGAGAGGAACCTAGACTTGGAAGGGGACCCCATCCTCCTCTGGGCAACCGGGGAGCATGAAAATGTATTCACATTAACATTAGTTCAAGTCCTACAACAGCACTGACAGTCCAGTTTATCCAAAGCCAATGGCACCGATCCCCACCCAGCTCTACACCTCACACTATAGGTCTGACTGGGAGTGAGGAGTTAGCTAGAGCTAGAACTAGAGTCCCTATACGCTAAACTAAACAGGTGAGTTTTTAGTCTAGACTTGAATATTGAGAGTGAGCCTGAAACCCACACATCTGGTGGGAGACCATTCCACAGCTGATCAGCTCTATAACAGAAAGCTCTGGAGCCTGCCGTAGCTCTTTCTACCCTGATACTAACAGATATCCTGCTCCTTGAGAACGAAGAAAGCGAGGAGGGTTGTATAAGGCCAGCAGGTTACTAAGGGATTCTGGTGCAAGGCCATTCAGTGTTTTTCATGTGTGTGTGTGTGTGTGTGTGTGTGTGTGTGTGAGGAATAATTGACGACGGGCCGTTGAATTATTAAAAAATAATGCACACCCGAGGTGGTAATGCGGCCACGACGCGAAGCGGGTGTGCATTATTTTTTAATAATTCAACGGCCCAGAGTCAATTATTCCGCTTATACTACGGTTGCCACACCTCAAGACATTGATCAGATTATATATTTCAAGGGATTCGTCCGGTTTTTCTACTTAAATCGCTACTGTGAGTAGGATTATTTCTTCCGCATCTCATCCAACGACTCTTTTGCTAGTTCCAAAACGTCATTTTAAAGCTGGCAATGGAGGCTTCAGCCGTTGACAGCAGACTAATGCAGTTAATAATGAAGTTATTAGAAAGAGAGCGAGAGAGACAGAGACACAGAGAAAGAGAAACAGAGAGAGAGAGCTTGTATGAATTAGGCTACCTCTGTGTGTCCCTCAACAGTGTTCTGAAGCACCGTCTCTAAACTGTAAGTCTGCTTTAAGATGTAGCGCTGTTATTACCTCGCTAGTGAGAAATGTCATGTGTAGCCTTTAAGTTGCTACACTAGGCTAACCGATAAAATCGTCAGGGCAGTGCTGACAACACGTTTTTGTGTGAGTGTGTAACCGTAGTGTGCATGTGCAAGGACGTGTGATTGCAGTAATGAGACAGAAAAGCTTGTGCATGCATATTTATTCATTTAATTATTTATTCGTTCGTTGCATTTTTCTATTTATTGCAATATTATTACAGTTAACTATGCGAAGTGATATGGAACTGTAATGCGGTCAAGAGAGCTACCTGGAACTACGTTCGCCGTGCGTTTATCTGAAAATAATTGCACACCTCAAAACGTTCGTCAGCCAATCAGATTCAAGCATTCAACGGTCCCGTAGTATAAATATATATAATCATGGGCATGACAATGAACCCCAACAGAATGATTTCTGATAATGTTACAAAGAGGTATCATATATAAAGTGAACAGTAGGGGGCCCAGCACTGATCCCTGTGGGACACCATACTTGACTTTAGTGATCTTTGAAGATTCATTGTTCACATGGACAAACTGATAATGCTCAGTTAAATAGGAGCAAAACCAAGAGAGAGCTGTTTCCTTAATGCCAACGAATAGCCGGTCCAAGAGGATACTATGGTCCACAGTATCGAATGCTGCAGTTAAGTCTAGTAATATCAACACAGATATACAGCCACTGTCAGAAGCCATAAGCAAATCATTCACTACTTTGACTGAAGCTGTTTCTGTGCTGTGGTTTGGTCTAAAGCCAGACTGATATAAATAATTTGCGTTATTTTTCTGTAGGAGAAAAGACAGCTGGCAAGCTTTTCCCAGGATCTTTGAATTGAATGGAAGATTTGAGATTGGTCTATAATTTCCTAAATCACTAGGTTCAAGATTTGGTTTCTTTAGAACAGGTCTAATAACAACATATCCAAGCCTAAGAAACGAGTCTAAGACATTTAACAGGGTGGTGCTAATCAGTGGTCGAATCTCCTTCAGGAATTTTGTAGGAATTGAGTCTAGAAGGCTAGCAGAGGATTTGCAGGAGGAAAATAAACTCAAAAGTTTTGATTGTTTTATAGGAAGGAAAGATTCAAAGGTCACATTATCAGTATGCATAGGACGAGCAGGAGGCTGGCAGCTGTATGTAGCTACACACGTACACTGGATGGTCTGTCTAATCTTAGCTTTTTTACCATTGAAAATTTAATAAAGTCATCACTCCTAGAAGCTTGTGAGAGCTGCGAGTTGAAGAATTCTGTGTTAACCTAGTCACAAATTCAAATAGGAATTTAGGATTATTTTTGTTCTCTTCAATTAGTCTGGAGAGATACACAGATCTCACAGTCATTAGTGTCTGTACCTAGAGAGGCTCTTTCCAGGCTGATCTGAAAAAGTCTAGTTCAGTTGAGCCATTTGCACTCTAGCTTGCATGAAGCCTGTTTAAGTTCACGTGTATGATCAGAGAACCAGGGGGCAGGTTCCATATCTCTATGCTTTATCTTCTTAAGTGGAGATACAAGATCTAGGTGCTGCAAGGCGATTTCTCCATGTTCGCAGTTACCCATTTAAGTTCATACGAGGCTTCAGGTGTACGGTTGATGGACTATGGAAGTCGGTTGAGAAACGTTGTTGTAGTTAATGAGACAATTTAACGTCTGATACTGTACTTTGGAGATGGGGCTGAAGGGAGGCTATACTGTATATCAAACGTTAACAAGTAATGATCTGAAAGCAGAGGATTCTGTGGTATAATAGATATGTGTTCCAGCAGGACACTGTTGGGGAAAGCGCCCGGCGTTTCCACCCCAACTCCACCTTTTATGAGACAACACACTTTATAGTTTTTACTTGCAAGGGTACCCACACTCTCTGCAATGCAAACTACAGCAGAATGTGTTACAAAGGGTGGTTCCCCTTGACTCCTTTATTTATAGTCAGTGGGAGGCGCAAGAGTCATGCAGAATAGGGAGGTGAGAACAAGAAAAGTTTTTTACCTAAGTGTACAGCTGTTGAGCACATACTCAGGGTACGTGCAGCTAAATACTATTATTAATATAATCTAGAGTATGAGGTTAGAAGAAGACAAAATAATGTATATACATATTTACACTCATAGCTAATCATACAGGAATGATAACAAAATGATTAATAACAGTTTCTTCAACCTAACAGACACCATGGCTAAGAATCAATTCCAGGGTGTGGTTACATGCATGAGTAGGCCGACTGCATTCTAACATACATCTTCAGGGTCTAGAATAGCAGCAAATGTTGTTGTTAAAGGATCACTGTCATTCTCCGTGTGAATATTAAAATAGCCAACAATCATGGCTTTGGCAGTAGTGACCACCAGGTTTGCTAAAAAAATCTGCAAACTCCTTAAGAAAATTACTATAGACTAGACAATCTTTAAAAGATAGTTCTTGGAGGTTAGGGACCAGGTAGTGATTGGAGGTTGGGAACCAGGCGGTCTATACACAGTAACTATGGTGATTGGAGGTTAGGGACCAGGCAGTCTATACACAATAACAATGGTGATTGGAGGTGAAGAACTAGAATTGATTTGATTTGATTTGATTTGATGAAACCCTTTATTGCTGTTGCAATATACCATGTCACTAGTCACAAGTACCAGCGAAAAACTGGCCATCAACCCGACCATACATATACACAAACATCACAGTAGGGGGTAGACCGGTCGGGAGACAGGGGAAGAGAGAAGAAAAGAAACAGAATAACATGAGGAGAGAGGAGGAGAATAATAAAAAAACAGCCCCCAGGCTGTACTCCAGTGGGGAGGACATTGTGGGAACCGAAAAAAACACCTCAGCAACATAAGCACATGATGGCACTACACCTTACAACATAAAAATGACACGACTTGCAACGGGTGGGGGAAAAGGGGTGGTGGAGGTAGTCCAGCAGAGACAGACAGCCATCCGGTCCTGCAGCCATACAAGCGCTGGTCAACAGACCCGCCTGTTCACGCTGGGGGTATGAAGCGGCGAAGGCGTTGGATGGGGGGGAGGGAGCGGTAAGTCCTTGGGATCGGGGGAGAGGAATGCAAGAGAGTCTCACTGCCTTGTTCTTCAGGGGGAGTTGTTAGTTCAGCAGCGGCCTTGGCCGAGGCCAGTGCTGATTGGGGGGAGCCAAAAACTTGATAGGATAGGGTTGTTTGGGTTTCCGTACGAGAAGCTGTAATTTCCAGCTCCACTAATGTCCACGCTGGTCTCTGCCATCCAATAAGTTTTGCAAAGCTGTGAGCTTCTCCATATCCAGTTTCACAGTCTGAGTGCTAACAGCTCTGCCCACTCCATCAAT
Organism: Brienomyrus brachyistius; assembly: GCF_023856365.1. Classification (NCBI taxonomy): domain Eukaryota; kingdom Metazoa; phylum Chordata; class Actinopteri; order Osteoglossiformes; family Mormyridae; genus Brienomyrus; species Brienomyrus brachyistius. The sequence continues at coordinate 1,162,351 of NW_026042340.1, forward strand.
CATTCCAGCCAGCCTAGTGGGGCTTTGAGCGGCTGTCACCGTCTTCTTCAATCTTTGATAAACCAGGGCAATGCCTAATCCAATCAGCATAATACCTGTAATCATGGTTCCGAATAGGTAGATGTCTTCAATGTCCTCCACGGAAAGAGCTGCCAGGCACACGACCCTCCACCGCTCCCATCCGTCCATCGTGTAGCCAGCAGCATACGTTCCCGCCGGACAGTCAGGTTCCCCCGAACCTAGGCTTCTCGTCAAGAACATGGTGTCAATTGCGTTGAGAGACCAGCTGATCAAATCCATCGTTTTTCGTAGTTTGGAGAGCAGGGCTGAGAGAGTCTCTCAAGTATAAGACAGTAGACTAGACGAGACGAGAGGAAGTCAGCAAGACTAAGAAGAAAGATCACAATAAATCTGCAAACTCCTTAAGAAAATTACTATAGACTCGACAATCTTTAAAAAATAACAATGGTGATTGGAGGTTAGGGACCAGGTGGTCTATACACAATAATAATGGTGATTGGAGGTTGGGAACCAGGCGGTCTATACACAGTAACTATGGTGATTGGAGGTTAGGGACCAGGCTGTCTATATACAATAACAATGGTGATTGGAGGTGAAGAACTACGAAGAGATGAGTCAGCAAGACTAAGAAGAAGAATTTCAGATGTTCTAAAGCTATAAGCACTTTGCTCAGACATTCCTATGATAGACTGAAATATTGCAGCAGCACCAGCACCTTTGCCATCTGGTCAAGGGTTATGCTGTAATCAGCTGGAGTAGATTCATTTACTGCCATGAATTCATTCGGTCTAAGCCAGGTCTCTGTAAGGCATTAGGACCAAGACTAAAGTCAGTAATTATTTCATTTATCAGTAGCGCCTTAGAAGCCAGTTTTGAAGCCATTCAAAAGTTTTAGCTTTGCATTACACCTATTATCTAATAATGGATTTGGTTTAATTATTATTAAGTTATTATGACATCCATCCATTTTCCAAACCGCTTATCCTACTGGGTCGCGGGGGGTCCGGAGCCTATCCCGGAAGCAATGGGAACGAGGCAGGGAACAACCCAGGATGGGGGGCCAGCCCATCGCAGGGCACACTCACACACCATTCACTCACACATGCACTCCTACGGGCAATTTAGCAAGTCCCATTAGCCTCAGCATGTTTTTGGACTGTGAGGGGAAGCCGGAGTATCTGGAGGAAACCCCACGACAACATGAGGAGAACATGCAAACTCCACACACATGTGACCCAGGCGGAAACTCAAACCTGGGATCCAGAGGTGTGAGGCTACAGTGCTAACCACTGCACCACCATGCCGCCCCCATTATCACATACACTACGGTGGAATAGACCTCCACGATTAAAAGTGAGGGGAACATACACAGTCCCAGAAAAATTAACCATAGGTGACGACTCTAAGCGACTAGCAGGCGGTCGGTTATGCTTGTTTGCCTGCCGCCTGGACTTGGCTCTGGCTAGTCAGCGATTTGCCTGGAGACTATGAGCTATGCTTTTGGACAGGAGCACGGCACTAGCCCATGAGGGGTGAATACCATCCCTCTTCAAAAGCCCAGGCCTACCCCCAAACATTTGTCAATTTTCTATATAACCCACATCGTTTATTGGGCACCATTCCGACAGCCAGCGGTGTAGCGACGATAATTTGCTGTATATTTCATTGCTTCGCCTACCAGGGATGGGGCCAGAGCGCGTTACTGACACACACATCTTCCTCGTGTGACCCGCACAAGGGGCGAGAAACACAGCTCCCACCGTTAACCTAGCGAATCTCCACCAATATAGACGCTATTACCATTGCAGGCTATTTGAATAAAGGAACAATATTGGGGCTGATGAAAAATTTATTTGCGTAAAGCTAAAACACACCTAAGAAAATAATCACACTAGGACAACCAGCACTATAGTTCTCATGGGAACACAAAAGAAGAATATATTATAGACAAGTAAAATTATATTAAATCACACTTCACCCTTATAGACACAGCAACCCACATTCTGCCCCCACAGGAACTAACACTCGAGGTCCTAGGCAAAATACAACAAAACACCATCGACAAACACACAAAGTATTTAATTCCCACCCCTTAACTAGGCCCGCGAAATCAAAGACCAAATTACAACGAAGAAAAAAAAAAATACATTGAGACAGAGGAAAAACCTTTTCTGGGCCCAGAATGCCGCTGGTGGAGTGTTAACACGCACCAGTCACACGGATCACATCTACACCGGGCCCAGAATGCCGCTGGCGGAGTGTTAACACGCACCAGTCACAGGGATCACATCTACACCGGGCCCAGAATGCCGCTGGCGGAGTGTTAACACGCACCAGGCACAGGGATCACATCTACACCGGGCCCAGAATGCCGCTGGCGGAGTGTTAACACGCACCAGTCACACGGATCACATCTACAACGGGCACAGAATGTCGCTGGCGGAGTGTTAACACGCACCAGGCACACGGATCACATCTACACCGGGCCCAGAATGCCGCTGGCGGAGTGTTAACACGCACCGGTCACAGGGATCACATCTACACCGGGCCCAGAATGCCGCTGGCGGAGTGTTAACACGCACCAGACACAGGGATCACATCTACAACGGGCCCAGAATGCCGCTGGCGGGGTGTTAACACGCACCAGGCACAGGGATCACATCTACAACGGGCCCAGAATGCCGCTGGCGGAGTGTTAACACGCACCAGGCACAGGGATCACATCTACACCTGGCCCAGAATGTCGCTGGCGGGGTGTTAACACGCACCAGGCACAGGGATCACATCTACACCTGGCCCAGAATGACGCTGGCGGAGTGTTAACATGCACTAGTCACAGGGATCACATCTACAACGGGCCCAGAATGCCGCTGGTGGACTATTAACACGCACCAGTCACAGGGATCACATCTACAACGGGCCCAGAATGCCGCTGGCGGAGTGTTAACACGCACTAGTCACAGGGATCACATCTACACCGGGCCCAGAATGCCGCTGGCGGAGTGTTAACACGCACTAGTCACAGGGATCACATCTACACCGGGCCCAGAATGCCGCTGGCGGAGTGTTAACACGCACCAGGCACAGGGATCACATCTACAACAGGCCCAGAATGCCGCTGGCGGAGTGTTAACACGCACCAGTCACAGGGATCACATCTACAACGGGCCCAGAATGCCGCTGGCGGAGTGTTAACACGCACTAGTCACAGGGATCACATCTACACCGGGCCCAGAATGCCGCTGGCGGAGTGTTAACACGCACCAGGCACAGGGATCACATCTACAACAGGCCCAGAATGCCGCTGGCGGAGTGTTAACACGCACCAGTCACAGGGATCACATCTACAACGGGCCCAGAATGCCGCTGGCGGAGTGTTAACACGCACCAGACACAGGGATCACATCTACACCGGGCCCAGAATGCCGCTGGCGGAGTGTTAACACGCACCAGGCACAGGGATCACATCTACAACAGGCCCAGAATGCTGCTGGCGGAGTGTTAACACGCACCAGGCACAGGGATCACATCTACAACAGGCCCAGAATGCTGCTGGCGGAGTGTTAACACGCACCAGGCACAGGGATCACATCTACACCTGGCCCAGAATGCCGCTGGCGGAGTGTTAACACGCACTAGTCACAGGGATCACATCTACACCGGGCCCAGAATGCCGCTGGCGGAGTGTTAACATGCACCAGTCACAGGGATCACATCTACAACAGGCCCAGAATGCCGCTGGCGGACTATTAACATGCACCAGTCACAGGGATCACATCTACACCTGGCCCAGAATGCCGCTGGCGGAGTGTTAACACGCACTAGTCACACGGATCACATCTACAACGGGCCCAGAATGCCGCTGGCGGAGTGTTAACACGCACCAGTCACAGGGATCACATCTACAACGGGCCCAGAATGCCGCTGGCGGAGTTTTAACACGCACCAGACACAGGGATCACATCTACACCGGGCCCAGAATGCCGCTGGTGGAGTGTTAACACGCACCAGGCACAGGGATCACATCTACAACAGGCCCAGAATGCCGCTGGCGGAGTGTTAACACGCACCAGGCACAGGGATCACATCTACACCGGGCCCAGAATGCCGCTGGCGGAGTGTTAACACGCACCAGGCACAGGGATCACATCTACAACAGGCCCAGAATGCCGCTGGCGGAGTGTTAACACGCACCAGGCACAGGGATCACATCTACAACAGGCCCAGAATGCCTCTGGCGGAGTGTTAATATGCACCAGTCACAGGGATCACATCTACACCGGGCCCAGAAAGCGGCTGGCGGAGTGTTAACATGCACCAGTCACAGGGATCACATCACAGCTGCTCTCACATCCCTGCACTGGCTTCCTCTGGCTTCTAGGATTGATTTTAAAGTTCATTTGCTAATTTGTAAATATTTAGGTGGTTTTGCTCTGTCCTGCCTCAGTAACATGACTGAAAGATATGTCTCAGGTAGATCAGTCAGATCATCCGGCAGTAATTTGCTGATTATTCCTAAAACCTGGCCGGGGAGGGAGGGGGCAGCTTTTAGTCACTATGGGCCCAAACTCTGGAACTCTCTCCCAGAGAACCTTATAGCTACTGAATGTCTTAGTGCTTTCAAAACTAGGCTGAAAATGCATCTTTTCACCACGGCATCTATGATAATCAGTTGTTTTATTATTTTATGTATTTATTATTATCAGTCACTGTGGGGGGGGGGGTCGCTCTCCCCAGAAGACATAGGGGCTAGAGGCCCCTGTGAGGGAGGGGCCCCTACAGCGAATATGGGTTGTTAAAGTCCTTTATCATGATATTTTATTATTTTTATTTATTTATTTTATATACATTTTTACTCTATTTTAATTTCTTTTCTGCTTACTGTTATTTATTCTGTGCTTATTTGAATTTCTTTCTTTTTCTTCTTTTTAAATGTTTGTAAAACCCTGTGGTTTAACAAGCTATATAAATAATGATTGATTGACTGCACACAATATTCTAGGCTTTTAAAAAATTCCCATGCCTCTTCAAAGGTTTTGCTGTTTAACTCCAACTAGTTTGCAGTTTCTAGCTTCAGTCTCATACCATTAAAGTTAGCCTTCCTAACATTGTATACTTTTCTTTTGGACTTTGCTCTTTGGACACTAAGATTAACCTCAAATTTAACCATGTTATGACGTGTCTGATTACGCTGATTACCGATAATATCGTCATATCACTCAGACCTAATTGGTGATTTGACATGATCCCAGGTATAACAATACAGGCAAAAAGGATTTTACTCATGGGATCAGGAATCCAAGTGCCAGTTGCTGCTGCATTAGCTGCTGTGGATGTTCACATCTCCTCCTTTCAGTGATACGTGTCGAGTGTAGGGACACCTGGCAGAGAGATGGCTAAGGACTGCACTGGAAGCTCTGGTCTGACTGTTATGGGAGGTTCACGTCCATCTTGCTGTCCATGTGTTCATATATATTCTGTGATTTTTGGCTGTAGCTTGTACTTAATGCTTTTACCTCTAGTTTTGAGCTAAGATGCACTTACAATTAGTGATCATCTGACTGCAGCAAATTGCCAGGATGCACAAGACACTCTGCAGACTGTAATTCATTTTGAAATGTAAGCTGTGCTGCTAATTATATTGAAAACAAATGCAGATTGTAATGTTTGGTATTTAGCTAAAGTGTAGGATGTGTATATGTCTGTGTCTTAAAGTGTTTTCTGTTCCAGGCTGAACGGCTGTGATCTCATAGATAAACACTGTGAAATGCTGACTTCAGCTCTAAGATCAAACTCCTCACCCCTGAGAGAGCTGGACCTGAGTGACAATGACCTGCAGGATTCAGGAGTGAAGTTGCTCTCTGCTGGACTGGGGGATTCACACTGTAAACTGGAGATACTGAGGTCAGTATTACTGGGTATTCTGCACTGCATGCTGGAGATACTGAGGTTAGTATTACTGGGTATTCCACACTGTATGCTGGAGATACAGTAAAACCTCGGACTGCGAGTATAATTGGTTCCGGAAACGTGCTCATAATCCAAAGCACTCATATATCAAAGTGAATTTTCTCATTAGAAATAATGGAAACTCAGATGATTCCACAAGCCTGAGGTTTCACCCAGGGTAATACTATGATGATTCCCAAAATCTCATACGAGTAGTAACTAAGCACACAGGTTTAGTCAACTGAAGGGGCCAGAGACATGACTTGATACAATTATTTTATTACATTTAAAAGGAGAATAGTAATCCTACACTAAAGGCAATATAGATGCATCAAGCCGAGGCACCAATGTTGCCAACTAAGCAAGTTAAGGGGCATGAACTGATGGATGGACGAGGGACTCAGCACAGGCGGGACCTCTGTGAACATTCTGGTGATCACACACACACACAGACACACACACAGACACAAACACAGACACACACACACGTCACTCAGTGATCTAATGCCGGTAATCTGCACTGCACACGCACACAACTGAAATTCACCACCACCAGCAGGGAGGATTCCGCTCTTGCAGCTCTAGGCTACTAACCCTGAAACACAAGCAGGGAGATGAGACACGGGGTTAAAACAGCCGTACACTTCCCTGGGCTTTAACGTCCATTACTGATACACCCAGAACAGCTTGTGCACCATTCCTACCCCGCCGCCCACTTTATATTAGAGACTAAACCCCGCCCCAGACTGAGGGGAGCCAATAAAATGCAAGCTGACCCAAACTTCCCACTTTGCTACACACAGTATAAAGAGGAGATAGTGAGCAATTAGCTAAGGGAAAGGGAGGAGGGGGCTGCCTTCTCTTAGACACTAAACCGTAATTCTTGAGATATTTATTGGAGCATCACATTTATGTAATACTTGTAATGGTGAGATGATATTATTTATTGGGGAGTATCTGTCTCTCTCTCTGCAGGCTGTCAGGCTGTAGAGTCACAGAAGAAGGCTGTTCTTCCCTGGCTTCTGCTCTGAGTTCAAACCCCTCACACCTGAGAGAGCTGGACCTGAGCTACAATCACCCAGGAGACTCAGGAGTGAAGCTGCTCTCTGCTGTACTGGAGGATCCCAGCTGTAAACTGGAGAAGCTGAAGTAAGTACAGAATATGCATTTTACACAAAAGTAACTGGACACCAAGAAAACCCACAATGCATTTCAGCAGTTACATAATAAACAAACACAAACAGCTTCTTTTTTCTTATCCTACTTCCTTATATCCCACAATCTTATCAGCCCTCGATCCATATTAGAAATAATTAAGCAGTGAAGCAGGAAACATGGGACTGAAGCCTCAGTGAGACAGACTTTATTAAAAATAAAAATGACAGCAGGAAGATGAAAGTTTGGGGCGGCTGGTGGCAGTCAGCGGCGTCCTCATTGCGAGTCGGGGTCTCTGGGTGTGAGAGACGGGAGACGTGAGGGAGACACTGCTGTCTGTTCCCAGGCGAGGTGGGAGGAGAGAAAACGGAACAAAAGGAGCGGAAGGCAGGGTAACGCGGAGCAGCCGGTGTCTGGGGGTCACAGGTGAGGTGGGAGGAGAGAAAACGGAACAAAAGGAGCGGAAGGCAGGGTAACGCGGAGCAGCCGGTGTCTGGGGGTCACAGGTGAGGTGGGAGGAGAGAAAACGGAACAAAAGGAGCGGAAGGCAGGGTAACGCGGAGCAGCCGGTGTCTGGGGGTCACAGGTGAGGTGGGAGGAGAGAAAACGGAACAAAAGGAGCGGAAGGCAGGGTAACGCGGAGCAGCCGGTGTCTGGGGGTCACAGGTGAGGTGGGAGGAGAGAAAACGGAACAAAAGGAGCGGAAGGCAGGGTAACGTGCAGCGATATCAGATTTTCACTTCATGATTATTGTGGCCAAATTCACAGCAATCATGTTATTGTGATATCGTGAAACTTTGAACATAATAGTTATAATGATGCAGAAACCAGTCAGATTCATCTTTAAATTTGTTCATTGTGTCTCCTCTCTTTTTTTAGCAAATGAGTTACATTCAAAATATGAGTGTATAGAGGTGCAGAGTCTGTAACCATGACTGTATAAAAGCACATGAAAAGAACAATTACACCCCCTAGTGGATGGTGGAGGGATAACCAGGGCTAAAGCCCCCTTCTGCTTACTGTTGATTGGCTCGTCCTGCAGATTGGGGTGTCTAAGACCCCGTCTTTTTCACAAAATCTTGTAGTGACACCATTAATATTTATTTTAAAGACATCAGGTTCATTTTAAATGTTATTTACTTTTTCTGTTTTTTATCTGATCCCACTGATTTGGAGTGAAATTAATCTGGGTACAACAAACGCAAAATATGCCAAACTTCATGTTTCTGTTCAGAGTGAACCAAAGCTATGAGGTGAGGTAAGGAGCATTCGCTGATCACAGTGCGTTGCTGCTCCCAATAAAGGGAGCCAGTAAAATGCAAGGGGAGCCAATAAAATGCAAGCTGACCCAAACTTCCCACTTTGCTACACACACTATAAAGAGGAGATAGTGAGCAATTAGCTAAGGGAAAGGGAGGAGGGGTCTACCTTCTCTTAGACACTAAACTGTAATTCTTTAAATATTTATTAGAGCAGTCACATTTATGTAATACTTGTAATGGTGAGATGATATTATTTATTGGGGAGTATCTGTCTCTCTCTCTCTCTGCAGGCTGTCAGGCTGTAGAGTCACAGAAGAAGGCTGTTCTTCCCTGGCTTTAGCTCTGAGGTCAAACCCCTCACACCTGAGAGAGCTGGATCTGAGCTACAATCACCCAGGAGACTCAGGAGTGAAGCTGCTCTCTGCTGTACTGGAGGATCCCAGCTGTAAACTGGAGAAGCTGAAGTGAGTACAGAGTGTGTGTCTGACACGCTACAGATACTTATGCATGTATGTGAAGAAGAGGCACCAATAAATAAATGGATACAGCAGGACTATGTCATTCTGCTTCTCCTGTAGTGTGGATCATGGTGGAGAGTGCAGGACCAGACCAGGCTTACAGAAATGTAAGTGTGTTTGCATGTTTTTATTAATAATACCATCAATATTATGTTATGGTTGTATTCACACAGGTTTTGTGATTAGTGTGGCTTTTTGCACTGTGTGAAGATGGATTTCCATGTTTGTGTTTCTGTGAGTTTCTGTGTCATTTTAGACAACATCCAAATGAGAGAAATAAAACATCGAAATCATCACCAAAACACTATCGATTCACACCCGCACTGCTAACAAATTGACTCCTGCACATCTGCACTTTACACACATACTCTGCTACAAGCATTTTTGCACTTCCGCCACTTATTTGTACATAAATATTAATGAGCCAGCCAATCATGCAGGGCTTAGCTCATGAACATTAATAAGATTTCCGGACCCACCCTGCTAAAAAAAATTACGCCTGCGTGAGATGCGGGGCTCACGCCTCGAGGCAGCGGTGCCACGTCTGAGAGTCACGAGCGCGGTAGACACGCTTCACGGAAATAAGCCGATGCGTGTGAAATGCATTCAGAGCGGTTTTGCCGGGACTAAAGATCGTGTCAGACAATCGCTGCAAATACTGGATCCTCATGGAGCGCAACTCCGGCGCCGAAATCGTCTTCGGAGGCGTTTGTATCAGAATTCAGGTCCAAACCTTTATTAAATATCGCTGTAAATATGCAATAATATTACTTAAATTTAAATTACTTAAATTCTGTTATTGATGGCCATTTTCATATGTAAACTCCTTGTAGAAAGACAGAGAGCAGCAAGGCGCCGCACGCGCATGATTTAGCGGTTAGAAGGAAAGACACTGACTTTTAGTATTAATCTCTGGTGCCGTTTTGTGGTAAATATGCTTGTGATGAATATGTCTGATGAATGTCGCCGCTTTGTAATTTTATTTACCCGTAATTACGCTGTTAGTTTAGCTCGCGCCGCATTTTGGCGGCTCTTCTCGCCGGCGTCACGCGCCTTCCGACATTTCCTGAGCTATTTCATAAACTTCGGTTCCCGCTTCGTTCGGAGAAGCTGCGCTGTTTTTATATTGTACAGAAACATAAAGTACAGGCGGCCTGATGGTATTAATAATTCTTCCTCCTGCCTACAGACTCCTGCCAGCTGACGCTGGACCCCAACACAGCACACAGAGACCTGTCTCTGTCAGGGGGGAACAGGAAGGTGACATGGGGGGCAGAGCAGCCATATCCTGATCATCCAGAGAGATTTGATCACTGGCCCCAAGTTCTGTGCAGAGAGAGTCTGACTGGCCGCTGTTACTGGGAGGCTGAGTGGGATGGAGATGGAGCCGTGATAGGAGTCACTTATAAAGGGATCGAGAGGAAAGGAGGGAGTGATGACTGTTGGCTTGGAGACAATGACAAGTCATGGAGTCTGTTCTGTGATACTGACATTTACTCTGTCTGGCACAATAAGAAACAGACTCTCATACCCATACGGCCCTCAGGCTCCCGCAGAGTAGGAGTGTATCTGGACTGGGGGGCTGGTGCTCTGTCCTTCTACAGAGTCTCCTCTGATGGACTGACCCCCCTGTACAGATTCACCTCCTCATTCACTGAGTCCCTCTATCCTGGGTTTGGGCTTCATTATAGAATCTCCTCAGTGTCACTGTGACGTGTTGCTGGTTCTCCTGGCAAAAAGGTAAAATCTCTGCTTTTTAACCTTTATAATCCTTTTTACTCTGAAATGTATGTTTGACAAAAATAAGTTTTTCTCTCTGACTAAAATATAACTAAATGTAATCCTGATGGGGGGGGCTTTCCCCCTCCCCTGTATATGTACATTTTATATATTTACGCCTATTTACTATATTACTGTACAATGACAATAAAGTCTTTCTGTTCTGTCCTATTAATGTCCTGCTTCAGCGTCACCCAAAGCATGACTGAGTAACTTAATGAAACCACAGTCTGGTGGGTTAAATTAAATAAATTCACTTTTTACTAATAGAATTAGAGTAAATCAGTGTAAATAACTATTTAACTGCCGACATAAAAGAAATGAAAAACACTGGAAAATATGATTATATCCTGTTACTACTCTGGGTCAGTGGATTAAAGCAAATAAAGTCATATTTAATAATTATTTGATTAAATAATAAAATTTGTTTTATTGAATAATTACCCCCCACCCCAATGTACTGTAATAGGTCTGCTTACCCCCCCATCGGACAGAAGGGGCAGGTGCCCAAGCACCCTTGCCACCCCCACCCCACTGTAAAAGGTCTGCTTACGCCCCCGTCGGACAGGTGGGGCAGGTGCCCAAGCACCCTTGCCACCCCTACCCCACTGTAAAAGGTCTGCTTACGCCCCCGTCGGACAGGTGGGGCAGGTGCCCAGACCCCCTTGCCACCCCCACCCCACTGTAAAAGGTCTGCTTACGCCCCCGTCGGACAGGTGGGGCAGGTGCCCAAACCCCCTTGCCACCCCCACCCCACTGTAAAAGGTCTGCTTACGTCCCCGTCGGATAGTAGGGGCAGGTGCCCAAGCACCCTTGCCACCCCCACCCCACTGTAAAAGGTCTGCTTACGTCCCCGTCGGATAATAGGGGCAGGTGCCCAGACCCCCTTGCCACCCCCACCCCACTGTGAAAGGTCTGCTTACGCCCCCGTCGGACAGGTGGGGCAGGTGCCCAAACCCCCTTGCCACCCCCACCCCACTGTAAAAGGTCTGCTTACGTCCCCGTCGGATAGTAGGGGCAGGTGCCCAAGCACCCTTGCCACCCCTACCCCACTGTAAAAGCTCTGCTTACGCCCCCGTCGGACAGGTGGGGCAGGTGCCCAGACCCACTTGCCACCCCCACCCCACTGTAAAAGGTCTGCTTACGCCCCCGTCGGACAGGTGGGGCAGGTGCCCAAGCACCCTTGCCACCCCCACCCCACTGTAAAAGGTCTGCTTACGTCCCCGTCGGATAGTAGGGGCAGGTGCCCAGTCACCCTTGCCCTCCCCACCCCACTGTGAAAGGTCTGCTTACGCCCCCGTCGGACAGGTGGGGCAGGTGCCCAAGCACCCTTGCCACCCCCACCCCACTGTGAAAGGTCTGCTTACGTCCCCGTCGGATAGTAGGGGCAGGTGCCCAGACCCCCTTGCCACCCCCACCCCACTGTGAAAGGTCTGCTTACGCCCCCGTCGGACAGGTGGGGCAGGTGCCCAAACCCCCTTGCCACCCCCACCCCACTGTAAAAGGTCTGCTTACGTCCCCGTCGGATAGTAGGGGCAGGTGCCCAAGCACCCTTGCCACCCCTACCCCACTGTAAAAGGTCTGCTTACGCCCCCATCGGACAGGTGGGGCAGGTGCCCAAGCACCCTTGCCACCCCTACCCCACTGTAAAAGGTCTGCTTACGCCCCCGTCGGACAGGTGGGGCAGGTGCCCAGACCCCCTTGCCACCCCCACCCCACTGTAAAAGGTCTGGTTACGCCCCCGTCGGACAGGTGGGGCAGGTGCCCAAGCACCCTTGCCACCCCCACCCCACTGTAAAAGGTCTGCTTACGTCCCCGTCGGATAGTAGGGGCAGGTGCCCAGTCACCCTTGCCCTCCCCACCCCACTGTGAAAGGTCTGCTTACGCCCCCCGTCGGACAGGTGGGGCAGGTGCCCAAGCACCCTTGCCACCCCTACCCCACTGTAAAAGGTCTGCTTACGCCCCCGTCGGACAGGTGGGGCAGGTGCCCAAGCACCCTTGCCACCCCTACCCCACTGTAAAAGGTCTGCTTACGCCCCCGTCGGACAGGTGGGGCAGGTGCCCAGACCCCCTTGCCACCCCCACCCCACTGTAAAAGGTCTGCTTACGCCCCCGTCGGACAGGTGGGGCAGGTGCCCAAGCACCCTTGCCACCCCCACCCCACTGTGAAAGGTCTGCTTACGCCCCCGTCGGACAGGTGGGGCAGGTGCCCAAACCCCCTTGCCACCCCCACCCCACTGTAAAAGGTCTGCTTACGTCCCCGTCGGATAGTAGGGGCAGGTGCCCAAGCACCCTTGCCACCCCTACCCCACTGTAAAAGGTCTGCTTACGCCCCCGTCGGACAGGTGGGGCAGGTGCCCAAGCACCCTTGCCACCCCTACCCCACTGTAAAAGGTCTGCTTACGCCCCCGTCGGACAGGTGGGGCAGGTGCCCAGACCCCCTTGCCACCCCCACCCCACTGTAAAAGGTCTGGTTACGCCCCCGTCGGACAGGTGGGGCAGGTGCCCAAGCACCCTTGCCACCCCCACCCCACTGTAAAAGGTCTGCTTACGTCCCCGTCGGATAGTAGGGGCAGGTGCCCAGTCACCCTTGCCCTCCCCACCCCACTGTGAAAGGTCTGCTTACGCCCCCGTCGGACAGGTGGGGCAGGTGCCCAAGCACCCTTGCCACCCCTACCCCACTGTAAAAGGTCTGCTTACGCCCCCGTCGGACAGGTGGGGCAGGTGCCCAGACCCCCTTGCCACCCCCACCCCACTGTAAAAGGTCTGCTTACGCCCCCGTCGGACAGGTGGGGCAGGTGCCCAAGCACCCTTGCCACCCCTACCCCACTGTAAAAGGTCTGCTTACGCCCCCGTCGGACAGGTGGGGCAGGTGCCCAGACCCCCTTGCCACCCCCACCCCACTGTAAAAGGTCTGCTTACGCCCCCGTCGGACAGGTGGGGCAGGTGCCCAAGCACCCTTGCCACCCCCACCCCACTGTAAAAGGTCTGCTTACGTCCCCGTCGGATAATAGGGGCAGGTGCCCAAACCCCCTTGCCACCCCCACCCCACTGTGAAAGGTCTGCTTACGCCCCCATCGGACAGGTGGGGCAGGTGCCCAAGCACCCTTGCCACCCCTACCCCACTGTAAAAGGTCTGCTTACGCCCCCGTCGGACAGGTGGGGCAGGTGCCCAAGCACCCTTGCCACCCCCACCCCACTGTAAAAGGTCTGCTTACGTCCCCGTCGGATAGTAGGGGCAGGTGCCCAGACCCCCTTGCCACCCCCACCCCACTGTGAAAGGTCTGCTTACGCTCCCGTCGGACAGGTGGGGCAGGTGCCCAAACCCCCTTGCCACCCCCACCCCACTGTAAAAGGTTTGCTTACGTCCCCGTCGGATAGTAGGGGCAGGTGCCCAAGCACCCTTGCCACCCCTACCCCACTGTAAAAGGTCTGCTTACGCCCCCATCGGACAGGTGGGGCAGGTGCCCAAGCACCCTTGCCACCCCTACCCCACTGTAAAAGGTCTGCTTACGCCCCCGTCGGACAGGTGGGGCAGGTGCCCAAGCACCCTTGCCACCCCCACCCTACTGTAAAAGGTCTGCTTACGTCCCCGTCGGATAGTAAGGGCAGGTGCCCAGTCACCCTTGCCCTCCCCACCCCACTGTAAAAGGTCTGCTTACGCCCCCGTCGGACAGGTGGGGCAGGTGCCCAGACCCCCTTGCCACCCCCACCCCACTGTAAAAGGTCTGGTTACGCCCCCGTCGGACAGGTGGGGCAGGTGCCCAAGCACCCTTGCCACCCCCACCCCACTGTAAAAGGTCTGCTTACGTCCCCGTCGGATAGTAGGGGCAGGTGCCCAGTCACCCTTGCCCTCCCCACCCCACTGTGAAAGGTCTGCTTACGCCCCCGTCGGACAGGTGGGGCAGGTGCCCAAGCACCCTTGCCACCCCTACCCCACTGTAAAAGGTCTGCTTACGCCCCCGTCGGACAGGTGGGGCAGGTGCCCAGACCCCCTTGCCACCCCCACCCCACTGTAAAAGGTCTGCTTACGCCCCCGTCGGACAGGTGGGGCAGGTGCCCAGACCCCCTTGCCACCCCCACCCCACTGTAAAAGGTCTGCTTACGCCCCCGTCGGATAGTAGGGGCAGGTGCCCAGACCCCCTTGCCACCCCCACCCCACTGTGAAAGGTCTGCTTACGCCCCCATCGGACAGGTGGGGCAGGTGCCCAAGCACCCTTGCCACCCCTACCCCACTGTAAAAGGTCTGCTTACGCCCCCGTCGGACAGGTGGGGCAGGTGCCCAGACCCCCTTGCCACCCCCACCCCACTGTAAAAGGTCTGGTTACGCCCCCGTCGGACAGGTGGGGCAGGTGCCCAAGCACCCTTGCCACCCCCACCCCACTGTAAAAGGTCTGCTTACGTCCCCGTCGGATAGTAAGGGCAGGTGCCCAAGCACCCTTGCCACCCCTACCCCACTGTAAAAGGTCTGCTTACGCCCCCGTCGGACAGGTGGGGCAGGTGCCCAAGCACCCTTGCCACCCCTACCCCACTGTAAAAGGTCTGCTTACGCCCCCGTCGGACAGGTGGGGCAGGTGCCCAGACCCCCTTGCCACCCCCACCCCACTGTAAAAGGTCTGCTTACGCCCCCGTCGGACAGGTGGGGCAGGTGCCCAAGCACCCTTGCCACCCCCACCCCACTGTAAAAGGTCTGCTTACGTCCCCGTCGGATAGTAGGGGCAGGTGCCCAGACCCCCTTGCCACCCCCACCCCACTGTGAAAGGTCTGCTTACGCTCCCGTCGGACAGGTGGGGCAGGTGCCCAAACCCCCTTGCCACCCCCACCCCACTGTAAAAGGTTTGCTTACGTCCCCGTCGGATAGTAGGGGCAGGTGCCCAAGCACCCTTGCCACCCCTACCCCACTGTAAAAGGTCTGCTTACGCCCCCATCGGACAGGTGGGGCAGGTGCCCAAGCACCCTTGCCACCCCTACCCCACTGTAAAAGGTCTGCTTACGCCCCCGTCGGACAGGTGGGGCAGGTGCCCAAGCACCCTTGCCACCCCCACCCCACTGTAAAAGGTCTGCTTACGTCCCCGTCGGATAGTAGGGGCAGGTGCCCAGTCACCCTTGCCCTCCCCACCCCACTGTGAAAGGTCTGCTTACGCCCCCGTCGGACAGGTGGGGCAGGTGCCCAGGCACCCTTGCCACCCCTACCCCACTGTAAAAGGTCTGCTTACGCCCCCGTCGGACAGGTGGGGCAGGTGCCCAGACCCCCTTGCCACCCCCACCCCACTGTAAAAGGTCTGCTTACGCCCCCGTCGGACAGGTGGGGCAGGTGCCCAGACCCCCTTGCCACCCCCACCCCACTGTAAAAGGTCTGCTTACGCCCCCGTCGGATAGTAGGGGCAGGTGCCCAGACCCCCTTGCCACCCCCCACCCCACTGTGAAAGGTCTGCTTACGCCCCCATCGGACAGGTGGGGCAGGTGCCCAAGCACCCTTGCCACCCCTACCCCACTGTAAAAGGTCTGCTTACGCCCCCGTCGGACAGGTGGGGCAGGTGCCCAGACCCCCTTGCCACCCCCACCCCACTGTAAAAGGTCTGGTTACGCCCCCGTCGGACAGGTGGGGCAGGTGCCCAAGCACCCTTGCCACCCCCACCCCACTGTAAAAGGTCTGCTTACGTCCCCGTCGGATAGTAAGGGCAGGTGCCCAAGCACCCTTGCCACCCCTACCCCACTGTAAAAGGTCTGCTTACGCCCCCGTCGGACAGGTGGGGCAGGTGCCCAAGCACCCTTGCCACCCCTACCCCACTGTAAAAGGTCTGCTTACGCCCCCGTCGGACAGGTGGGGCAGGTGCCCAGACCCCCTTGCCACCCCCACCCCACTGTAAAAGGTCTGCTTACGCCCCCGTCGGACAGGTGGGGCAGGTGCCCAAGCACCCTTGCCACCCCTACCCCACTGTGAAAGGTCTGCTTACGCCCCCGTCGGACAGGTGGGGCAGGTGCCCAAGCACCCTTGCCACCCCCACCCCACTGTAAAAGGTCTGCTTACGCCCCCGTCGGACAGGTGGGGCAGGTGCCCAAGCACCCTTGCCACCCCTACCCCACTGTAAAAGGTCTGCTTACGCCCCTGTCGGACAGGTGGGGCAGGTGCCCAAGCACCCTTGCCACCCCTACCCCACTGTAAAAGGTCTGCTTACGCCCCCGTCGGACAGGTGGGGCAGGTGCCCAGACCCCCTTGCCACCCCCACCCCACTGTAAAAGGTCTGCTTACGCCCCCGTCGGACAGGTGGGGCAGGTGCCCAGACCCCCTTGCCACCCCCACCCCACTGTAAAAGGTCTGCTTACGCCCCCGTCGGACAGGTGGGGCAGGTGCCCAAGCACCCTTGCCACCCCCACCCCACTGTAAAAGGTCTGCTTACGTCCCCGTCGGATAGTAGGGGCAGGTGCCCAGACCCCCTTGCCACCCCCACCCCACTGTGAAAGGTCTGCTTACGCCCCCGTCGGACAGGTGGGGCAGGTGCCCAAACCCCCTTGCCACCCCCACCCCACTGTAAAAGGTCTGCTTACGTCCCCGTCGGATAGTAGGGGCAGGTGCCCAAGCACCCTTGCCACCCCCACCCCACTGTAAAATGTCTGCTTACGCCCCCGTCGGACAGGTGGGGCAGGTGCCCAAGCACCCTTGCCACCCCTACCCCACTGTAAAAGGTCTGCTTACGCCCCCGTCGGACAGGTGGGGCAGGTGCCCAGACCCACTTGCCACCCGCACCCCACTGTAAAAGGTCTGCTTACGCCCCCGTCGGACAGGTGGGGCAGGTGCCCAAGCACCCTTGCCACCCCCACCCCACTGTAAAAGGTTTGCTTACGTCCCCGTCGGATAGTAGGGGCAAGTGCCCAGTCACCCTTGCCCTCCCCACCCCACTGTGAAAGGTCTGCTTACGCCCCCGTCGGACAGGTGGGGCAGGTGCCCAAGCACCCTTGCCACCCCCACCCCACTGTAAAAGGTCTGCTTACGTCCCCGTCGGGTAGTAGGGGCAGGTGCCCAAGCACCCTTGCCACCCCCACCCCACTGTAAAAGGTTTGCTTACGTCCCCGTCGGATAGTAGGGGCAAGTGCCCAGTCACCCTTACCCTCCCCACCCCACTGTGAAAGGTCTGCTTACGCCCCCGTCGGACAGGTGGGGCAGGTGCCCAAGCACCCTTGCCACCCCCACCCCACTGTAAAAGGTCTGCTTACGTCCCCGTCGGATAGTAGGGGCAGGTGCCCAAGCACCCTTGCCACCCCCACCCCACTGTAAAAGGTCTGCTTACGTCCCCGTCGGATAGTAGGGGCAGGTGCCCAAGCACCCTTGCCACCCCCACCCCACTGTAAAAGGTCTGCTTACGCCCCCGTCGGACAGGTGGGGCAGGTGCCCAGACCCCCTTGCCACCCCCACCCCACTGTAAAAGGTCTGCTTACGCCCCCGTCGGACAGGTGGGGCAGGTGCCCAAGCACCCTTGCCACCCCCACCCCACTGTAAAAGGTCTGCTTACGTCCCCGTCGGATAGTAGGGGCAGGTGCCCAGTCACCCTTGCCCTCCCCACCCCACTGTGAAAGGTCTGCTTACGCCCCCGTCGGACAGGTGGGGCAGGTGCCCAAGCACCCTTGCCACCCCTACCCCACTGTAAAAGGTCTGCTTACGCCCCCGTCGGACAGGTGGGGCAGGTGCCCAAGCACCCTTGCCACCCCCACCCCACTGTAAAAGGTCTGCTTACATCCCCGTCGGATAGTAGGGGCAGGTGCCCAGACCCCCTTGCCACCCCCACCCCCACTGTGAAAGGTCTGCTTACGCCCCCGTCGGACAGGTGGGGCAGGTGCCCAAACCCCCTTGCCACCCCCACCCCACTGTAAAAGGTCTGCTTACGTCCCCGTCGGATAGTAGGGGCAGGTGCCCAAGCACCCTTGCCACCCCTACCCCACTGTAAAAGGTCTGCTTACGCCCCCGTCGGACAGGTGGGGCAGGTGCCCAAGCACCCTTGCCACCCCTACCCCACTGTAAAAGGTCTGCTTACGCCCCTGTCGGACAGGTGGGGCAGGTGCCCAGACCCACTTGCCACCCCCACCCCACTGTAAAAGGTCTGCTTACGCCCCCGTCTGACAGGTGGGGCAGGTGCCCAAGCACCCTTGCCACCCCCACCCCACTGTAAAAGGTCTGCTTACGTCCCCGTCGGATAGTAGGGGCAGGTGCCCAGTCACCCTTGCCCTCCCCACCCCACTGTGAAAGGTCTGCTTACGCCCCCGTCGGACAGGTGGGGCAGGTGCCCAAGCACCCTTGCCACCCCCACCCCACTGTAAAAGGTCTGCTTACGTCCCCGTCGGATAGTAGGGGCAGGTGCCCAGACCCCCTTGCCACCCCCAACCCACTGTGAAAGGTCTGCTTACGCCCCCGTCGGACAGGTGGGGCAGGTGCCCAAACCCCCTTGCCACCCCCACCCCACTGTAAAAGGTCTGCTTACGTACCCGTCGGATAGTAAGGGCAGGTGCCCAAGCACCCTTGCCACCCCTACCCCACTGTAAAAGGTCTGCTTACGCCCCCGTCGGACAGGTGGGGCAGGTGCCCAGACCCCCTTGCCACCCCCACCCCACTGTAAAAGGTCTGCTTACGCCCCCGTCGGACAGGTGGGGCAGGTACCCAAGCACCCTTGCCACCCCTACCCCACTGTGAAAGGTCTGCTTACGTCCCCGTCGGATAGTAGGGGCAGGTGCCCAGTCACCCTTGCCCTCCCCACCCCACTGTGAAAGGTCTGCTTACGCCCCCGTCGGACAGGTGGGGCAGGTGCCCAAACCCCCTTGCCACCCCCACCCCACTGTAAAAGGTCTGCTTACTTCCCCGTCGGATAGTAGGGGCAGGTGCCCAAGCACCCTTGCCACCCCTACCCCACTGTAAAAGGTCTGCTTACGCCCCCGTCGGACAGGTGGGGCAGGTGCCCAAGCACCCTTGCCACCCCTACCCCACTGTAAAAGGTCTGCTTACACCCCCGTCGGACAGGTGGGGCAGGTGCCCAGACCCCCTTGCCACCCCCCACCCCACTGTAAAAGGTCTGCTTACGCCCCCGTCGGACAGGTGGGGCAGGTGCCCAAGCACCCTTGCCACCCCCACCCCACTGTAAAAGGTCTGCTTACGTCCCCGTCGGATAGTAGGGGCAGGTGCCCAAGCACCCTTGCCACCCCCACTCCACTGTGAAAGGTCTGGTTACGCCCCCATTGGACAAAAGGGGCAGGTGCCCAGGCCCCCTTGCCACCCCTACCCCACTGTAAAAGGTCTGCTTACGCCCCCGTCGGACAGGTGGGGCAGGTGCCCAGACCCCCTTGCCACCCCCCACCCCACTGTAAAAGGTCTGCTTACGCCCCCGTCGGACAGGTGGGGCAGGTGCCCAAGCACCCTTGCCACCCCCACCCCACTGTAAAAGGTCTGCTTACGCCCCCGTCGGACAGGTGGGGCAGGTGCCCAAGCACCCTTGCCACCCCCACCCCACTGTAAAAGGTCTGCTTACGTCCCCGTCGGATAGTAGGGGCAGTTGCCCAGACCCCCTGGCCACCCCCACCCCACTGTAAAAGGTCTGTTTACGTCCCCGTCGGATATTAGGGGCAGGTGCCCAAGCACCCTTGCCACCCCCACTCCACTGTAAAAGGTCTGCTTACGCCCCCATAGGACAAAAGGGGTTGGTGACCAGGCACCCTTGCCACCCCCACCCCACTGTTATAGGTCTGTTTACGTCCCCGTCGGACAGGAGGGGCAGGTGCCCAGGCACCCTTGCCACCCCCACCCCACTGTGAAAGATTTGCTTACGCCCCCGTTGGACAAGAAGGGCAGGTGCCCAGGCCCCCTTGCCACCCCCACCCCACTGTAAAAGGTCTGCTTTCGCCCCCGTCGGACAGAATGGGCAGGTACCCAGGCCCCCTTGCCACCCCCACCCCAGTGTAAAAGGTCTGCTTACGTCTCCGTTGGATATTAGGGGCAGGTACCCAGGCCCCCTTGCCACCCCCACCCCAGTGTAAAAGGTCTGCTTACGTCTCCGTCGGATAGTAGGGGCAGGTACCCAGGCCCCCTTGCCACCCCCACCCCACTGTAAAAGGTCTGCTTTCGCCCCCCGTCGGACAGAAGGGGCAGGTACTCAGGCCCCCTTGCCACCCCCACCCCACTGTAAAAGGTCTGGTTTCGCCCCCGTCGGACTGGAGGGGCATGTGACCAGACGCCCTTGCCACCCCCCCCCTCCCCATTGAGAAAGGTCTAATTACGCCCCCGTCGGACTGGAGGGGCAGGGATCCTGGCCCCTTTGCCACCCCCACCCCACTGTGAAAGATTTGCTTACGCCCCCGTTGGACAAGAAGGGCAGGTGCCCAGGCCCCCTTGCCACCCCCACCCCCCTGTGAAAGGTCTGCTTACGTCCCCATCGGACTGGAGGGGCAGGTGCCCAGGCCCCCTTGCCACCCCCACCCCACTGTAAAAGGTCTGCTTACGCCCCCGTCGGACAGGTGGGGCAGATGCCCAAGCACCCTTGCCACCCCTACCCCACTGTAAAAGGTCTGCTTACGCCCCCGTCGGACAGGTGGGGCAGGTGCCCAGAGCCCCTTGCCACCCCCACCCCACTGTAAAAGGTCTGCTTACGCCCCCGTCGGACAGGTGGGGCAGGTGCCCAGACCCCCTTGCCACCCCCACCCCACTGTAAAAGGTCTGCTTATGCCCCCGTCGGACAGGTGGGGCAGGTGCCCAAGCACCCTTGCCACCCCTACCCCACTGTAAAAGGTCTGCTTACGCCCCCGTCGGACAGGTGGGGCAGGTGCCCAGACCCCCTTGCCACCCCCACCCCCACTGTAAAAGGTCTGCTTACGCCCCCGTCGGACAGGTGGGGTAGGTGCCCAAGCACCCTTGCCACCCCCACCCCACTGTAAAAGGTCTGCTTATGCCCCCGTCGGACAGGTGGGGCAGGTGCCCAAGCACCCTTGCCACCCCTACCCCACTGTAAAAGGTCTGCTTACGCCCCCGTCGGACAGGTGGGGCAGGTGCCCAGACCCACTTGCCACCCCCACCCCACTGTAAAAGGTCTGCTTACGCCCCCGTCGGACAGGTGGGGCAGGTGCCCAAGCACCCTTGCCACCCCCACCCCACTGTAAAAGGTCTGCTTACGTCCCCGTCGGATAGTAGGGGCAGGTGCCCAGTCACCCTTGCCCTCCCCACCCCACTGTGAAAGGTCTGCTTACGCCCCCGTCGGACAGGTGGGGCAGGTGCCCAAGCACCCTTGCCACCCCCACCCCACTGTAAAAGGTCTGCTTACGTCCCCGTCGGATAGTAGGGGCAGGTGCCCAGACCCCCTTGCCACCCCCCACCCCACTGTGAAAGGTCTGCTTACGCCCCCGTCGGACAGATGGGGCAGGTGCCCAAACCCCCTTGCCACCCCCACCCCACTGTAAAAGGTCTGCTTATGTCCCCGTCGGATAGTAGGGGCA
Source organism: Brienomyrus brachyistius (assembly GCF_023856365.1). NCBI lineage: Eukaryota > Metazoa > Chordata > Actinopteri > Osteoglossiformes > Mormyridae > Brienomyrus > Brienomyrus brachyistius. The sequence continues at coordinate 1,184,501 of NW_026042340.1, forward strand.
GGTGCCCAAGCACCCTTGCCACCCCTACCCCACTGTAAAAGGTCTGCTTACGCCCCCGTCGGACAGGTGGGGCAGGTGCCCAGACCCCCTTGCCACCCCCACCCCACTGTAAAAGGTCTGGTTACGCCCCCGTCGGACAGGTCGGGCAGGTGCCCAAGCACCCTTGCCACCCCCACCCCACTGTAAAAGGTCTGCTTACGTCCCCGTCGGATAGTAGGGGCAGGTGCCCAGTCACCCTTGCCCTCCCCACCCCCACTGTGAAAGGTCTGCTTACGCCCCCGTCGGACAGGTGGGGCAGGTGCCCAAGCACCCTTGCCACCCCTACCCCACTGTAAAAGGTCTGCTTACGCCCCCGTCGGACAGGTGGGGCAGGTGCCCAGACCCCCTTGCCACCCCCACCCCACTGTAAAAGGTCTGCTTACGCCCCCGTCGGACAGGTGGGGCAGGTGCCCAAGCACCCTTGCCACCCCTACCCCACTGTAAAAGGTCTGCTTACGCCCCCGTCGGACAGGTGGGGCAGGTGCCCAAGCACCCTTGCCACCCCCACCCCACTGTAAAAGGTCTGCTTACGCCCCCGTCGGACAGGTGGGGCAGGTGCCCAAGCACCCTTGCCACCCCCACCCCACTGTAAAAGGTCTGCTTACGTCCCCTTCGGATAGTAGGGGCAGTTGCCCAGACCCCCTGGCCACCCCCACCCCACTGTAAAAGGTCTGTTTACGTCCCCGTCGGATATTAGGGGCAGGTGCCCAAGCACCCTTGCCACCCCCACTCCACTGTAAAAGGTCTGCTTACGCCCCCATAGGACAAAAGGGGTTGGTGACCAGGCACCCTTGCCACCCCCACCCCACTGTTATAGGTCTGTTTACGTCCCCGTCGGACAGGAGGGGCAGGTGCCCAGGCACCCTTGCCACCCCCACCCCACTGTGAAAGATTTGCTTACGCCCCCGTTGGACAAGAAGGGCAGGTGCCCAGGCCCCCTTGCCACCCCCACCCCACTGTAAAAGGTCTGCTTTCGCCCCCGTCGGACAGAATGGGCAGGTACCCAGGCCCCCTTGCCACCCCCACCCCAGTGTAAAAGGTCTGCTTACGTCTCCGTTGGATATTAGGGGCAGGTACCCAGGCCCCCTTGCCACCCCCACCCCAGTGTAAAAAGTCTGCTTTCGCCCCCCGTCGGACAGAAGGGGCAGGTACTCAGGCCCCCTTGCCACCCCCACCCCACTGTAAAAGGTCTGGTTTCGCCCCCGTCGGACTGGAGGGGCATGTGACCAGACGCCCTTGCCACCCCCCCCCTCCCCATTGAGAAAGGTCTAATTACGCACCCGTCGGACTGGAGGGGCAGGGATCCTGGCCCCTTTGCCACCCCCCACCCCACTGTGAAAGATTTGCTTACGCCCCCGTTGGACAAGAAGGGCAGGTGCCCAGGCCCCCTTGCCACCCCCACCCCCCTGTGAAAGGTCTGCTTACGTCCCCATCGGACTGGAGGGGCAGGTGCCCAGGCCCCCTTGCCACCCCCACCCCACTGTGAAAGGTCTGCTTACGTCCCCATCGGACTGGAGGGGCAGGTGCCCAGGCCCCCTTGCCACCCCCACCCCACTGTAAAAGGTCTGCTTACGCCCCCGTCGGACAGGTGGGGCAGATGACCAAGCACCCTTGCCACCCCTACCCCACTGTAAAAGGTCTGCTTACGCCCCCGTCGGACAGGTGGGGCAGGTGCCCAGAGCCCCTTGCCACCCCCACCCCACTGTAAAAGGTCTGCTTACGCCCCCGTCGGACAGGTGGGGCAGGTGCCCAGACCCCCTTGCCACCCCCACCACACTGTAAAAGGTCTGCTTATGCCCCCGTCGGACAGGTGGGGCAGGTGCCCAAGCACCCTTGCCACCGCTACCCCCACTGTAAAAGGTCTGCTTACGCCCCCGTCGGACAGGTGGGGCAGGTGCCCAGACCCCCTTGCCACCCCCACCCCACTGTAAAAGGTCTGCTTACGCCCCCGTCGGACAGGTGGGGCAGGTGCCCAAGCACCCTTGCCACCCCTACCCCACTGTAAAAGGTCTGCTTACGCCCCCGTCGGACAGGTGGGGCAGGTGCCCAGACCCCCTTGCCACCCCCACCCCACTGTAAAAGGTCTGCTTACGCCCCCGTCGGACAGGTGGGGCAGGTGCCCAAGCACCCTTGCCACCCCCACCCCACTGTGAAAGGTCTGCTTACGTCCCCGTCGGATAGTAGGGGCAGGTGCCCAGACCCCCTTGCCACCCCCACCCCACTGTGAAAGGTCTGCTTACGCCCCCGTCGGACAGGTGGGGCAGGTGCCCAAACCCCCTTGCCACCCCCACCCCACTGTAAAAGGTCTGCTTACGTCCCCGTCGGATAGTAGGGGCAGGTGCCCAAGCACCCTTGCCACCCCTACCCCAGTGTAAAAGGTCTGCTTACGCCCCCGTCGGACAGGTGGGGCAGGTGCCCAAGCACCCTTGCCACCCCTACCCCACTGTAAAAGGTCTGCTTACGCCCCCGTCGGACAGGTGGGGCAGGTGCCCAAGCACCCTTGCCACCCCCACCCCACTGTAAAAGGTCTGCTTACGCCCCCGTCGGACAGGTGGGGCAGGTGCCCAAGCACCCTTGCCACCCCTACCCCACTGTGAAAGGTCTGCTTACGCCCCCATAGGACAAAAGGGGTTGGTGACCAGGCACCCTTGCCACCCCCACCCCAGTGTAAAAGGTCTGCTTACGTCTCCGTCGGATAGTAGGGGCAGGTACCCAGGCCCCCTTGCCACCCCTACCCCACTGTAAAAGGTCTGCTTACGCCCCCGTCGGACAGGTGGGGCAGGTGCCCAAGCACCCTTGCCACCCCCACCCCACTGTAAAAGGTCTGCTTACGCCCCCGTCGGACAGGTGGGGCAGGTGCCCAAGCACCCTTGCCACCCCTACCCCACTGTTATAGGTCTGTTTACGTCCCCGTCGGACAGAATGGGCAGGTACCCAGGCCCCCTTGCCACCCCCACCCCAGTGTAAAAGGTCTGCTTACGTCTCCGTCGGATATTAGGTGCAGGTACCCAGGCCCCCTTGCCACCCCTACCCCACTGTAAAAGGTCTGCTTACGCCCCCGTCGGACAGGTGGGGCAGGTGCCCAAGCACCCTTGCCACCCCCACCCCACTGTAAAAGGTCTGCTTACGTCCCCGTCGGATAGTAGGGGCAGGTGCCCAGTCACCCTTGCCCTCCCCACCCCACTGTGAAAGGTCTGCTTACGCCCCCGTCGGACAGGTGGGGCAGGTGCCCAAGCACCCTTGCCACCCCTACCCCACTGTAAAAGGTCTGCTTACGCCCCCGTCGGACAGGTGGGGCAGGTGCCCAAGCACCCTTGCCACCCCTACCCCACTGTAAAAGGTCTGCTTACGCCCCCGTCGAACAGGTGGGGCAGGTGCCCAGACCCCCTTGCCACCCCCACCCCACTGTAAAAGGTCTGCTTACGCCCCCGTCGGACAGGTGGGGCAGGTGCCCAAGCACCCTTGCCACCCCCACCCCACTGTAAAAGGTCTGCTTACGCCCCCGTCGGACAGGTGGGGCAGGTGCCCAAGCACCCTTGCCACCCCCACCCCACTGTAAAAGGTCTGCTTACGTCCCCGTCGGATAGTAGGGGCAGGTGCCCAGACCCCCTTGCCACCCCCACCCCACTGTGAAAGGTCTGCTTACGCCCCCGTCGGACAGGTGGGGCAGGTGCCCAAACCCCCTTGCCACCCCCACCCCACTGTAAAAGGTCTGCTTACGCCCCCGTCGGATAGTAGGGGCAGGTGCCCAAGCACCCTTGCCACCCCTACCCCACTGTAAAAGGTCTGCTTACGCCCTCGTCGGACAGGTGGGGCAGGTGCCCAGACCCACTTGCCACCCCCACCCCACTGTAAAAGGTCTGCTTACGCCCCCGTCGGACAGGTGGGGCAGGTGCCCAAGCACCCTTGCCACCCCCACCCCACTGTAAAAGGTCTGCTTACGCCCCCGTCGGACAGGTGGGGCAGGTGCCCAAGCACCCTTGCCACCCCCACCCCACTGTAAAAGGTCTGCTTACGTCCCCGTCGGATAGTAGGGGCAGGTGCCCAGACCCCCTTGCCACCCCCACCCCAGTGTAAAAGGTCTGCTTACGTCTCCGTCGGATAGTAGGGGCAGGTACTCAGGCCCCCTTGCCACCCCCCACCCCACTGTAAAAGGTCTGCTTACGCCCCCGTCGGACAGGTGGGGCAGGTGCCCAGGCACCCTTGCCACCCCCACCCCACTGTAAAAGGTCTGCTTACGTCCCCGTCGGATAGTAGGGGCAGGTGCCCAGTCACCCTTGCCCTCCCCACCCCACTGTGAAAGGTCTGCTTACGCCCCCGTCGGACAGGTGGGGCAGGTGCCCAGTCACCCTTGCCCTCCCCACCCCACTGTGAAAGGTCTGCTTACGCCCCCGTCGGACAGGTGGGGCAGGTGCCCAGGCCCCCTTGCCACCCCCACCCCAGTGTAAAAGGTCTGCTTACGTCTCCGTCGGATAGTAGGGGCAGGTACCCAGGCCCCCTTGCCACCCCCACCCCACTGTGAAAGGTCTGCTTTCGCCCCCCGTCGGACAGAAGGGGCAGGTGCCCAGGCACCCTTGCCACCCCCACCCCACTGTAAAAGGTCTGCTTACGTCCCCGTCGGATAGTAGGGGCAGGTGCCCAGTCACCCTTGCCCTCCCCACCCCACTGTGAAAGGTCTGCTTACGCCCCCGTCGGACAGGTGGGGCAGGTGCCCAAGCACCCTTGCCACCCCTACCCCACTGTAAAAGGTCTGCTTACGCCCCCGTCGAACAGGTGGGGCAGGTGCCCAGACCCCCTTGCCACCCCCACCCCACTGTAAAAGGTCTGCTTACGCCCCCGTCGGACAGGTGGGGCAGGTGCCCAAGCACCCTTGCCACCCCCACCCCACTGTAAAAGGTCTGCTTACGCCCCCGTCGGACAGGTGGGGCAGGTGCCCAAGCACCCTTGCCACCCCCCACCCCACTGTAAAAGGTCTGCTTACGCCCCCGTCGGACAGGTGGGGCAGGTGCCCAAGCACCCTTGCCACCCCCACCCCAGTGTAAAAGGTCTGCTTACGCCCCCGTCGAACAGGTGGGGCAGGTACCCAGACCCCCTTGCCACCCCCACCCCACTGTGAAAGGTCTGCTTACGCCCCCGTCGGACAGGTGGGGCAGGTGCCCAAGCACCCTTGCCACCCCCACCCCACTGTAAAAGGTCTGCTTACGCCCCCGTCGAACAGGTGGGGCAGGTGCCCAGGCACCCTTGCCACCCCCACCCCACTGTGAAAGGTCTGCTTACGCCCCCGTCGGACAGGTGGGGCAGGTGCCCAAGCACCCTTGCCACCCCAACCCCACTGTAAAAGGTCTGCTTACGCCCCCGTCGGACAGGTGGGGCAGGTGCCCAAGCACCCTTGCCACCCCTACCCCACTGTAAAAGGTCTGCTTACGCCCCCGTCGGACAGGTGGGGCAGGTGCCCAGACCCCCTTGCCACCCCCACCCCACTGTGAAAGGTCTGCTTACGCCCCCGTCGGACAGGTGGGGCAGGTGCCCAAGCACCCTTGCCACCCCCACCCCAGTGTAAAAGGTCTGCTTACGCCCCCGTCGAACAGGTGGGGCAGGTGCCCAGACCCCCTTGCCACCCCCACCCCACTGTGAAAGGTCTGCTTACGCCCCCGTCGGACAGGTGGGGCAGGTGCCCAAACCCCCTTGCCACCCCCACCCCACTGTAAAAGGTCTGCTTACGCCCCCGTCGGACAGGTGGGGCAGGTGCCCAAGCACCCTTGCCACCCCTACTCAACTGTAAAAGGTCTGCTTACGCCCCCGTCGGACAGGTGGGGCAGGTGCCCAGACCCACTTGCCACCCCCACCCCACTGTAAAAGGTCTGCTTACGCCCCCGTCGGACAGGTGGGGCAGGTGCCCAAGCACCCTTGCCACCCCCACCCCACTGTAAAAGGTCTGCTTACGCCCCCGTCGGACAGGTGGGGCAGGTGCCCAGACCCCCTTGCCACCCCTACCCCACTGTGAAAGGTCTGCTTACGTCCCCGTCGGATAGTAGGGGCAGGTGCCCAGTCACCCTTGCCCTCCCCACCCCACTGTGAAAGGTCTGCTTACGTCCCCGTCGGATAGTAGGGGCAGGTGCCCAGACCCCCTTGCCACCCCCCACCCCATTGTAAAAGGTCTGCTTACGCCCCCGTCGGATAGGTGGGGCAGGTGCCCAGACCCCCTTGCCACCCCCACCCCACTGTAAAAGGTCTGCTTACGCCCCCGTCGGACAGGTGGGGCAGGTGCCCAAGCACCCTTGCCACCCCCACCCCACTGTAAAAGGTCTGCTTACGTCTCCGTTGGATAGTAGGGGCAGGTGACCAGACACCCTTGCCACCCCCAACCCACTGTTAAAGGTCTGTTTACGTCCCTGTCGGACAGGAGGGGCAGGTGCCCAGGCACCCTTGCCACCCCCACCCCACTGTGAAAGATTTGCTTACGCCCCCGTTGGACAAGAAGGGCAGGTGCCCAGGCCCCCTTGCCCCCCCCACCCCACTGTAAAAGGTCTGCTTTCGCCCCCGTCGGACAGAATGGGCAGGTACCCAGGCCCCCTTGCCACCCCCACCCCAGTGTAAAAGGTCTGCTTTCGCCCCCGTCGGACAGAAGGGGCAGGTGCCCAAGCACCCTTGCCACCCCCACCCCAGTGTAAAAGGTCTGCTTTCGCCCCCGTCGGACAGAATGGGCAGGTACCCAGGCCCCCTTGCCACCCCCACCCCAGTGTAAAAGGTCTGCTTTCGCCCCCCGTCGGACAGAAGGGGCAGGTGCCCAAGCACCCTTGCCCCCCCCCCCCTCCCCATTGAGAAAGGTCTAATTACGCCCCCGTCGGACTGGAGGGGCAGGGATCCAGGCCCCATTGCCACCCCCACCCCCCTGTGAAAGGTCTGCTTACGTCCCCATCGGACTGGAGGGGCAGGTGCCCAGGCCCCCTTGCCACCCCCACCCCACTGTGAAAGATTTGCTTACGTCCCCGTCGGATAGTAGGGGCAGGTACCCAGGCCCCCTTGCCACCCCCACCCCACTGTAAAAGGTCTACTTACGTCTCCGTTGGATAGGAGGGGCACCTGCCCAGGCCCCCTTGCCACCCCCACCCCACTGTAAAAGGTCTGCTTACGCCCCCGTCGGACAGGTGGGGCAGGTGCACAAGCACCCTTGCCCCCCCCACTCCACTGTGAAAGATTTGCTTACGCCCCCGTTGGACAAGAAGGGCAGGTGCCCAGGCCCCCTTGCCACCCCCACCCCACTGTAAAAGGTCTGCTTTCGCCCCCGTCGGACAGAATGGGCAGGTACCCAGGCCCCCTTGCCTCCCCCACCCCACTGTAAAAGGTCTGCTTTCGCCCCCGTCGGACAGAAGGGGCAGGTACCCAGGCCCCCTTGCCTCCCCCACCCCACTGTAAAAGGTCTGCTTTCGCCCCCCGTCGGACAGGAGGGGCAGGTGACCAGACACCCTTGCCACCCCCACCCCTCTGTAAAAGGTCTGCTTACGGCCCCGTCTAATAGAAGGGGCAGGTGCCCAGGCCCCCTTGCCACCCCCACCCCACTGTGAAAGGTCTGCTTACCCCCCCGTCGGACAGGAGGGGCAGGTGCCCAGGGACCCTTGCCACCCCAACCCCACTGTGAAGGGTCTGCTTACGCCCCCGTCTGATAGAAGGGGCAGGTGCCCAGGCCACCTTGCCACCCCCACCCCACTGTAATAGGTCTGCTTACGCCCCCCATCGGACAGAAGGGGCAGGAGCCAAGGCACCCTTGCCACCCCCACCCCACTGTGAAATGTTTGCTTACGTCCCCGTTGGACAGAAGGGGTAGATGCCCAGGTCCCCTTCCCACCCCCACCCCACTGAAAAAAGGTCTGCTTATGCCCCCGTCGGACAGAAGCGGCAGGTGCCCAGGCCCCCTTGCCACCCCCACCCCTCTGTAATTGGTCTGCTTACGTCCCCCATCGGACAGAAGGTCCAGGTGCCCAGGCCCCCTTGCCACCCCCACCCCTCTGTAATAGGTCTGCTTACGACCCAATCAGACAGGAGGGGAAGGTGCCCAGGCCCCCTTGCCACCCCCACCCCTCTGTAATTGGTCTGCTTACGCCCCCATCGGACAGAAGGGGCAGTTGCCCAGGCCCCTTGCCACCCCCACCCCTCTGTAATTGGTCTGCTTACGCCCCCGTCTGATAGAAGGGGCAGGTGCCCAGGGACCCTTGCCACCCCCACCCCACTGTGAAAAGTCTGCTTACGCCCCCATCGGACAGGAGGGGCATGTGCTCAGGGCCCCTTGCCACCCTCACCCCTCTGTAATCGGTCTGCTTACGCCCCCGTCTGATAGAAGGGGCAGGTGCCCAGGCACCCTTGCCTCCCCCACCCCACTGAGAAATGTTTGCTTATGCCCCCTTCGGACAGAAGGGGCAGGTGCCCAGGCACCCTTGCCTCCCCCACCCCACTGAGAAATGTTTGCTTATGCCCCCTTCGGACAGGAGGGGCAGGTAGCCAGGCCCTCTTGCCACCCTTCCCCACTATGAAAGGTCTGCTTACGCCCCCGTCAGATATTAGGAGCAGGTGCCCAGGGACCCTTGCCACCCCCACCCCACTGTTAAAGGTGTGCTTACGCCCCCGTCAGATATTAGGAGCAGGTGCCCAGGCCCCCTTGCCACCCCCACCCCACTGTGATAGCTCTGCTTATGCCCCCGTCGGACAGAAGGGGCAGGTGCCCAGGCCCCCTTGCCACCCCCACACTTCTGTAATGGGTCTGCTTACGGTCCCGTCTAATAGAAGGGGCAGGTGCCCAGGCCCCCTTGCCACCCCCCACCCCTCTGTAATAGGTCTGCTTACGCCCCAGTCGGACAGAAGGGCCAGGTGCCCAGGGACCCTTGCCACCCCCACCCCACTGTGAAAGGTCTGCTTACCCCCCCGTCGTACAGGAGGGGCAGGTGACCAGACACCCTTGCCACCCCAACCCCACTGTGAAGGGTCTGCTTACGCCCCCGTCTGATAGAAGGGGCAGGTGCCCAGGGACCCTTGCCACCCCCACCCCACTGTGATAGCTCTGCTTATGCCCCCGTCGGACAGAAGGGGCAGGTGCCCAGGGACCCTTGCCACCCCCACCCCACTGTGAAAAGTCTGCTTACGCCCCCATCGGACAGGAGGGGCATGTGCTCAGGGCCCCTTGCCACCCTCACCCCTCTGTAATCGGTCTGCTTACGCCCCCGTCTGATAGAAGGGGCAGGTGCCCAGGCCCCCTTGCCACCCCCACCCCACTGTGATAGGTCTGCTTACGCCCCCGTCGGACAGAAGGGGCAGGTGCCCAGGCCCCCTTGCCACCCCCCACACTTCTGTAATGGGTCTGCTTACGGCCCCGTCTAATAGAAGGGGCAGGTGCCCAGGCCCCCTTCCCACCCCCACCCCACTGTGAAAGGTCTGCTTACCCCCCCCGTCGTACAGGAGGGGCAGGTGACCAGACACCCTTGCCACCCCAACCCCACTGTGAAGGGTCTGCTTACGCCCCCGTCTGATAGAAGGGGCAGGTGCCCAGGGACCCTTGCCACCCCCACCCCACTGTGAAAGATCTGCTTACCCCCCCGTCGTACAGGAGGGGCAGGTGCCCAGGCCACCTTGCCACCCCCACCCCACTGTAATAGGTCTGCTTACGCCCCCATCGGACAGAAGGTCCAGGTGCCCAGACCCCTTGCCACCCCCACTCCACTGTAAAAGGTCTGCTTACGCCCCCGTCTGATAGAAGGGGCAGGTGCCCAGGCCACCTTGCCCCCCCCACCCCTCTGTAATTGGTCTGCTTACGTCCCCCATCGGACAGAAGGTCCAGGTGCCCAGGCCCCCTTGCCACCCCCACCCCACTGTGAAATGTTTGATTACGCCCCCTTCGGACAGAAGAGTCCGGTGCCCAGGCCCCCTTGCCACCCCCACCCCTCCGTAATAGGTCTGCATACGTCCCCCATCGGACAGAAGGTCCAGGTGCCCAGACCCCTTGCCCCCCCCCACCCCTCTGTAATTGGTCTGCTTACCCCCCCGTCGGACAGGAGGGGCAGGTGCCCAGGCCCCCTTGCCACCCCCACCCCTCCGTAATAGGTCTGCTTATGCCCCCGTCGGATAGAACGGGCAGGTGCCCAGGGACCCTTGCCACCCCCACCCCACTGTTAAAGGTCAGCTTATACCCCCGTCGGACAGAAGGGGCAAGTGCTCAAGGCCCCTTGCCACCCCCACCCCACTGTTAAAGGTCAGCTTATACCCCCGTCGGACAGAAGGGGCAAGTGCTCAAGGCCCCCTTGCCACCCCCACCCCACTGTAATAGGTCTGCTTACGATCCCATCTGATAGAAGGGGCAGGTGCCCAGGGACCCTTGCCACCCCCACCCCACTGTTAAAGGTCAGCTTATACCCCCGTCGGACAGAAGGGGCAAGTGCTCAAGGCCCCCTTGCCACCCCCACCCCACTGTAATAGGTCTGCTTACGATCCCATCTGATAGAACGGGCAGGTGCCCAGGGACCCTTGCCACCCCCACCCCACTGTTAAAGGTCAGCTTATACCCCCGTCGGACAGAAGGGGCAGGTACCCAGGCCTCCTTGCCCCCCCACCCCGTTGTAAAAGGTTTGCTTACGCCCCTGTCTGAAAAAATACGCAGGTGTTCAGGCACCCTAACCCCCCCCCACGTTTCTGACGCAGATAGATACTGTCCATTGCCCCCTCGCATCCCTGACCAGCAAAAGCCATTAAATCTATCTTCATGCATTATTATTAATACCAGACATGTAAGAATATACACAGCCATCCATTAACAATTCACCATTGAATTTATTATCTATTGCAGATTAACCTTCTCTACAGTGACTGCAGTCAGTTATAATGTCTCTCTATCAAGCTGATTTCTTACATCCACTGGACGCGTCAATTCACGGAACAAGCGATCCTTCCGGAAACAATGTGTACTTTTCAGGGAGGCCACTAGGTGGAGACAAAACATACATTACTAAATATAAGAGGTTCAGAATTAAATTTTAAGGAAGGGGATCTATGCGCGATATTTATTAAATACCATGATGACTCCATTTTAACGGGACACTTCTATTTATTCCAGTTTGTAATTAGCAGTCATTTACGTTCTTTCATAATAAAAAATCAAGAATTTTATGAGCCATAAATCATCCATATATTTTGCAGGAACAGAAATCGCGCCGCTGAAGTTCAGCACTTCCCCGTTTGAGATGAACGTGATGTTGCCGTTTCCTGCCGGCGACCCTTAAAAATCCATGACAGCAGCAGTTAGGTGCAGTGTGTGCAGCGGCCATATTTACGGACAAAATCAAGCTGATCACTAAGACGTTTTTTGTGGTTAATTAATCCATAATTAACAGCATAATGCTACATTATTTGTGCCCCTCAGGTAAAGTGTTAACGATGAGAGAACACTTTGAGAGTCAGTAAATAACATTTTCTCCTGCCTTTACTCCATGTCTAAATCAGACCTAGACATGTTTGAGTAGATTACTAGGTTTCCTCTGGTTATTACACTGCACACAATATGAAGACAATGTAAGTGAACCAAAACCTCAATGCAATGAATTAGCATCCTGTGAGTATCAAGTGCTGCACCCAATACATTAGCAATGGGCATCAGATCACTGTATTCAACAGGTTGAGGGGTTATTCAGAAAGGTGTATTATTATAAGACAGATTGATAAATCATGTTGTGTAAGCCATTATTACTGTACAGATGAAGCCTTGAATTTTCCCGTTTCCATGATGGGGCCTTGGCTGGTACCTGGCTGGTCCATGACTGGTTCCTGCTGGGTCTTGGGTGGGACCTTGACTGTAATGAGATCCCCCACGATGATGTAATGAACAAGCAGGCCGGCATGATCCGCCCCTTACCTCTCTGTGCGTAAAGTACTTGCAATGATTTATTCATCCACCAGGGGGAGCAGTGATTATGAAAGCTGAAGTGACTTACCTGGAATCAGGTATTGTAACTCCACTGCAGAAAATGAAAATCTAAGCAAGTATAATTTCTTGTATTTAGACAAAATTCCAATTTCATTAATAAACTGACTACACTGCAATAAATGGTCTGTGAAATTTAAGAAATTGTTTCTGTTGGTAACCGGAGATCATCCACCCTGTCACTCAGCACTGGCTCACCACAGGGATGTGGGCTGAGCCGTCTGCTGTTCACCATCTACACCAGTGACTGCATCCTCACGCATCCCTGCCACACCATAATCATATTCGCAGATGACATCACCCTGGTTGGGCTGATCACTAACGATGATGACACCGCCAATAGAGATGAGGTCCAGCGTCTGACAGAATGGTGTGACTACAACAACCTAACCCTCAACACTAGGAAAACCAAGGAAGTGGTCATGGACTTCCGTAAGCCAAAAGCTGACCCCCCCCCTCCATAAAAGGTGACTGCGTGGAGAGGGTGTCCTACTTCAAGTTCCTCAGGACTTACATCTCCGAGGACCTGTCATGGACCACAAACACAACCGCCCTGGTGCAGAAAGCCCAGCAGCGCCTCCATTTCCTGAGGGTCCTGAGATGGAACAGGCTGCAGACCGACCTGCTGGTGTCCTTCTACCGAACCACGATCGAGAGTGTGCTGATGCATGCCATCCCCGTGTGGTATGCTGGGTGTACAGTAGCCAATAAGAAGAGACTCCAGAGGGTCACCAGTACAGCAGAGAAGGTGATTGGCTGCCCACTCCCCTCCTTGGATTCCATTGCCAGCTCTAGAAGTCTCTCTAGCCTCTCCAAGGTCCGAGCTTTCCTCAGGGTCTGCGGAACTTACTGCAGGCAGCTATCTCAAAGCGAGGTCACACAGTATTCAAAACAATCTCTTCTTGCCTAAGGCCTAAGACATAACAGACCCAATATGCCTCCCTCCCAGGCTATCAATGTCCAATTTTACTTCCACATGAGTTTTGCAAAAAGGGTGACTGAGATCTGCAAATTGTGTCTAACTAGGTGCGTTTTGCCAATTTGAGTGATTGATTCAATAAATAACTTTTGGCAATTGGCAGTTTTATTCCCAAAATGATTTTTAATATGTCAGCAATTCAGAAAAACTGTAAAATATTTCACTAAAAAACATTTATCCCAAAGTGCTACAAATGCTTTTATTCAGCACAAACTCAGCACCAATAATCTGAGATCATTTAGAATGTGATTATTCAGTTTTTTTTTGTTAAAATCTACTTTAAACGTACACTTTTCAAAAACCTATTTTCAGTGGTGCTGACAAATTGTAAAAAATCATATTATAAACATTTCTAGCCAAGACTTTTGAGCTCTGAAGCTTACAGACATAGGGGCTGGCTACACAAAGGTGAATGAGACATTCAAAGAATTGTGTGAGGTTTGATTACTAAAGTGTTACAACTTTGAAGTGACTTTGGAGTCACCAGACCTTTGCATACTGTCAATGGCCCATCAGTCTGGAATGTCTGTCACTGCTCCTCACACCAGTCAGTTTGGAAAGGCAGTGTGAGTTTTAGTTTTTTCAATTGCTAAGACAGATACTGCAATACTGAAGTTGCTTTCTCCAAACACTTCATACAGTCACCACAACATTAGCTTATGTGGACTAAACTGAAGCATTTCGCTTTGCTTTCATACAAAATGCAATCGATGACTAAATGTTTCAAAAGTCATGGATTCCTGTCTCACTCACAACATTATATTTTCAGAGGCCATTTTGCACATAAGTACATACTGACCTTAAAACTGCTAATAAAACAGTCAAAACTGAAATATGTCATTTTGATAAATTACTAACAAGACTATCAAGACAAATAGATTGTAAAAACCACATAATACAAACAAATTATGTCAATTGACACAAGATCAAACAATGAATGCTGTATGTAAGATATTCCTCCAGAGCGATGCCGAAGATAGATCAGACGTGTGGAGAGATACTACCCTAGATTCTACTCTGTCTTAGCAATTAAAAAAAACTGTAAGAAAACACACAATACTAGCCTTTTTACAGCTTATAACATGCAACAGATTAAACGTTGATGTATAAAATGTTCAGTCACATTATATTACAGGAATAATACAAAACAATAAATTGGCAGCCAAAGTTCTGGTGAAAGTAGCTGAATAGTAACGGTTACCTTCCGCAGTTTGGTTCAGTGGTACCTTCTGGATAATGTTCTCCAGGTGTTCCTGAAATGGTGATGCACCAATGTCAACCAAACATTAAAAATAAGGGAAATAAATGTGTCATTGCTGTTCTAAGATCATTTGTTCATGCCTCCAATGTTGGTTTATTTAAGTGTACAACTACTGTAACATCACATTCATGTGTAAATTTAAGCACAAGCTGCGAAGTGTTTAACTGATTATAGCAAAATTATAAAGGTGCCTCTGCTACATCTTCAGGTTTGATCATGTATTTCCCCAGAGACACCTCGTCAATTAATGCCAGCATCGTTTGAATGTTATGGGAATGTTTTTCCACATTTCCTGCAGCATAGGGACTAGAGATGACAACTGTCACACTTAAGACCATCTCCTCAAGCTCTGGTATTGTGCTTGCTGTTGTCAGTAGGCCGAAGCCATATTGCTTTGGAAGGCTGTTGAGACGGATGATAGCACATGTAAAACTCTTAAAAGTTATATTAAAATTGAATGTACTTTAACACAACATTAATTTAATAAGAACACACTGTTTTTTGGAGAGAGACTTGGCGTTTATCATTATATGACTCAGGCTGCAATGCAGAACTGTAACTGAACAGTCTTTCATGGTGGCTTTTCCAGTGATGATTCAGTAGTAAGCAGATAAGATGTTACTGAGGTTGCAGTTGACAAATGTGTTTGCTGTGGCCTGCAACAGCACCAGTGATCCATCTCAGGCATCATTTTTGGATGCACAAATCTTCCATATAACTTTCTGTGATCTGTGTGAAATGAAGCCAAGAATTATTGTACTGATGCTGTGATGTGGTCACAGGTGAGAAAGGTCCCGACTGGAAAAGCAGGCCACCCTTTTCGGGGGTCCCCCCCCCCCCCCCACAACAGGCTCGTACACATAGAATGGAGCTTTCGTCAGTTTTCCCCTCTTCACAATGCTGCCAGTTGCATCAATGTAGGCAATGTCCTCCTGACCGACTGTGAAGTACTTCCGAGCTTCTTCCTGACCACAGCAAAACCCCTCTTGGGGGGTACTTTGGGGCTCCTAAAAAGTGCTGGACCCCCTGAATTTCTCATGGTATCCATGCCCCTCCGATGCCCCTGCTTGGATAAGTTGGTGAAAGGTTACAGTTGCAAAATAAGAACCATACACTGGATAATTATAATATTGTTCAATATCCTGTACATCTCTGCTTATAATGAATTTGTCACCAGGACGGCACTGAGTCAGTTTCAAAGGAAAGATCCCAAGGAGATAACTCTCTCTTCAAGAACTCGGCAAGGAATTGATAAAATCTCAAATCCAGAGGAGATGACACACTTGCAATGCGCATATACCTTTTCTGGAAAATTCAAAGAAATTACCAAACTTGGCTCAGAACATAAAATAGCATGGAATTTAAAGTACATTTTTTTTTAAAAATGGTGCAGATAAAGTTGACCAAATTTGGTGCAGGTTTGGTGTATGGCCTTGCGTTTCGGGTGCTTGCAGAGATGTTTGTACCTTAGGGGGAAATCTTGAGAAATGACCTGTCAAACTTGGCTCATATATGCCAACGCATGTAATGTAAACTCATGGATTTCAAAGTGGATTTTCTTTAAAATGCTACAGTGAACGTTGACCAAATTTGGTCGAGATATAGCCTAGGCCCTTGCCTTTTAGGTGCTTGCAGAGATGTTTGTACCTTAGGTGATAATGCTGAGAAATGAGCTGTTCAACCTGGCTCATAACATAAAATTATATAGATTTCAAAGTGCATTCTTTTAAGTGGTATATTAAATCTGACCAGATTTGTGTAGGAAATAGCCTTGAACGTTGCCTTTCAGATGCCATATGACTTGCTCATGCATTATGGGAAAGTTAGACATTAATTGCATTTAAGTATATCCTGTACTTCGTATATACGCGTACTCACCATTTTCCTATGCGCGATCGCTTGGAGTATGTTATTTTCTGTAGTAGCTTGGATTCAACCACTAGAGGGCAGTAGTAGCAAATAGTTGTAGGCAGCACGGAGGGAAGTAGAAGAAGGTAACACAGGGAGGTTGAGTGTTTGTGCGTTATACCTGGAGCTGAAGAAGTTATTAATATTGAACCTCTTGCCATCCCCAAATGTGTCTCGACTGGCTCTCAATATATTACAATTTCCTAAACCGTCATGTGCGGCTGATACCGTAATGTCATGTCTATGCGTGCACCTCACATTTTAAGCGCGGATGATTTAACCGTGTTTCGGCGAAGCGCGGATATCTTGACTGCAGTGACAGATCCGAGTTAAGCACAGTGTTTCTGATTCTTGTTTGGCCATTTGTTGTAAATTTCAAAGCATCTTATTTAGGAAAATAACCCGATGAAACGTAAAGTTAAGGTGAAACGTGCTCAGGGCCTTGTTCCAGAGCCACGCTGAAATGTACCTAACGGCATTGTATAGAAAATAAATATGTCTACCTGCTGGATATTTGTTGCAGCATTTCTTATGGTTATAATACTGGCTCTGGTTACAGGTTGACGCTGTATAGATAAAAAATACACAAGATTTTATTTTTCTCGACTTCCAAATAAGAAGTTTACCAATATGCCCAGTTCTGGCTGGATATAAGCCATTTAGAAAGACAACTAAAGCCAAAAAAAAGACCGCAATCTTTATTCGTTTTTCTCCCTTTCCTGTTTTCGTGAGCGTAGTAAGTGCTGTCCACCGAAACCCGGCCACATTTCCCGTTACTGGTCTCTTATGGTCCATACCAGAAACTCATTCCATATACTGGCAAAAAAAAACTACCTAAATGGCGTTCAAACACAAGAGACAATTTCCATCAACATTATACCAGGACAAAAGTGTTTCTGTTTAAACATCCGTCAGATTGCAGGGGAAATTAGATCTATAGTTTTTAAAAGATGTCAAACAGGCGCTCTGAGCCCTGGAGGTTCACGTAGCATGACCACATGACGGCGGACTTACTTGCCGTGGCTTTAATCTTTAAGTACCCCTGGTTTGCCCCCACCCCGCATGATTATGTATCACGGGAAATCTGCGGCCTACAGGCGACATTTTTAAAGCTATTGCGTCTTTTTTTTATATCCGAAAAGTAAAACAGCCGTAAGTCATAAAGTCCCCCGCAGAGCTGACATGTAAGTCTGAGCAGCTAAATTCCAGTACAGATCATAAGACTGAGAAGCTGCTTTACTGGCAGATTAATCACTCTGACAGGAGGCTCCGTAAAAAAACGCTGTACTGACAGCTGCCTGCAGAGTGAACCAGCTTAACCAGGTTTTTGAAGCAACTGAGCATCAGCAAAGTCAGGATATAACGCAAGACAAGAAAGTCATTTCATATCATACCGAACGGCTGCTATATAAACAGCATTTAGTTTCTTTTGTGGTAATCAGTTGCCGCCATGACACGCAGATATCCAAAGTCTCCTAAATGCTGTTTTGTTAATTTTTTATTTCATTGAATATTTCCTGCACATCTCATTAATATACTGAGGAGAGCTGGATAAAAGAAACTGTACTGGAAGGGTAAACTTCTGAGGCCTTATTGGCATTGTCGGTTATATCTGATACTTAGGAAATCAATTATATTCAAATGTTTTGTCTATGTTTCTTACACACAGAGGCTGCTCAGGAAAGAAAAATATTTCAGTAATTATTTAAGCCTAGTAATTCCGAAGTTGCGGTTGTTTTCTGCAATTGTGGCGCGTCTGTGAATGTGCAGCGCGTTTGTAAAATGTGGTTCGCACGTGTCATTTTTATGAAAGTGTTTTCGGATTTGGGCAGCGTCTATGATTTTGCAGTGTGTCTGCAAATGCGTTATGAACTGAATAATATGCTTTGTTGCTTTGCAATGTGTTTTTCTATTAGACGTGAGTTTCTTATGTTGAATTTCATTGGGCTTTCTCGGCCACCGTACAAACCTGTCTGCAAAGCTGACATGTATTCATAAGATGAATGCCAGTAAATCAGACCGGCTGAAAGTACACAAGTGTTCATCAGTTTTATTACTTGGACATGTTTAAAATGGTCTTGTAATTCGGTAAATTGTACAGTTATTTACTTGAGTAATATAAAAAACATATAGATAAATCAAAACATACATACAACACAAAGATAAGACTGGAAATCACGGAAAATGTGTACAATACAGTTACATAATATATATAACGATAAAAACCCAAAAATGAAGAGGAATTAAACACAGTGCAAATATCTTTGGAGCTTCAAATGACTTTGTGGCGATAAAAGGACACAGAGAAAAGGCAGAGTATTGGGTTCAAGTAGGAGGGGCCGGGCAGCGTGGGATCGGCGACGGCACATTCCGGTCACTTCTTCCGCTGGAACACGTTGGCCAGCATGGCGCCCGAAGTCGTCAGCTGACCCACCTTACTGAGAAACTTGGTCTTTGTGTCTTCGCTAACGAGGCTGGCAGCTATCGACATGGACCTGGATACAGCAGCCAAGGGGCATGGTTTGGTGGGTGCAGAGCGAGAGCTGACTAAAGTGACCAGATAATAATCAAGGGAGGGGCTGGTCGGCACCGCCCACGCCGTGGTGTGAGGGGAGCTACGGCAGTAAGCGAGGGGCTGGTTGGCACCGCCCACGCCGTGGTGTGAGGGGAGCTACGGCAGTAAGCGAGGGGCTGGTTGGCACCGCCCACGCCATGGTGTGAGGGGAGCTACGGCTGTAAGCGAGGGGCTGGTTGGCACCGCCCACGCCATGGTGTGAGGGGAGCTACGGCGGTAAGCGAGGGGCTGGTCGGCACCGCCCACGCCATGGTGTGAGGGGAGCTATGGCGGTAAGCGAGGGGCTGGTTGGCACCGCCCACGCCATGGTGTGAGGGGAGCTACTGCGGTAAGCGAGGGGCTGGTCGGCACCGCCCACGCCGTGGTGTGAGGGGAGCTACGGCGGTAAGCGAGGGGCTGGTCGGCACCGCCCACGCCATGGTGTGAGGGGAGCTACGGCGGTAAGCGAGGGGCTGGTTGGCACCGCCCACGCCATGGTGTGAGGGGAGCTATGGCGGTAAACGAGGGGCTGGTCGGCACCGCCCACGCCATGGTGTGAGGGGAGCTATGGCGGTAAACGAGGGGCTGGTTGGCACCGCCCACGCCATGGTGTGAGGGGAGCTATGGCGGTAAACGAGGGGCTGGTCGGCACCGCCCACGCCATGGTGTGAGGGGAGCTATGGCGGTAAACGAGGGGCTGGTTGGCACCGCCCACGCCATGGTGTGAGGGGAGCTATGGCGGTAAACGAGGGGCTGGTTGGCACCGCCCACGCCATGGTGTGAGGGGAGCTATGGCGGTAAACGAGGGGCTGGTTGGCACCGCCCACGCCATGGTGTGAGGGGAGCTATGGCGGTAAACGAGGGGCTGGTTGGCACCGCCCACACCGTGGTGTGAGGGGAGCTACGGCGGTAAGCGGAGGGTTCAGTTGGCTCTTACCCCCGTGGCTCCTGTGAGAGGGCGCTGTAGGCCTCGAACAGCTGCATGGCGATGTCCATCCGCTTGGCCTCGGCCGTCTGCCCATTGTTGCCCAGTGCCAGCTTGTGCAGGTGAGGGAGCACGACTGAAACACAGAGCTGGGTTTGCGTGTGTGTGTGTGACGGTCACTAAGGCCCAGTGACCACAGACACACAAAACGGGCAAGGAAGACAAGGCCTCCAGTTTACTAGCACAGAACAGCAAAGCCATAATTCGCGATGAACCATGACACACTGAACGTTTCCCTGAAGAGAAGTTGCTGTGTCATATCTCTGGCTTGAAATGGCCAGAAACTCACACTCGTCTCTGAAGCGAGGCTCAGCGTTGGGACCGACCCTCCCGAACGTCCGGATGATCTCAATGTGCAGGGAATGCTGGTCCTGGTACTGCGGGTCCTCCACTGGCCTTAACACCTTGAACCGGACACTTGATACCACACTGCAGCAGAGGTCAAACAGCCGGGGTCAAATCCCCAAACGTACACTGGCCTTAACACCTTGAACCGGACACTTGATATCACACTGCAGCAGAGGTCAAACAGCCGGGGTCAAATCCCCAAACGTACACTGGCCTTAACACCTTGAACCGGACACTTGATACCACACTGCAGCAGAGGTCAAACAGCCGGGGTCAAATCCCCAAACGTACACTGGCCTTAACACCTTGAACCGGACACTTGATACCACACTGCAGCAGAGGTCAAACAGCCGGGGTCAAATCCCCAAACGTACACTAGCCTTAACACCTTGAACCGGACACTTGATACCACACTGCAGCAGAGGTCAAACAGCCGGGGTCAAATCCCCAAACGTACACTGGCCTTAACACCTTGAACCGGACACTTGATATCACACTGCAGCAGAGGTCAAACAGCCAGGGTCAAATCCCCAAACGTACACTGGCCTTAACACCTTGAACCGGACACTTGATACCACACTGCAGCAGAGGTCAAACAGCCGGGGTCAAATCCCCAAACGTACACTGGCCTTAACACCTTGAACCGGACACTTGATACCACACTGCAGCAGAGGTCAAACAGCCGGTGTCAAATCCCCAAACGTACACTAGCCTTAACACCTTGAACCGGACACTTGATACCACACTGCAGCAGAGGTCAAACAGCCGGGGTCAAATCCCCAAACGTACACTGGCCTTAACACCTTAAACTGGACACTTGATACCACACTGCAGCAGAGGTCAAACAGCCGGGGTCAAATCCCCAAACGTACACTAGCCTTAACACCTTGAACCGGACACTTGATACCACTCACCTTCGTGTTTGTGAAGATCTTTCCAAACGTCCGGCACAGCCTCCAGAAAAGCCTGGAGAACTCGTGCACGCAGGCTGCAGAGCTGACGTTGATCTGACCCACTATTCCGATGAGATGGGGTAACCTGGGGGAGCAGTAGCACCATCTCACCGAACGTAATGCTCTGCATGTGGGGGCTGGATTTACTCACCTGTAAACCTACCAAGGCTAAGCTTTAACGTCCATCTGGATCTTAAAAGGACTCTATTTGAAATGGAGTTATGGAGAATTTTTTGGGGATTTATAACGAAATGTATTTGACACAATTACAAATTACAAGAATTACAATTACAAATAGCTGAATTCCTTAAAAACCCATACAACCAACAGGCTTAGATGAATTCATAAGCCCAGTGTAGATGCTTCTTCATGGTTAATTTGGGGGGGGGGGGGGTGACACTTACAGCTGGTTGACCACCCAGAGCAGGCTGCCCCAGCCCATGGTTCCCTCATGCTCCAGCTGCCGGTCATACAGGTAATTGCTTTTTCATGTTATATTATATATGTAGTGAATGTGTGTTTCTCAAGATTCATTATTTTTGATCATGTGATCACACATTAAAACACATATCATGTGTTTACTTGAGTTCAGGTTGTAACATGGGGCACCTTACAGATTTTCAGTCTGAAAATGGCGTGTACCATTTTGCTAAAGTTTCCAGACTGAATGACTGGCGTGAAACATTGCGCAATGGGCTTTGAGGTACATTTTTGCTTGTTGGTGGGTGTGTCAGAGGTGTTAGCCAATCAGCAGCGACGTGTATATGAACTCCGCCTTATTAAAAAGGCAGTGCACACAATGGATCCTACTAACATCTTCCACGAAAGCATCCACTTCAGTTTGATGTATGTAACTGAAGAAATTCCAAGACATGTTTGTCGTAAGTAATATATAGTTTCTGAAGTATTAAACATGTATTTAATCTCATTTCATCAGGCTCAGAAAATTCTTGGAAAAGAATCGGCCAGAATGGCCTTCAAAGACAACATTCCAACCCAGGCAGCAGCACCCTAGAGCTCACAACAGCATATTTACCTTGGCTTGTTGAGGACTGCATGAAGCTTCAGCGTGGCAGTGAATCCACTAAAGGAAAAGCTTACAGAGCTCTACAGTATATGCAATAAACAGAAAACCTTTGAATACAGATTTACCTTAAGATGTGGTGGAAAATATTTGACTGTGTAATCTAGCCAGTTTTGCTGTATGGAAGTGAGGTGTGGGGTCCATTCAGTGAGCATAGCTACACTATCCAGACCAATGTTTAGCATCAGTTACAGTGTGTGGCTTTTGTTGCCAAAAATAAAAATGTTAAATTTACCAAAGCAATTCAATTTCACAGTATTTCTGGGTATTCTACACATCCTTGCTCCTGGTTTGGGGAGTTTTTAAGGCTCTCTCTCTCTCTCTCTCTCTCTCACACACACACACACACACAACACCCTCTCACCCTCTCTGTCATTTGTGAGAGAAATGTTACCAAATGACATAATGGTCAGAAACAGAATTGATTCTGCTTGGGTGGAAATGCTCTGTAAGATACAAATACAGCATGAATCATAAGACTGGTGCCACAAAATATTTATCATATCATATGTATCATTTCAGGGGGCGGCATGTTAGTGCAGTGGTTAGCTCCGGACCCCCCACGACCCAGTAGGATAAGCGGTTTGGAAAATGGATGGATGGATGGATGTATCATTTCATAAAATATTTCATCAGCACACCAATCATTGCAAACTGGTGCTTTATGAAGACATGTTACCATTTATGTCAGTGGTAAATAAACACTTTAGTCAGATGAGTACAGTGATGGTACCGACCAGGCAGCCTGGGCTGGGTTTGTAAAAGCAGAAGCAAAACCTCTCTGTTTGTTCCTCCCTCGTTCCAAGAACTCAACTGGATATCGCTGAATCATAGATTATATCCAATAACCTTGCATCTAATAATAAATAACAACAATATCATAACAATCATCATTATCATTCATCATTGGTCCTGAAAACCCTTGGGGTGGTGAGGGCACTGCACTGAGGAGAGGTACACCATTTGACTCAACCTCTCACTGTTGTGGGCGAGGGCCTGGGTAGAGGCAAAATTCATTGCAGTTTATTCAGCGATGTTGTCCGTTCATCTCTTCCTCTGCCTTCCCTGTCATCTTTTTCCTTCCCCAATTCCCTGAGGATTGTTCTGATCTTCTTTGATCTCGTTACATGAAGCAGGAGTTTCCTCTTCGTAATTGTGGTTATCGGTTTTTCATAAGTATACTTATAAGTTACTTATTTGTTATACAGTCTATATACAAGATGCATAGTATTCTTTGGAAACATCTCATTTCAGCTTCATGGACCTTCCTCTGCAGTTCTGCTGGTAGGTTCCCTGTGTTGCAGGCATAAAGGAAGATGGACAATGCAAGAGCATGCAAGAGTTTTAGTCTGACTTTCAGACAGATAACACTGTAAAAAGTTGAAGGGGTCACTTTTTGAATTTTGGTTACTTGTGGTGTTTTGGTGTGAATGTGACCGGCACTCTGTTTGGGAGTAATGCTGGCATAGGAATGGTAGCACATCACATTTGCATAGACTACATTTCCCATGATCCCCTGCTCACAGAACAGTAAACCTCCACACATCAGTTTACTGCTCAGCTCATTTATTTATGACAGCATCTTTGAACAGGGAGGTACCCACTGTTCCCGCTTCATCCAACTTCCATAGCAAATTTATAACCGTACGCAAACATGCAGACAACTCTCACCAGCTTCCACACCAGTTGCTGCTTTCTCTGGTCCCTCGGCATACTGGTTCCCTACGGAAGCGCGCGCCACAGTGGGAAGGTTCCCTTATTGCCAATTGTGGAACGAGCGAAGGGGATGGTTTGGCACAGGAGGGGGGGGGCGGGGGTGAGTATTGTTATGTATATTATTGTTTTGTTGTGCAATGTTTGATGTACTGTCTGAAAGGTCAGGGAATGTAGGTGGCTAATGGCCAGTTATTCTGTTCGGTTTGGTGGTAAAAGTATGTATTGTAAGCTGCAAGCATATGATACTCAAATTCTGTTTCCCCCGGCATTTTTAGGCTGCCCCAATTAACCTATTGGGAACCGGTATATAAGGAAAGGGGGTTAGAGTAAGAGAGTCTATTTTTCCTTCTTCTCCTCCTCCTCCATCATCATCATCATCATAATCATCAAATTAAAAAATCTATGTCGGGTTGGTATGACTCCTTCAGGTTCTGGGAAAATAGCTGATGTTTCTGTGTACATGTATGTGTGGATATACATTGGAAATCATTTTTGAAAGTTCATTTTAAATAACAGACTATAACTGCAGGGAAACACTGCATTTACTGGAAAGAAGGAAAGAAATTGTTGTGCAAATTGAGACATATTGTGAAAGCAGAAGCAAAACCTCTCTGTTCCTCCCTCGTTCCAAGAACTCAGCTGGATATCGCTGAATCATAGATTATATCTAATAACCTTACATCTAATAATAAATAATAACAATATATGATAAATTTGTATGATAAATAAATACTTATTATACATTATTTGAGTAAATATCTTTTATGCTATTGTACTGCACAACAGATTTTTTTTTATTTGTCAATTAACCACAATTGTATTAACGACACATTTAATTATACTAAGCAGATGGAGAGTCCCCTCTGCAACCTGGTGTCATACACACACGCACACACATACACACACACTCACATACACACACACACATGCACACACACACACAGACACACACGCACACAGACACACACATACACACACACTCACATACACACACACAGCGCACAGACACACACACGCACATACACACACAGACACACACGCACACATGCATACACACACACACACTCACACATACACACACACACACACACACACTGACCGATGTAAGATGATCACCGCTCATGGCCTCTCTGATGGAGTGCTGTGGTTGCTCCAGGCCCACATCTTCTAACCCAGCTTGTGCATAATAGGGCAAATTGTATCTACTAATGATAATGATTGATGATTAATGATGAATTTGGGCTGGAGAATAAAGAGAGTATTTGAATAATCGCCTGAGTAACACAGGATAATCAACACTGACATTTGAACTTAAGTTGAAATAAATGAATAAAGCTATAACCAGGTTTATAATTGATATAATTTACACCGTTGAGAGTGGGACAGGCCATGCCTGCTTCTATAGAAAACAGGGAGCCACATTAAAAATACTCAAATGCTTATCAAGATAAATAAGTCTCCTGTCTTTAATATTGTCTGAGAAAAATCACAAAGTGAAGTAAAGAGATAAATGCAAGTGAAATGTGAATTAAATGTGAATGAAATATAAACATGGGACTGAAGAAGAACAAAATGAAGTGTTTGAATGGCGAGAGTAGAAGGATACAGAGTTCAGCTGAGCTCACAATGCTGTGTTTAACTGACATTGGAAAGGGTCGTGGTTAAGAGGGAAACGCTTCAAAATTCCGACAGTGGTAAAACAACACAAAACTGAGTTGGTATGATCATCTCCAGGTTCTGCAGATATAATTATAATGCTGATGTTTCTGTTTATATAAGTGGATATACACTGGAAATCACTTTTGAATAATAAAAGACTATAACTGCAGGCAATCACTGCATTTGCTTTACAAGTTTCTGAATTACTGGAAAGACATTGTTGTGGTAGCTGAGAACTGTTGTGAAAGCCAAGATCCTAAAGATAGCAACAGTTGTGCTTCCTCAGCAAATCTGCCTTGTAATGGGCTGGACCGGAAGCACTACAGTGTTAACGGCTGGACTTCTTCACCACATACAGTGTGGTATATATACCAGCGCTCTCTCCTGCTGCTGCAGCCTACCTGATTAAGTACAGCAGGAGAAGACACTATCTCAGCTTCTCAGATCTGACTCACGCCAAGCCCACCGGCCTCCATCATGGTAATGTGATGTAGTGTAAATAAACAAGGAAGACTGTATTTGATAATCCCAAAATGTTTAATAATGCGTAACATTTCAACAGACTTTCGTCAGACGGTCTAGGGGTCAAATTATTTTGGGAGCATCAAATACAATTTGTGAGAATTCTTCCTTTTTTACATTTACCTTTAGCTTTGTCCTGCACCTGATTCCAGCGTGGGTTGGATGTGCAAACCTTGAATAGTTTTTATAAGTAATGTGAGGTAAATCTTTTCTTTTTTCCTTTTCCTTCAGAAAAGCCTGGAGAACTCGTGCACGCAGGCTGCAGAGCTGACGTTGATCTGACCCACTATTCCGATGAGATGGGGTAACCTGGGGGAGCAGTAGCACCATCTCACCGAACGTAATGCTCTGCATGTGGGGGCTGGATTTACTCACCTGTAAACCTACCAAGGCTAAGCTTTAACGTCCATCTGGATCTTAAAAGGACTCTATTTGAAATGGAGTTATGGAGAATTTTTTGGGGATTTATAACGAAATGTATTTGACACAATTACAAATTACAAGAATTACAATTACAAATAGCTGAATTCCTTAAAAACCCATACAACCAACAGGCTTAGATGAATTCATAAGCCCAGTGTAGATGCTTCTTCATGGTTAATTTGGGGGGGGGGGGGTGACACTTACAGCTGGTTGACCACCCAGAGCAGGCTGCCCCAGCCCATGGTTCCCTCATGCTCCAGCTGCCGGTCATACAGGTAATTGCTTTTTCATGTTATATTATATATGTAGTGAATGTGTGTTTCTCAAGATTCATTATTTTTGATCATGTGATCACACATTAAAACACATATCATGTGTTTACTTGAGTTCAGGTTGTAACATGGGGCACCTTACAGATTTTCAGTCTGAAAATGGCGTGTACCATTTTGCTAAAGTTTCCAGACTGAATGACTGGCGTGAAACATTGCGCAATGGGCTTTGAGGTAGATTTTTGCTTGTTGGTGGGTGTGTCAGAGGTGTTAGCCAATCAGCAGCGACGTGTATATGAACTCCGCCTTATTAAAAAGGCAGTGCACACAATGGATCCTACTAACATCTTCCACGAAAGCATCCACTTCAGTTTGATGTATGTAACTGAAGAAATTCCAAGACATGTTTGTCGTAAGTAATATATAGTTTCTGAAGTATTAAACATGTATTTAATCTCATTTCATCAGGCTCAGAAAATTCTTGGAAAAGAATCGGCCAGAATGGCCTTCAAAGACAACATTCCAACCCAGGCAGCAGCACCCTAGAGCTCACAACAGCATATTTACCTTGGCTTGTTGAGGACTGCATGAAGCTTCAGCGTGGCAGTGAATCCACTAAAGGAAAAGCTTACAGAGCTCTACAGTATATGCAATAAACAGAAAACCTTTGAATACAGATTTACCTTAAGATGTGGTGGAAAATATTTGACTGTGTAATCTAGCCAGTTTTGCTGTATGGAAGTGAGGTGTGGGGTCCATTCAGTGAGCATAGCTACACTATCCAGACCAATGTTTAGCATCAGTTACAGTGTGTGGCTTTTGTTGCCAAAAATAAAAATGTTAAATTTACCAAAGCAATTCAATTTCACAGTATTTCTGGGTATTCTACACATCCTTGCTCCTGGTTTGGGGAGTTTTTAAGGCTCTCTCTCTCTCTCTCTCTCTCTCTCTCACACACACACACACACAACACCCTCTCACCCTCTCTGTCATTTGTGAGAGAAATGTTACCAAATGACATAATGGTCAGAAACAGAATTGATTCTGCTTGGGTGGAAATGCTCTGTAAGATACAAATACAGCATGAATCATAAGACTGGTGCCACAAAATATTTATCATATCATATGTATCATTTCAGGGGGCGGCATGTTAGTGCAGTGGTTAGCTCCGGACCCCCCACGACCCAGTAGGATAAGCGGTTTGGAAAATGGATGGATGGATGGATGTATCATTTCATAAAATATTTCATCAGCACACCAATCATTGCAAACTGGTGCTTTATGAAGACATGTTACCATTTATGTCAGTGGTAAATAAACACTTTAGTCAGATGAGTACAGTGATGGTACCGACCAGGCAGCCTGGGCTGGGTTTGTAAAAGCAGAAGCAAAACCTCTCTGTTTGTTCCTCCCTCGTTCCAAGAACTCAACTGGATATCGCTGAATCATAGATTATATCCAATAACCTTGCATCTAATAATAAATAACAACAATATCATAACAATCATCATTATCATTCATCATTGGTCCTGAAAACCCTTGGGGTGGTGAGGGCACTGCACTGAGGAGAGGTACACCATTTGACTCAACCTCTCACTGTTGTGGGCGAGGGCCTGGGTAGAGGCAAAATTCATTGCAGTTTATTCAGCGATGTTGTCCGTTCATCTCTTCCTCTGCCTTCCCTGTCATCTTTTTCCTTCCCCAATTCCCTGAGGATTGTTCTGATCTTCTTTGATCTCGTTACATGAAGCAGGAGTTTCCTCTTCGTAATTGTGGTTATCGGTTTTTCATAAGTATACTTATAAGTTACTTATTTGTTATACAGTCTATATACAAGATGCATAGTATTCTTTGGAAACATCTCATTTCAGCTTCATGGACCTTCCTCTGCAGTTCTGCTGGTAGGTTCCCTGTGTTGCAGGCATAAAGGAAGATGGACAATGCAAGAGCATGCAAGAGTTTTAGTCTGACTTTCAGACAGATAACACTGTAAAAAGTTGAAGGGGTCACTTTTTGAATTTTGGTTACTTGTGGTGTTTTGGTGTGAATGTGACCGGCACTCTGTTTGGGAGTAATGCTGGCATAGGAATGGTAGCACATCACATTTGCATAGACTACATTTCCCATGATCCCCTGCTCACAGAACAGTAAACCTCCACACATCAGTTTACTGCTCAGCTCATTTATTTATGACAGCATCTTTGAACAGGGAGGTACCCACTGTTCCCGCTTCATCCAACTTCCATAGCAAATTTATAACCGTACGCAAACATGCAGACAACTCTCACCAGCTTCCACACCAGTTGCTGCTTTCTCTGGTCCCTCGGCATACTGGTTCCCTACGGAAGCGCGCGCCACAGTGGGAAGGTTCCCTTATTGCCAATTGTGGAACGAGCGAAGGGGATGGTTTGGCACAGGAGGGGGGGGCGGGGGTGAGTATTGTTATGTATATTATTGTTTTGTTGTGCAATGTTTGATGTACTGTCTGAAAGGTCAGGGAATGTAGGTGGCTAATGGCCAGTTATTCTGTTCGGTTTGGTGGTAAAAGTATGTATTGTAAGCTGCAAGCATATGATACTCAAATTCTGTTTCCCCCGACATTTTTAGGCTGCCCCAATTAACCTATTGGGAACCGGTATATAAGGAAAGGGGGTTAGAGTAAGAGAGTCTATTTTTCCTTCTTCTCCTCCTCCTCCATCATCATCATCATCATAATCATCAAATTAAAAAATCTATGTCGGGTTGGTATGACTCCTTCAGGTTCTGGGAAAATAGCTGATGTTTCTGTGTACATGTATGTGTGGATATACATTGGAAATCATTTTTGAAAGTTCATTTTAAATAACAGACTATAACTGCAGGGAAACACTGCATTTACTGGAAAGAAGGAAAGAAATTGTTGTGCAAATTGAGACATATTGTGAAAGCAGAAGCAAAACCTCTCTGTTCCTCCCTCGTTCCAAGAACTCAGCTGGATATCGCTGAATCATAGATTATATCTAATAACCTTACATCTAATAATAAATAATAACAATATATGATAAATTTGTATGATAAATAAATACTTATTATACATTATTTGAGTAAATATCTTTTATGCTATTGTACTGCACAACAGATTTTTTTTTACTTGTCAATTAACCACAATTGTATTAACGACACATTTAATTATACTAAGCAGATGGAGAGTCCCCTCTGCAACCTGGTGTCATACACACACGCACACACATACACACACACTCACATACACACACACACATGCACACACACACACAGACACACACGCACACAGACACACACATACACACACACTCACATACACACACACAGCGCACAGACACACACACGCACATACACACACAGACACACACGCACACATGCATACACACACACACACTCACACATACACACACACACACACACACACTGACCGATGTAAGATGATCACCGCTCATGGCCTCTCTGATGGAGTGCTGTGGTTGCTCCAGGCCCACATCTTCTAACCCAGCTTGTGCATAATAGGGCAAATTGTATCTACTAATGATAATGATTGATGATTAATGATGAATTTGGGCTGGAGAATAAAGAGAGTATTTGAATAATCGCCTGAGTAACACAGGATAATCAACACTGACATTTGAACTTAAGTTGAAATAAATGAATAAAGCTATAACCAGGTTTATAATTGATATAATTTACACCGTTGAGAGTGGGACAGGCCATGCCTGCTTCTATAGAAAACAGGGAGCCACATTAAAAATACTCAAATGCTTATCAAGATAAATAAGTCTCCTGTCTTTAATATTGTCTGAGAAAAATCACAAAGTGAAGTAAAGAGATAAATGCAAGTGAAATGTGAATTAAATGTGAATGAAATATAAACATGGGACTGAAGAAGAACAAAATGAAGTGTTTGAATGGCGAGAGTAGAAGGATACAGAGTTCAGCTGAGCTCACAATGCTGTGTTTAACTGACATTGGAAAGGGTCGTGGTTAAGAGGGAAACGCTTCAAAATTCCGACAGTGGTAAAACAACACAAAACTGAGTTGGTATGATCATCTCCAGGTTCTGCAGATATAATTATAATGCTGATGTTTCTGTTTATATAAGTGGATATACACTGGAAATCACTTTTGAATAATAAAAGACTATAACTGCAGGCAATCACTGCATTTGCTTTACAAGTTTCTGAATTACTGGAAAGACATTGTTGTGGTAGCTGAGAACTGTTGTGAAAGCCAAGATCCTAAAGATAGCAACAGTTGTGCTTCCTCAGCAAATCTGCCTTGTAATGGGCTGGACCGGAAGCACTACAGTGTTAACGGCTGGACTTCTTCACCACATACAGTGTGGTATATATACCAGCGCTCTCTCCTGCTGCTGCAGCCTACCTGATTAAGTACAGCAGGAGAAGACACTATCTCAGCTTCTCAGATCTGACTCACGCCAAGCCCACCGGCCTCCATCATGGTTTAATAATGCGTAACATTTCAACAGACTTTCGTCAGAAGGTCTAGGGGTCAAATTATTTTGGGAGCATCAAATACAATTTGTGAGAATTCTTCCTTTTTTACATTTACCTTTAGCTTTGTCCTGCACCTGATTCCAGCGTGGGTTGGATGTGCAAACCTTGAATAGTTTTTATAAGTAATGTGAGGTAAATCTTTTCTTTTTTCCTTTCTCTCGGCTGCTGGTCTGTGATTGTGCTCCTTCATGTCTCGTTACCGGTTTAGGTGTATACAGGTGTGCTGGCTGGACTCCTCCTGCTCTCCCTGTTCTCCTCTGTGGTATCAGCAGACGAGGGGGATCTGAACGCTCTCCCTAAAATCATCCGATTCTTTGAGACCAGGTAAGCGAGTGGGACTCCCGTCATAGTTTAAGCTATTTGTTGAGTAAGCAACTATAAATATTTGTAGTAAATCTTCTTAAATATTAGTAGTTATCCCTCAAGGTTGGTCAAAAGTATGATGAAGAAGCAGTTGTCATGACTACTCCATGCGCCCTGTCATCATGACTTGTATGTGAATTCAGCAGGAACAGGAACGTCCTGACTGATAAAAAGCGCACGTGGTATTTGTGCACTGTGTCAAGCTTGGGATGTGCAGCATCAGCAACATCAGGTCTTCATTTATCTTGTTTTTACTCTTTGTTTCTCCAAGATATAAACCATATGAACAGACCAGCAGCGGTGAAGGTGCCCAGTATGCTGTGGCCATCAACGTCCCAGCAGGACAGTGTGGGGCCAGTTTCGAAGAGAAAGAGTTCCTTAGGGAAGAGAACACAAATAATGTCAAGAATGACCTTGAGACAAGGAGACTTTACACGGGAAAACAGATGGTCGCTGCCAGACCAAAGGGCACTGGCTCCTCAGCCGTCCACTCAGAGCGTGCCTTGCTCATCTGTGATAGCAGCCAAGCTGTCGCTCCTGTGCAAAACCTGCTGAACACAGGGGACAGAAATGGCTGTGTGGTGTTCTACACCTACAACTCTCCATGTCTGGACTATTGCCTGAACCAAGGAAAGGACGACAACGAACAGAACCGGGAGAGAGTCCAGAAAAAGAGAGGAAATACTAATGTCCAGCCCGCTGTGAAGAAGTGCATCCTGGACTCTCTCAGTATACTGACCAATCACCCCGGTCCCAAGGCCTTTGTGTTCAGTCAGGTCTATAGGAAAGACAAAGAAAAGGCCGAGCTGTTGGCCTCTGCCCTGAAGGTGGTTGCAGAGAAGGTCCCCCTCTACAAATGTAACACCAACTCCTGTATCAAGTGCCTGGATAACAATAACAAGATCAACAGTCAATGCCTGTCCTAAGCGAGACACATTGCAATCATGTCCAAATGGATATTCATGTTTTTTCTTTCCATGAATATTAATGATTTCAGTCTTTGTAACTTGATTTACTAACATATATTAATACTCTTGGACTACTGTTAATTATGCACTTGTAATTTGAAATCATTTAATAAATATCACAGCAACAATTACAGAGGTCTGTCTATGTGTAAAATAGCTTAATGTTTGGATATGTGTGTGTTTGTGTGTGGATATAAAAATCTTTTGGTCATATGAGAAAAAGAATACAGAAAGCAAAAGACTGAAAAGCAATTTAGAAAACCGCGAGTAAAAACTTCATCCGACAAAAACTTGGGCCTCCTCATCAGCAGATGGCAGCACTGAGAGCCTGAGAGCTTCCTCATCATGACTCCGCAGGGACGAGCTCAGTCACACACACCCAACCATTACCGCTGTCCTCTTTAAAGGCTCCATACGGGAATATGCTAACTGACAAAAACAGATACATTCAGTTACTGATATGAACAGAACAACAGCCTGGGCAGTTTGGGATGTGGCAAGGCCTGCAGCACTTCACAGAGCACAGGGCCACCACCGGCACCATCAGCTTTGCAGGCAGCCTATTGGATGCCACACTCGGCGTGCACCCCACCCTCTTTGACTGGCTCCTGGACTTTTTGACTGGCAGACCTCAGTCTGTCAGGATCGGTAACAGGACTTCTGCCAGCATCACCACAAACACTGGCATCCCACAGGGTTGCGTTCTTCAACCCCATCCTCTACACCCTGTTCACCCACGACTGTGTCGCCTCCCACAAAGACAACATCATCCTGAAGTTCGCAGATGGCACCACAGTGATCGGTCGTATCACTGGAGGGAACGAAGCGGCCTACAGGAGAGAGGTAGCCGGTCTGGTGTCATGGTGTGAGGACAACAACCTCACCCTCAACACGGACAAGACAAAGGAGATGATAGTGGACATGAGGAAGAGGAGGAGGCCTCATCAGCCACTGTTCATCTGGGAGCCTGAAGTGTAGAGGGTGAGCAGCTTTAAGTACCTGGGCGTCCACATCAGTGAGGACCTCACCTGGTCACTGAACACCACACAGCTGGTCAAGAACAGCGACTGTACTTCCTGAGGAAGCTGAGGAAGTTTGGTATGTCAACCAAGATCCTCAGCAACTTCTACAGCTGCATCATGGAGAGCACACTGACCAGCTGCATCACCGTGTGGAACAGCAGCAACTACAGCTATGGACAGCAAACGCCTGCAGAGAGTGGTGAGGACTGCAGAGAAGATCATCAGGACTCCGCTGCCCCAACTCCTCCCCTGAACCTTACGGCACATAACACCCCCCCACACAAGAGTGAACCCCGACAGGTGTTCACTATCACAAACACGAGCACTGCGATTAGGGGCATGCAGAGTATTAAAACAAAGGAAGAGAAGCCCAAAGGAAAACTGAGAGTCGCGAGTAACTGGGGTGTCAGGTTCTGGAGAGGGTGTCAGCCACGAGGTTATTAACCCCCTTTTTATGTGTGATCTCTAGGTTAAACGACTGGATGATTAGAGCCCAGCGCATTAATCGCTGGTTAGCGTTACACATTCGGGCCAGGATAAGCAAAGGGTTATGGTCATGTCCAAATGGATATTCATCTTTTTTCTTTCCATGAGCAGCACTGCTCTGTACAGCACCAGTAACATCCTGCAGCTGTCAGTCAGTGGTCTGGCTGAGGAATTTATGGTGTCAAGGACACGGGAGGTCCTGCAGTACAGAGAGTCCAAAGATCCCAAAGTGGCATCAGCTGGCATCCAGGTGCACACTGGCAGGCAGTGCAGTGCAGCCAAGTCACTGGAGGTGGCTGAGTCCCAACTGAGGCAGAAGGCACTGCTGGGCACAATAGCATCAGGCATTGGTTACTACCCAGTAACTAGAGCTAACAAGGTGCGAGGCAAAGAGCATCAGCACCTTGTCCAGGAAGAAGTGCAGGTAGGTGTGGAGGAAGTACGAGCTAGCAGGATGGTGGGAATGGGACAGCAAGGAGCTTGGACTAGATGGGAGAATGTTCTGCCAAGGAAGATCAGCCAAACACACATCACTGCAGTGAGTAAAAAGTGACTGACTTGTACAATTATGTCACGTACATCC
Organism: Brienomyrus brachyistius; assembly: GCF_023856365.1. Lineage (NCBI taxonomy): Eukaryota > Metazoa > Chordata > Actinopteri > Osteoglossiformes > Mormyridae > Brienomyrus > Brienomyrus brachyistius. The sequence goes on from NW_026042340.1 coordinate 1,219,108, forward strand.
TTCACTATAGTCGTCTACCTTTCAGGATATCTGACGTTCTGCAGGATTAGAGTACAGATGAGGTATGGATATGGTACAGTACAGTGTGAGACTTCCTACAAGTGTAACATTACTTAAACGTCTTACAGTAAAAGTACAGTAATGAATCACAGAGTTCATAAATAAATATATTAAAATATAAATATTCATCCATCCATTTTCCAAACCACTTATCCTACTGGGTTGCGGGGGGTCCGGAGCCTATCCCGGAAGCAATGAGCACGAGGCTGGGAACAACCCAGGATGGGGGGCCAGCCCATCACAGGGCACACTCACACACCATTCACTCACATACACACCTATGGGCAATTTAGCAACTCCAATTAGCCTCAGCATGTTTTTGGACTGTGGGGGGAAACCGGAGTACCCGGAGGAAACCCCACGACGACATGGGGAGAACATGCAAACTCCACACACATGTGACCCAGGCGGAGACTCGAACCTGGGTCCCGGAAGTGTGAGACAACAGTGCTAACCACTGCACCACCATGCCACCCCCTAGAGGTGTCACATGATACAGTAATACCATATATTGTTGATAACACCTGAGCCTTTTTTAATAATGCCTACTGTTGCTAAGCGGAACAAAACGATTAGACGTACAAGCATATGCGATTTCACAACATCTATCTCGAAATAGCTTTAACTGAAACTCTGTGGTTAACATATCAGCAAGAAAGACATGTCTGTGCACTTCAACCTGCACTCTTTCCTGAGCAGCCTAAGTGTCGCTCTGCAGACTTACAGGCAATACATAAATGGCAAGAAGAATAATTTACAACATTTCCCTCCTTTTTGTCATTTTTTACTTCACTACTACTACTACTGTCATTTTTCAGCAGCATACCACTTGTGGGCACATTTTCAGCCTGCACTTCATTTGGACAGTTGTATCTTCTTGTCCTTCTGGGTGTAGTTGTTGTAGCAAAGTATATGAGATAAATGTACTAGTAATCAACTTTTGAACCATTATGCGAAAGCAGGGTATTATACACATAAAGAAACAATAAACTAAAACTAAAATAGCTAACATAGGCATTAATATTTTTAACAGGAGCTGCCACCAGGTCCCCGAGGACATACGGTCATACGCCTCAGCCAGTGAGAGTTGTTCCTTCAGTGTGCTTTTCCACATAGGCTTGCAAGTCAATTAACTGCTGGAGCGCTTCATGTACTTTTCCTCCATCGCCGTACTCGTTAGGGATGTAGGTGCAGCAGGTGTCTCCGATTATCTTACAGACTCCCCCCTGCGATGCTGTAAGAAGGTCTAACACTACTCAGTTCTGCATTGCCATGTCTCTAATCTGCGATTGCTCGTCTCCCAGGGAGTTTCCTAGGGCTTTGGTAACATTTATGTGTCTGAGTCAGGCATAGCGGTTTATCTCTACGTGATCCCTTACGTCACCAATCCCGATCATGGGCATCAGGCTGTGACCCAGCTTCTGTCACTTGCTCCGAATGCGCCACTCTGGGGGCACCCCGGTGTCACTGCTCAGCCCGAGCCCATTGGACTCAGTCCGGAGCACCACGTCTCGTTAGCGCCTCCGGCTCTGGCTGGGATGGTGGTCTGGATGGGGGGCTAGGCCTGTCAGGCACCACCCTCTCTGTTCCGTTACGTTGTATGGCCAGGGACCTGTAGTTTTGGTTGACAGGCATGTGAGTGCATACATAGCAATTTGTCTTATTGTTTAGCTCAGCTGTAGTTTTCATCAATTGCCACCACTCATTGGTGGAGAGCCCATGTGGGTACTGTGAGTGGTTTCCCACTCTCTGCTGAGCGTCACTCCCCCCCCACAAGGAGATAAGTCTCAGGAAGAGCAGCCCTGTCCAGGCCATATTAGTGAGCGTGGTTCAGACGATTTCTTCACCGGGTTGAGACCAGACTGTCCTATTGACCTCTCTGCCCTTTGTTACCGGACTTCCACCACTACTCGTCGGTGGCCTGGAAACGTACTACCTTCTTACAATGGGACTGATGTATCCAGGTGGAACGCTCAGCTATCTTAATGGCGGTGGGGGTGGTCAGCAGTACCCTGTAGGGTCCCTCCCTACGCAGAGCCGTCCAACACTTCCTCTTTATCACCTTAACCAGGACCAGGTCTCCAACCGTTAGCTGGCTTTCCTGTGGAAATGAGGAACCTTCTGGCAGCTTATGTACACTCACAATGTCTTTCAATTGTAACATTTCCCTCATCCAATCTACAAGGGTGGTCTCATTTTCCACTATACTTTTGCCCTCATGTAGGATGGGTAACCGGAATGGCCTACCATGTACTATTTCAAATGGGGTTAAGCCTTTGTCAGTTGGCACTATTCTCATATATAGTTTAACCAGAGGTAAACAATCTACCCACGGTCTCCCTGTCTCCTCCATGGTCTTCCTTAATCTTAGTCTCACTGTGCCGTTTGTTCTCTCAACCAGTCCGGCACTTTGTGGGTGGTAAGAGCAATGGTGTTTCAGGTCGATATCCAAATGCTGTTAGCCTATCTATTATCTCATTCATGAAATGTGGTCCATTGTCACTGTAGATAACCTCCGGAATCCCATGTTCCAGAATAATCCCTTTAAATATGGCTTTTGCTACTGTGAGCGCATCTGCTTTTCTGGAGGGAATAACTTCCACCCATTTAGAGATGGACAAAGCAGCAGGAGACAGTACTTATAGCCCTGACAATGTGTTAGCTCAATATAGTCTATGTATAGCACCTGGAACGGATGCTCTGCTGTGGGGAGAGAACCTCGCTTAGGTCTAACATCCATCCATCCATTTTCCAAACCACTTATCCTTCTGGGTCGCAGGGGGTCCGGAGCCAATCCCAGAAGCAATGGGCACGAGGCAGGGAACAACCCTGGATGGGGGGCCAGCCCATCACAGGGCACACTCACACACCAGTCACTCACACATGCACACCTATGGACAATTTAGCAACTCCAATTAGCCTCAGCATGTTTTTGGACTGTGGGGGGAAACCGGAGTACCCGGAGGAAACCCCACGATGACATGGGGAGAACATGCAAACTCCACACACATGTGACCCAGGCGGAGACTCGAACTCGGGTCCCAGAGGTGCAACAGTGCTAACCACTGCACCACTGCCCCCTTAGCTCTAACATTCCCTTGTGAATTGTGTCTACAACAGATCATGCAGGTTCTGCAAAAAGTTTTTTTAAAAAAGGTATTGAATTCTGGTGCATGGAAACGCTTTTCGATTATCTCTACCATCCCTCCTGTTGAGACATGGCATGGCCCATGGCGCAAAATCGCCGCAATCTTATACATGTTTTGAGGGAGGATGGGCTTGTTCTGTATTATATAAAGATTATCTCGCATTTGGGCTCCTTGGTGGAGCCACACTTTCTTCTCTGCATCTGTGGCATGTGTCTGCATGTCAGATAACACGTCTGTGGTGACTGGAGTTTTTGATTCACCCGACAAATAAACGTATATGCTGTGGCGACCGTCCGCAGCTTCCTTAGCATCGCCTAGAGAGATTGGATCCTTCCCTGAAGTGTGGGCGGCGCATTTGCAGACAGCAATGGCCTTTGGGAGCTTGACATGTTGGGCACAGAACTACTGTTCCTTGTGCTGAGGTTTCAGTGTTCGGATCTCTGAACCACATGGGTTTGGATATTCTATGTTGGTTTAACTCAGTGATTCCCAACCGGGGGTACGCGTACCCCTAGTGGTACGCGAGCACATTACAGGGGGTACGTGGAAAAAATTTTTATATTTAATTTCCCTGATGATGGGTAAATATTATCAGCCATTCCATTAGCTGTGCCCTGGTATAGAAAGAAAATCTATCTGGGATGTGTTGCTTAATGAATAACAAACCCAGCTTTTATCAATGAAAAGAGCAAAAAAAGACATAAACTATTGAATCATCAACACATTTGACAAAGGGGGTACTTGTGGTATGAGAAAATCTCTCAGGGGGTACACAATTCAAAAAAGGTTGGGAAACACTGTTTTAACTGACCGTTTGCTGATTTGACATAAATGGCCCCATTGGAGGGGGTGACTCCAGGGATGTGCTCTTTTAGCACCGTTCTATCTGAGAAAAAATGACTTCTTTCCCTTGTACTATTATGGTCCTAACTGGTTTTATTTCAGTCCCTGATAATGCTACCAATACTTCAGTTAAGTCCATTGTGGGCACCTCCTCCTGGCTGCTATCACTCTCACGGGGTGGGGTTTGATCTGTTAGTCATTGCTTCCTAGTGGGGTTATGTGGGGGAGATCGCTCATACTCTTCAGGCTCTGGGCAATGCCTGGCAAAGTGCCCTGGCTTGCCACATCGCCAACACCCATCTCCTGCCTTGCATCTATTCCCTCCCCTAAAGCCCCCTCTGAAGCCTCCTCTACCCCTCCCCCATCTCTGATTATTTTGTAAGAAAACGTGGGTCTTGGGCCTGTCATTTGAAAGGAAGGTGGCTGCCTGGGGTTGGATTGCCTTTTCTTTTTCCGCTAAATAACCTCTTAGGCATGTCTAGCCCAGTTCATAGTTTGGTCGGCACCATCTGTTGCACAATTAACATTCTGTTTTCCTAACAAAGTCAGTGAGTGGTTGGTGCATCCCATTTAGGAGGGCATCTTTCAACTGCTGCTGGTATGGGCTGCGGGGCTCTGCACTCTCCTCTAACCCACTGTGTTTCTTGAATACTTCTTCTAACCTACCTCTGTATTCAAAAAGCTCTTCTCCTTCCTTTTGTTTGCACTGTCCTATTTTAGTATAGCCTGGCGTGACACGGAATGCTTGTCTAATTCTCCCAAACACATCGTTTATCTGTCCCACCAGAGCTACGTTATCATAGGTCATAGGATGATTATTTTGCTCCCTGCCCATATACTGTCCTCTCACCCTGTTCCAATTATATGTTAAACACTTCCTATAAGTTCCCTCAGTCTCAATCCCGTTTAGACGGTATGAATCACATAACTGTTGGTGTCTAGTAATAAACCCTTCTGGGTCCATCACCGGGTCTCCTAGACTTCTGCATGCTTCAGCACACTCGGTTTCTGTCTGGGGTGTCTCACCCCTAGTTCTTTTCACATGTCCCCTCGTGCCTATTGGACTGAATGCCCCATGCCCCAGATAAGGGCATTCATCTCTCTCATCTCTCTCTCTTTCTCTCTCTCTCCATCTAGCTTCCTGCATGGACCGTGCAGAGGATGTGGTTTGCTCATCGGGCTTAATGGCCACCGCCTGAAATGCGGCTCCGTCACGCTTAGAGCTTTGCTTCCGTTTTTGTGCTCTAACCATTTTCTTTCCTGATCTAACTCAGCTTCCTTTTTTATTTTATTTTATTTTCTTTATCTCTGCAACACTTATAGTCCACTTTTCTACCAAAGTTCTACACTCTGTTTCAGACAAATTCCCTTTTAAAATCATATTTATGCTCCCATTTCTGTAAATATTGGGTGCTGCCCGGAGCGTAATACTCCGTGTGTTTAGCATCTCCCCTTAGGGCAGTCTTACTTGCTTTATTCCCCATTATGATTGTACGTACCGGTACACTGCGCAATATTTGTATGAAATCCAGTGCTTGTGTACTTCAACAGGACACAGGATCAGTTGGCACCGTTAGGTTTTCCTCCTGTGCTGCTGCTTCCACCAGTGGCAGACACACTCCAGTCAAACACACTCCAGTCACACACAAACACACTGAATACCTAACACGGTTTCCCGTTTAGTATTCCCGGAGCTCCGGTCCCTTACACGGTTATAGAGACGTACTCTGAGATCTCTTACACGGTTATAGAGGTGTACTTTGATGTCTTTTTTGTGCGGTTATACAGTCGCCCTGCTTGTGCGGTTATACAGTCGGCCTGTTTGTGCGGTTATACAGTCGCCTTGCTTGTACGGTTATGCAGTCGGCCTGCTTGTGCGGTTGTACAGTCGCCCTGCTTGTCCAGTTGTACAGTCGGCCTGCTTGTGCGGTTATACAGTCGGCCTGCATGTGCGGTTATACAGTTGCCCTGTTTGTGCGGTTATTCAGTCGGCCTGCTTGTACGGTTATACAGTCGGCCTACTTGTCCGGTTGTACAGTGGGCCTGCTTGTCTGGTTATGCAGTCGGCCTGTTTGTACAGTTATACAGTCGGCCTGCTTGTGCGGTTATGCAATCGGCCTGCTCGTCTGGTTATACAGTGGCCCTGCTTGTGCGGTTATGCAGTCGGCCTGCTTGTACGGTTCTACAGTCGGCCTGCTTGTCCGGTTGTACAGTCGGCCTGCTTGTCCGGTTATGCAGTCGGCCTGTTTGTACAGTTATACAGTCGCCCTGCTTGTGCGGTTATACAGTCGGCCTGCTTGTCCTGTTGTACAGTCGGCCTGCTTGTCCGGTTATGCAATCGGCCTGTTTGTACAGTTATACAGTTGGCCTGCTTGTGCGGTTATGCAATCGGCCTGCTTGTCCGGTTATGCAGTCGGCCTGTTTGTACAGTTATACAGTCACCCTGCTTGTACGGTTATACAGTCGGCCTGCTTGTGCGGTTATACATTCGGCCTGCTTGTGCGGTTATGCAATCGGCCTGTTTGTACAGTTATACAGTCGGCCTGCTTGTGCGGTTATGCAATCGGCCTGCTTGTCCGGTTATGCAGTCGGCCTGTTTGTACAGTTATACAGTCGCCCTGCTTGTACGGTTATACAGTTGGCCTGCTTGTGCGGTTATACATTCGGCCTGCTTGTGCGGTTATACAGTCGACCTGCTTGTCCGGTTATACAGTCGCCCTGCTTGTGCGGTTATGCAGTCGACCTGCTTGTCCGGTTATACAGTCGGCCTGCTTGAGCGGTTATACAGTCGGCCTGCTTGTGCGGTTATACAGTCGCCCTGCTTGTGCGGTTATACAGTCGACCTGCTTGTGCGGTTATACATTCGGCCTGCTTGTGTGGTTATACAGTCGCCCTGCTTGTCCAGTTGTACAGTCGGCCTGCTTGTGCGGTTATACAGTTGGCCCGCATGTGCGGTTATGCAGTCAGCCTGCTTGTCCGGTTATGCAGTCGGCCTGTTTGTACAGTTATACAGTCGCCCTGCTTGTACGGTTATACAGTCAGCCTGCTTGTGCGGTTATACAGTCGGCCTGCTTGTGCGGTTATGCAGTCGACCTGCTTGTCCGGTTATACAGTCGCCCTGCTTGTCTGGTTATACAGTCGGCCTGCTTGTGCGGTTATACATTCGGCCTGCTTGTGCGGTTATACAGTCGCCCTGCTTGTCCGGTTATGCAGACGGCCTGTTTGTACAGTTATACAGTCGCCCTCCTTGTCCGGTTATACAGTCGGCCTGCTTGTGCGGTTATACAGTCGGCCTGCTTGTACGGTTATGCAATCGGCCTGCTCGTCTGGTTATACAGTCGACCTGCTTGTGCGGTTATACAGTCGGCCTGCATGTACGGTTATACAGTCGGCCTGCTTGTGCGGTTATACAGTCGACCTGCTTGTCTGGTTATACAGTCGCCCTGCTTGTGCGGTTATGCAGTCGACCTGCTTGTCTGGTTATACAGTCGGCCTGCTTACTCACGTCCTTGCAGTGAAGCCAGAGAGGGTTCTCGGTATCCCCTCAGCCGGCGTCCTCGGAGGGGAGATACAACAGTACTGCACTGGCCTTGCCATGAATTCATGTCCCTGGACCTTCTCAGGTGCTCTTAGGCGTCCTGGCTGTCGACAGACTTTGGCTCGAAGGACCAATGAATGTTGGGTTCAGCCTAGGTGTTGAACCCCTGCTGGGTGACCAGTCTCTGGATACAAAGCAAGACACAACACCGGTGATCTCTTTATCTCACTGCAGGGAAGCCCGGTCCGGTCACAGAGACTTGTCTCTTGACTCGACTCAGCTGACTTCGGAGGAGGGCTTCTCTCGCAGTACCTTTTATTAAGCACTTCCATTTGCATAGCAGTAGAGGTGTCACCCATCCATCCATCCATTTTCCAAACCACTTATCCTACTGGGTCGCGGGGAGTCCGGAGCCTATCCCGGAAGCAATGGGCACGAGGCAGGGAACAACCCAGGATGGGGGGCCAGCCCATCGCAGGGCACACTCACACACCAGTCACTCACACATACACACCTATGGGCAATATCAGCAAGAAAGACATGTCTGTGTACTTTAACCTGCAGTCTTTCCTGAGCAGCCTAAGTGTTGCTCTGCAAACTTACAGGCAATACATAAATGGCAAGAAGAAGAATTTCCAACAGCCATGTTAAAGTGACAATAGCTGAAATGATACAGCCATGTTAAAGTGACAATAACTGAAATGGTACAGTCATGTTAAAGTCACAATAGCTGAAATGGTACAGTCATGTTAAAGTGACAATAGCTGAAATGTTACAGCCATGTTAAAGTGAGAATAGCTGAAATGGTACAGCCATGTTAAAGTGACAATAGCTGAAATGGTACAGCCATGAGCAAGTGAAAGAGTCTCACGTAGCAGGTGTGAGTAACAGCTTAAGTACTGAGGTGTGAAGAGCTAAAGCAGGATTCTACCACTGAACTGAAGAGAACTTTATAACACACAGACAATGAAGTTAGTGTTACTGAAATTGGACACTATTACTGGAATAGGTCTGATTCCACAGAGTCAAATGATGGACTGAATAGTGATTTTAAAAAAGAGAGGTAAGTGTCACAAATATTATGCTCTATCAGCTTGCAAGAATATTTAGATATTGCAAACAAAAATGAAGAGTTGCAAAAAAATACGGTTCCACTGTTTTCCTGCTACGTATTTGGAATATTTATATTTTGCTTTCTGTTTCCTTTTGAACTGTGTCTTAAAATTTGTGGGGTTTTCCTTTCTTTTCTTTCTGTCCAGTCTTTGACGTGAGGGTGTTAAAGAGTAATAAATGTGTGAGCGGAGAGAAGAGGGTGTGGGGTGTACAGATAGGCGCATCACGCCACAGGTAAGTGTCATTCACAGTCCCCTCCACGCATGGGCGCATCACGCCACAGGTAAGTGTCATTCACAGTCCCCTCCACGCATGGGTGCATCACACCACGGGTAAGTGTCATTCACAGTCCCCTCCACGCATGGGCGCATCATACCACAGGTAAGTGTCATTCACAGTCCCCTCCACGCATGGGTGCATCACACCACGGGTAAGTGTCATTCACAGTCCCCTCCACACATGGGCGCATCACACCACAGGTAAGTGTCATTCACAGTCCCTTCCAAGCATGGGTGCATCACGCCACAGGTAAGTGTCATTCACAGTCCCTTCCAAGCATGGGTGCATCACGCCACGGGTAAGTGTCATTCACAGTCCCCTCCACACATGGGCGCATCACACCACAGGTAAGTGTCATTCACAGTCCCTTCCAAGCATGGGTGCATCACGCCACGGGTAAGAGTCATTCACAGTCCCCTCCACGCATGGGCGCATCACACCACGGGTAAGAGTCATTCACAGTCCCTTCCAAGCATGGGTGCATCATGCCACGGGTCAGTGTCTCAGACATCTGCACGCACAGACATCTGCACGCTCAGCCATCTGCACTCTCAGCCATCTGCACGCTCAGCCATCTGCACCCTCAGCCATCTGCACGCTCAGCCATCTGCACGCTCGGCCATCTCCTCGCTCTGCCATCTGCACTCTCAGCCATCTGCACGCTCAGCCATCTGCACTCTCAGACATCTGCATGGTCTGCCACAACAGGAAGTGCCTGGGAATCAAGCGCTAACTTAGTTCTTGATGACAGAACGGTATAAGATTTATTATTTGTATTAATGAATTATATAGTTACAAGTTTATTTATTTCCCCGCGACCCAGTAGGATAAGCGGCTTGGAAAATGGATGGATGGAAGTTTATTTATTTCATGCCATATATTATTGCAATATAGCTCATGTTATCTTATGGTAAAATAGACATATTTCTACTTTTACAGAGCTTTTCATGGAGTTATCTTGTGAGTGTCATCCTTTCCAGCATATAGTTTTTAGTTGTTCATGTGGTCTTGAGGAGACTGTTTCTCGGTCTCCTTACGGCAAGACAAGACAAATTTATTGTCATAAACAGGGGTTATTTAAATTAGATGTTCTTATTGGTTTGTTTTTCAGATCTCTTATCTGAAAAAAAGAAACATTTGATTCCTGATGTCGTGTACAGTATTCTTTGTTTTTTTCCATCCATCTTTTATTAAGCACAGTTTAGTACCTCATGGCATATGTAAAGTGTATTACGTATTACAGTTCTGATATATAAGATTGTTAATAATACTGAATTGTACACAGTATTTTTTTATTGTACGTGGGTAAGCAGGGAGCGTGGCACACATGAGGAGCCGACGAGCAGGTCATGACAGTGTGTATGTGTGTGTGTATATATACGTCATACATATCTGTATGTATGTTACAGTGGTTATATAGAATAAGGGGACACGCGCGCCGTGCGCGTTAGCGAGTTATGATGGTTGCACAATTAATTTTTCCTTGGAATAACAGCAGAAAAAATAAAGTAGCAGGGTCTGAACATTAGTGCTCTCACTACGGTACCACGATGCTAATAATTAAAGAATAACATGCGAGCATTTAGTTTGATTAACTTGATCTGGTATTAAAAATTTAACATTTTTAATAAACCAACAACGGCCAGCCAAACAACATAAATATGCGCATATTAACGTGATTAAGAATATTTCATATTGTTCATAACTGGCAAGACAGTAACTCGAAAACGTACCATTTTTACACTTTGTCAGCACTAACTTACCAAATACGAAACGACTCCCCGGTTGCACTTCCTGTTGTGGCAGAGCGTGCACCTGACATCAGTGACTGAGTGACTGGCTGAGAGTGCAGATGGCTGAGCGTGCAGATGGCTGAGCGTGCAGATGGCTGAGCGTGCAGATGGTTGAGAGTGCAGATGGCTGAGCGTGCAGATGGCTGAGCGTGCAGATGGCTGAGAGTGCAGATGACTGAGAGTGCAGATGGCTGAGAGTGCAGATGGCTGAGCGTGCAGTTGACTGAGAGTGCAGATGGCTGAGAGTGCAGATGGCTGAGAGTGCAGATGGCTGAGAGTGCAGATGGCTGAGCGTGCAGATGGTTGAGAGTGCAGATGACTGAGAGTGCAGATGACTGAGAGTGCAGATGGCTGAGCGTGCAGATGGCTGAGAGTGCAGATGGCTGAGCGTGCAGATGGTTGAGAGTGCAGATGACTGAGAGTGCAGATGACTGAGAGTGCAGATGGCTGAGCGTGCAGATGGCTGAGCATGCAGATGACTGAGAGTGCAGATGGCTGAGAGTGCAGATGACTGAGAGTGCAGATGGCTGAGCGTGCAGATGGCTGAGAGTGCAGATGGCTGAGAGTGCAGATGACTGAGAGTGCAGATGACTGAGTGTGCAGATGGCTGAGCGTGCAGATGGCTGAGCGTGCAGATGACTGAGCGTGCAGATGGCTGAGCGTGCAGATGACTGAGAGTGCAGATGGCTGAGAGTGCAGATGACTGAGAGTGCAGATGGCTGAGAGTGCAGATGGCTGAGAGTGCAGATGGCTGAGTGTGCAGATGACTGAGCGTGCAGATGACTGAGAGTGCAGATGGCTGAGAGTGCAGATGACTGAGAGTGCAGATGGCTGAGTGTGCAGATGACTGAGCGTGCAGATGACTGAGAGTGCAGATGGCTGAGAGTGCAGATGGCTGAGAGTGCACGTTCTGAGCGGCTGCAGCCAGACTCTTCTCAGACTGTTAAGCGATTGTCATGGCCAGCGGTAGCAGCCCAAGTGGAGGAGCAGAGGAGCTCGAGAAACCTCCAGCATGACTTAAATCTCATGTGTGGGAGCATTTTGGCTTCCCCATTAAATATATTGATGGGAAAAGGGTGGTGAATAAAACCACCACAGTTTGTCGACAGTGTGGCACGAGGAAGCCGTATGAGACTGGCAATGCGTCGGGTTCAGCCGCTCATGTGAAACGACATCACCCTGGTGTGACAGGAGCTAAAACGAAGGCTGCGCGAAAACCGCTGATATCCGCGGCATTTAAACAGCCCTTTGCTGCCCAATCCGACCGGGCTGAAGCCATTACAAAAGCTATTGGGGTGTTTATGGCTGCAGACATGAGGCCACATTCCGTTGTGCAAAGCAATGGGTTTAAACATATGATTAACGTGCTTGAGCCACGCTATGATATCCCATCGCGCGCCTACTTCAGTGACAAGACCGTTCCAAGCATGTATGAGCAGGAAAAGTCTAAAGTTAAGGCTTAACTGTCCCAGGCATCTTCTGTTGTCCTAACTACAGATGGGTGGACCTCCAGGGCAACGGAAAGCTACGTGACCATGACCGTGACCGTGACTGTGACCGTGACTATGACCGTGACCGTGACTGTGACTGTGACTGTACTGCTCATTACATCACAACGGAGTGGGAGATACGGAGCCCTGTGCTGCAGACACGCCCCCTCTATGAGAGTCACACAGGCACAAATCTGGCGCACTTACTGACAGAAGCAGTGGCAGAGTGGAGGATAGAGAGGCCCAATACTAATATCCCAGTCACAACAGATAATGCTAAAAAACAATTAAATGCAGTGAACGAGACAAGGGGGGCGGCATGGTGGTGCAGTGGTTAGCACTGTTGCCTCGTACCTCTAGGACCTGGGTTCAACTCCCCGCCTAGGTTACATGTGTGTGGAGTTTGCATGTTCTCCCCATGTCGTCGTGGGGTTTCCTCCGGGTACTCCGGTTTCCCCCCACAGTCCAAAAACATATTCAGACTAATTGGAGTTGCTAAATTGCCCCTAGGTATGCATGTGTGAGTGAATGGTGTGTGAGTGTGCCCTGCGATGGGCTGGCCCCCCATCCTGGGTTGTTCCCTGCCTCGTGCCCATTGCTTCCAGGATAGGCTCCGGACACCCCGCATTAATGTAAATCCCGAATGAAACCAAATCAGAACCAGCTTTATTCGCCAAGTCCGCTGGGGCAGACAAGGAATTCGCTTCCGGCTGCTCGAGACTCCCTAATACACAGACAATAAGATAAGATAAGATAATCGTGACAAGGAAATTGCGAAAATGACACTATACAAACAATAAGTTACACCATACAAGAAATAAAATTTGAAATACACACACATGGGTAACCCAATGTATAAGGTGCGGGGTTGAGTGCAAACAGAGTTTAAGGGGGGAAAATTGACAGAAGGCAGGTGACACAGCTTAGCTGTTTATGAGGGTGATAGTCTGAGGGGAGGAGCTGCTCCTTAGTCTGGTGGGTTTTGTGTACAGAGTTCTGTAGCGCCTGCCAGAGGGGAGGAGCTGCTCCTATGTCTGGTGGGTTTTGTGTACAGAGTTCTGTAGCGCCTGCCTGAGGGGAGGAGCTGCTCCTTAGTCTGGTGGGTTTTGTGCACAGAGTTCTGTAGCGCTTGCCAGAGGGGAGGAGCTGCTCCTTAGTCTGGTGGGTTTTGTGCACAGAGTTCTGTAGCGCCTGTCAGAGGGGAGGAGCTGCTCCTTAGTCTGGTGGGTTTTGTGTACAGAGTTCTGTAGCGCCTGCCAGAGGGGAGGAGCTGCTCCTTAGTCTGGTGGGTTTTGTGTACAGAGTTCTGTAGCGCCTGCCAGAGGGGAGGAGCTGCTCCTTAGTCTGGTGGGTTTTGTGTACAGAGTTCTGTAGCGCCTGCCAGAGGGGAGGAGCTGCTCCTTAGTCTGGTGGGTTTTGTGTACAGAGTTCTGTAGCGCCTGCCAGAGGGGTGGAGCTGCTCCTTAGTCTGGTGGGTTTTGTGTACAGAGTTCTGTAGCGCCTGCCTGAGGGGTGGAGCTGCTCCTTAGTCTGGTGGGTTTTGTGTACAGAGTTCTGTAGCGCCTACCAGAGGGGTGGAGCTGCTCCTTAGTCTGGTGGGTTTTGTGTACAGAGTTCTGTAGCGCCTGCCTGAGGGGAGGAGCTGCTCCTTAGTCTGGTGGGTTTTGTGCACAGAGTTCTGTAGCGCCTGCCAGAGGGGAGGAGCTGCTCCTTAGTCTGGTGGGTTTTGTGTACAGAGTTCTGTAGCGCCTGCCAGAGGGGAGGAGCTGCTCCTTAGTCTGGTGGGTTTTGTGTACAGAGTTCTGTAGCGCCTGCCAGAGGGGAGGAGCTGCTCCTTAGTCTGGTGGGTTTTGTGTACAGAGTTCTGTAGCGCCTGTCAGAGGGGAGGAGCTGCTCCTTAGTCTGGTGGGTTTTGTGTACAGAGTTCTGTAGCGCCTGCCAGAGGGGAGGAGCTGCTCCTTAGTCTGGTGGGTTTTGTGTACAGAGTTCTGTAGCGCCTGCCAGAGGGGAGGAGCTGCTCCTTAGTCTGGTGGGTTTTGTGCACAGAGTTCTGTAGCGCCTGTCAGAGGGGAGGAGCTGCTCCTTAGTCTGGTGGGTTTTGTGTACAGAGTTCTGTAGCGCCTGCCAGAGGGGAGGAGCTGCTCCTTAGTCTGGTGTGTTTTGTGTACAGAGTTCTGTAGCGCCTGCCAGAGGGGAGGAGCTGCTCCTTAGTCTGGTGGGTTTTGTGTACAGAGTTCTGTAGCGCCTGCCAGAGGGGAGGAGCTGCTCCTTAGTCTGGTGGGTTTTGTGTACAGAGTTCTGTAGCGCCTGCCAGAGGGGAGGAGCTGCTCCTTAGTCTGGTGGGTTTTGTGTACAGAGTTCTGTAGCGCCTGCCAGAGGGGAGGAGCTGCTCCTTAGTCTGGTGGGTTTTGTGTACAGAGTTCTGTAGCGCCTGTCAGAGGGGAGGAGCTGCTCCTTAGTCTGGTGGGTTTTGTGTACAGAGTTCTGTAGCGCCTGCCAGAGGGGAGGAGCTGCTCCTTAGTCTGGTGGGTTTTGTGCACAGAGTTCTGTAGCGCCTGTCAGAGGGGAGGAGCTGCTCCTTAGTCTGGTGGGTTTTGTGTACAGAGTTCTGTAGCGCCTGCCAGAGGGGAGGAGCTGCTCCTTAGTCTGGTGGGTTTTGTGTACAGAGTTCTGTAGCGCCTGCCAGAGGGGAGGAGCTGCTCCTTAGTCTGGTGGGTTTTGTGTACAGAGTTCTGTAGCGCCTGCCAGAGGGGAGGAGCTGCTCCTTAGTCTGGTGGGTTTTGTGCACAGAGTTCTGTAGCGCCTGCCAGAGGGGAGGAGCTGGAAAAGATTGTGTCCAGGGTGTGTCGGATCTGCAATGATTTTCTCCGCCCGTCTCCTAGTCCTTGAGTAGTGCAAGTCCTGGATGGGGGGCAGGGGGGCACCGATGATTTCTTCTGCTGCCCTAATCTGATCCTGAGTGGGTGTTTCTGGGCATCTAAATCCACAGCCCATTAAAGATACTGTCCTTTATTCCCCCCCACCCCCCAGGCTCACTTTTATCGACCACCTTGCCAGAACTCTACATGGGAAAACTTTTCTGCTTTGTCAGTCTCTCTCTGTCTCTCCCCCCCTTCGTTTTGTCCAGGATGTGAGGAGTTCGCAGGGCAGACTGAGGAGTGAGACAATTTTGATCTCCTTCTTCTGAATGTGGAGAGCTGGTGGGGGGGGGTGAGGGAGGGCACTCATCTGCTGCCAGCCAAGTTCTCCTTTCTCCTCTCGGACCCGGGCTCCCAAGTCATGGACCACGGACCCGGATAAGAAGCTAATAGCCCTCTCTAGCAGAGCCGTGCTAAAGTCTCCCTGCGCTAAAATCATTCCCCTGGGAATCAATGGGCCTTTTCTTTTGTTGGCTGCCGTTTGCTCCACGGTTCTACACTCCATGTGAAACAGTAGACAGTCATGGGGAAACATAAAACATAATACTCGTGTGACCAGTTTGTCACTGGCTCTTGGGGGGGTCGTGTGCAGATATTGCCAATGAAAGAAGAATCAGTGGGAGATTAAGAGGTGACGGCCCCCACATCCAGATCGGATCTCCCGCGGGGGGGTTACTCAGATGCAGCGCGGAGCAGGGCTGAAATCCTGCAGCGCGCCATTGTTTCCACGTCCGTTTCCACTTTCACAGCTTCCGCGTTTGATACGAAGCTGATATAACAACTTCCTGTCTGTCAATGAAAGTGAAAGCGATTTAAAACTGCCATTTTGTCAAGAAACGCGAATATGATTCTGGAAAAATAAAAAGATATTTTTATTGCCAGGTAAGATTATACTCGACAGATTAAACCAATAGTAAATCATACATGTTTAACTTACTTAAATATTGGGATTTAATAGTTCTCAACATAATTAGTCTTTAAATATATCGCAGTGCATTACAGTAACCGTGTCACAGACTATTTTGAGCTTTCGAATGTAAAGCGAATTAGCAATAATAATAATATTTCATTATTTATGCTCAATCAGGATTTCGCCTAATATACAGTGTCGCTTAAACATGTACATGGGGCTAGATTATAATACTTTGAAGTTATATTAGGTTATAAAACTTTGAAGTTATACTAAGCTTGTGTCAGGTGCTTCCTGTATGACCCGTGATGACCTTTTAGGGTTTTTGGAGATGTCTTTCAGCATCTTGCCATCTGCTCTTGCAGTGAACTTGCTAGGACAGCCTGCCCTGGCCGTGCTGGCAGTGGTTTTAAATGTGAATTATTGTGTATTATTTTCTGGACAGTGGAACGGCTGATTCCTTTTTACATCCTTCTCAGACTCATATGCATCTACAGGCTTCTTTCTGAAGGCCTCAGAGAGCTCTTTGGATCTCACATGGTGATACCACTCATTTAATCAGTCAAGAGCAAACCAGACTAAATATCTGTGGTTTAAATAAGACAGGCTCCACCAAAAAGCTCTGTAACAATGTTCTAATCATCTTCATCTGATGTGGTGACCTGAATCTAATTCTAGGCATTTTAAATAGTGATGAATGTGAGGGTGTCCTAACTTTTTCCTCAGTGTAAATTAGCATCTTAGTCAATTTACTTTCGTAAATAAGTGTATTTGTTTCTTGTTTTTCCATAGGTGATGTAATTACATCACCTTTATCTACATGTAGCGCCCCCATGCTGCGGTAACGAGCATGACTCCTAAATCCCATCCACAATCCCTTCGGGGTGCCCTGAGTTCTTTTATTTTATTTACAGTAATTTACCAGTGGAGCTTTGAGATGTTGTTTTCTCCCCTATTTGGTATGAGCTTCGGCCGCTCTCAACTACCAAAGGTGCTGCCCGTTTAAATAATCACCGTCTTCCAGGGTAAAAACACATACCTTTACTGTAAAACTGAGATTATCACACAATAAAATAAACAATCGGCTACGGTATCTTCCATTCAGGGCTTTTCCACAAATGTCATGTGATTAAATTTTTTTTCATCTCTGTTTTTATATATAGAATTGGGTCTCTTTAGGAGAAATGGTGAGGTTTTTCATGGCAGAATGACATTTGGGGTGTTTTATGTTCCCAGACCCGGCAGACCCCAGTGAACTAATCAAAGTTCCATTATTTTCAATTGGGGTCTGCAAATCCCCCAAAAGGTGGCTAAGGTGTGGAAATAAGCATTTGAATTTTTCCTCTTGTAGTAAACTAGAGCCAAATTGGTGGCTTAGACCATGATATCACTGGATTCTGTTGAAATGTATTATGCTTAAACGGAGTTACAAACCCCTTTTGGGTATGTGGATACCCTACAGGTGGCTGTTCAGGTAGCGTGTTGTAGGCTAATTATTACTGATAAGTTCCTTATTCATTTGTGTGCTCCGGAACAGATGCTTTTGGTCTGTATGCCGTTGTTGGTTATTACCTTTTATAATGAGCACTGTTAATGCATTGCGTTGTGTTTCACATAACCAGCCAATAGCAATATATCCTGAGGTCGTCCTTAGGACGTCCTCTTTTGGTCTGGATGTCGTCCATCCAAATGAAAGGTTATTTTTTACATCCAGAGGACGACTTTGAGGGATGTCCAAACAATGTCTAGGTGACCTACAGTAGTATGGACTTTATAAGGACATTCTCGGGACCAGTTATGAACATCCTGAGAATATATTATGGATATTAAAGCCATGCAAATCCTAGATCATGACTGTTATCTCGTTCTGACAGGAATTTAATGTTGATTTAAAAGGTTTAAAAGCAAGGACCCTAAAAATAATACAGTATTGCACTTAAATATCCTTTAACCCATCATATGTCATCACTTTATACCCGTTACTATGATACTTTGAGAATTTTACTAACATTTTATATATAAAAAAAAGGTTTGCGTCTTACCAATTCTGTCTAAACATCTAAACAGTGCTTTAAACAGTGAATCTAAACAGTTACAATATTGCTTTTTTTACAAACACAAAACACTTACAATAAATATATCACATTCATCCATCCATTCAAAAATTTCTGCTTCTCCGAGGTCAGCTTGCAGGGCAGCAGTCTCAGCAGGGAAACCCAGACTTCCCTCTCCCCAGCCATTTCATCTAGCTCCTCCGGGGGAATCCCGAGGCGTTCCCAGACCAGCCGAGAGACATAGTCCCTCCAGCGTGTCCTGGGTCTTCCCCAAGGCCTTGCTATTGTGACGCTCTTTTCTTGACTGGGGTTCGTTAGGCTTCGAGGTTTATTTAGGAATGAGGCCGGAGACTGTATGTGGATGTATATATATATATATTTACTCCCCTGATCTAAAATAACAAGAACATATACAGCTCCGCTCAGCGCTACGCATTTCCCGCTACTTTTCTCCTTCCCTCTCCCGCGCCAACTCTCTCCTTTTATTTCCTCCGTCACCTCATCTCACCACCGCGCTCCATCCGCGAGCCCCAACAAAGCAGACCCTCTTCCCCCTCAACACCAAATTACTCTTACACTATTATGGCATATACTTTTTTATTTCGAGTCGTGCCATCCAAATCCCGCTGGATTTGTTCATACAACCATATGGCGATTAAAGCCTGTGTTTCCTCCTTTGTCTATCCTTCCATTCTACTGCATTTAATTAAATTTCTCGCTGTTCGCTGTGTGTTTCAAAAGATGTTGGTTGTATTTCGTGTTTCAGCGGCTGGCTATTTGCATAACCAATCAACAACAAATACGTTTGCAAGTCCCACCCCAAAGTACCGAAGTACCAAAGAAGTACCCCAGCTGGTTTGGCACTTTCTGGACTAGAACTTTCGGTACTGGTACTGAACTGTAAGTCAATGGAAAAGCGAAAGTACCATACTTTGTGCAGAGAGCCCAGCCACCCTGCGGAGGAAACTCATTTTGGCCGCTTGCACTCGCGATCTCGTTCTTTCGGTCACTACCCACAGATCATGACCATAGGTGAGGGTAGGAACGTAGACTGACTGGTAAATCGAGAGCTTTACCTTTTGGCTCAGCTCCTTCTTCACCATGACAGACTGATGCAGCTGCTGACGCAGCGCCAATCCACCTGCGCTCCATCCTTCCCTCACTCGTGAAAAAGACCCTGAGATACTTAAACTCCTCCACTTCAGGAAGGACCTCCTCCCCAACCTGGAGAGAGCACTCCACCCTTTTCCAGCTGAGGACCATGGTCTCAGATTTGGAGGTGCTGATTTTCATCACAGCCGCTTCACATTCGGCTGCGAACTGCTCGAGTGAGAGCCGAAGGTCACGGTCCGATGAGGCCAACAGAACCACATCATCTGCAAAAAGCAGAGACCTAATCCTGAGGTCACCAAACTGGACACTCTCAATGCCTTGGCTGCGCCTAGAAATTCTGTCCATAAAAGTTATGAACAGAATTGGTGATAAAGGGCAGCCCTCACCAGAAACGAGTCCAACTTACTGCTGACAATGCAGACCAAGCTCTGACACCGGTCATACAGGGACCGAACAGCCCTTATAAGGCAGCCCGGAACCCCTTACTCCCGGAGCACCCCCCACAGGACTCCCTGAGGGACGCGGTTGAATGCCTTCTCCAAGTCCACAAAGCACATGTCGACTGGTTGGGCAAACTCCCATGCACCCTCCAGGACCCTGCCGAGAGTATAGAGCTGGCCCACTGTTCCACGGCCAGGGCGAAAACCACACTGCTCCTCCTGAATCCGAGGTTCGACAATCCGACGGACCGTCCTCTGCAGGACCCCCGAATAGACCTTACCAGGGAGGCTGAGGAGTGTGATCCCTCTATAGTTGGAACACACTCCCCGGTCCTCTTTCTTGAAGAGGGTGACCACCACCCCGGTCTGCCAGTCCAGAGGCACCGCCCCTGATGTCCACGTGATGCTGCAGATGCATGTCAACCAAGACATCCAGAGCCTTGAGGACCTCTGGGCAGATCTCATCTAATATAATTCTTTTTGACTGTTTTCACTTAAAAACCCCCACCCTCTGTTAAAATGGTTTAGTCTAGACTCCCACTACGGGGTGCCTGTTCCAAAAGCACAGTTTGCATGGTTCAGAAACGTTCCTCTGGCTGATGGACACTCACTCACAGAGCTATGAGCAAAGACCAGCCCTAACATTTAGCCTACATGAATAGCCTGCCCTATGCCTAACCTAGGCCACAGACAAGCACGGTTGAAACACACGAACTCTGTATCAAAGACAGTAAATACATATCGAGAGGGTTTAACACCCACGTAATTTGGTAACTTAACCATCCCTATAAATTGTTGGGCTTCAAGATGTCCCAGACATACTTCTGTAGCGTTTAGTTAATTAATGTTACATTGAGGCATCTTGCCGTAACATTAATGTCATCGCTAGTTAAATATAACTTTAGCAGAATTAACAAACAACCTCAAACTAAATAAGCATCTAGCTAACGTTATCAGAACTTAAACATATTGTGGCAAATTATAACATTTACGCAAATCATAACATTAACCTCAGGGTAAACCTAAAGTTAAGGCATTAACTTTTAGAATTTACAAGTCTCTACAAAGCCAGCTGGCTAACGTTACGTGACGGCAGATCATAGCTCACTAAAATAACATTGGGGTGAGGATCCATGACACTATAGATAACGTTATCAAAACAACATGTGACGGCAGATTATAGCTCACTAAAGAAACATGGGGAGAGGATCCATGACACTAGATAACGTTATTGATTTCCCAGGCTTACTTGCTGATTATGTATCTAAATTTCTTACTTAATGCTGTCTTTCATTGCTGATTGTTACTTTAGTGTTCTGTGGGCTCTCACTTTCTCTGCCGCATCACAGACAAACTCACAGGTGTCACACAGGATTCTGTCATGCTTGCATATTATTAATTACACACATCCAAAGATGGGCGTTGTGAAGTGGTCTGAAATCTGTGCACATAGTTCTGTTGCCAGGCAGAATTTTGCAGGGCACCAAGGCCACTGTGGCCTCTGAACATGGATTTTCAGAATTACGGCCCTGGCACCTGTGGTATATTAGGTCGTTTACGGTACAGGTTTATATTTGACACTGTGAGAGAGAGGAAGAATGCCGGATCCATCAAATTGACAGGTCGGGTCAAAAGGTCACTTGTGGGCGGGGCTTGTGTAGGCGGGGCTTGGTTGTGGTGGTACGATGTGACATTAGAGATGACCTTCAAAAGTATGGCTCCATACGCTGATGTAATACAACGCTTGCGTGTCTTTACTAGATTATTTAATTGCAATTAACCAGGTGCACTCATATCGTGTCTCTATTAACCCATATCTGTACTTGTGCGAGGTCATATATGGAAACCAAAACTTCAAACAGATTTTACTGGGCTGCATGTATGGCCCAAGTCGTTAGAGACGGCCTTCAAAAGTGTGGCACCATACGCTGATGTAATACAAACGCTTGCGTGAGGAAGAAACACACATACACTGTCAAAACTAGCGCCAAGCGTTTTTATTGGACGACAGACCCTCCGCCTCCTCCTCTCATTCTTTGCTCCAACTTTATCATTTTCTCCCAGAGTCTCAGTCTCTCACAGTTTCTCACAGACTCGCACAGCTGCACGGCTCTCAGCTCTCCGGCATCGCTCTCTCCAAGGATTATCCAAGCCCGTGGGGACCTTAGCGCAGTACCGCACCAGATGCAGGGTTCTAAGTCCTTTGCTGATTCTCCAAAGCCCGGGACCTTACCACGGTACCGCAACACCAGACACGGCGTACGCTCACGCTCCATCAGGTAACCCACCCCCGCTCAGCCCCGGCGGTGCCCGACAAAATAATAACTTATTAAAATAACACACACACTCATAAGCCCTCTCCTCAATATAACACTCTCCTCAATATAATTTAAAA
Organism: Brienomyrus brachyistius; assembly: GCF_023856365.1. Classification (NCBI taxonomy): domain Eukaryota; kingdom Metazoa; phylum Chordata; class Actinopteri; order Osteoglossiformes; family Mormyridae; genus Brienomyrus; species Brienomyrus brachyistius. The sequence goes on from NW_026042340.1 coordinate 1,241,203, forward strand.
ATAAAATAATAATTAAATAATAATTTTAAATAATAAATAAATAATTTAAAATAATAATAAATAATTTAAAATAATAATAAATAATTTATAATAATAATAAATAATTTATAATAATAATAAATAATAATATAAAATAATATTAAATAATTAAATAAATAATAAATAATTAATAAATAAATCCAACTCCCGTGATGTCACATCGTACCACCACAACCAAGCCCCGCCTACACAAGCCCCGCCCACAAGTGACCTTTTGACCCGACCTGCCAATTTGATGGATCCGGCATTCTTCCTCTCTCTACTGTGGCCTCTGAACATGGATTTTCATAGGGGGCATCAAAGCCAGAAAAAGGGGCAATGACGTCCATGGCTCTCGGTGATATTCCTGCCCTGTCACCTGTGTTCAATTAGGTTGTTTATGGTACAGGTTTATATTTGACACTGCGTGCACCATCACACGCCGGGTCTTCTGCTAGTTCTTAAATGTGGCTGTATGTTATTCCAACCTTTGGCAAAATAACTTCCATGACTGAGTGACAGCTCTGCTTCTCAGTTCCTGCTGTGCGGTGTGACAGTGACAGACAGAAGTGGCCAGGATCTACAAAAGTCCCTGGTCCAGACAGCCCAAGAACCTGTAAACAAGGACCAGGTTCCAGAACTTCATTCTGAAAGCGCCTAATAAGGTGAGTAATGAAAACAACAAGTGCAAACACTTCAAAGAAGGAGGTAATTCCAAACTGGGACAAATGCAGCCCTCCAGAGCATGTAGATGGAAAAGTGCTTTAAAGTCCTCAATTCAATGGCTACATGCTTTTCTAACTTAAGCACACAGTAGAATACAGCCCACAGTTGTTAGTCCAAATGATCAGTGCACATCTCTACTTGTGGTTTAAAAACTGACTAGTTTCCTTTGGGTGACAGATATAGCCTGTAAACTGAATTTGGAATATAAAGCTAACATTACTTCTGCTTTTGATTACAGAGTCAGACTGCAATACATGGGACCTGGTTCTTTACAACCCTAATCATCTAAGCGATGGCTCACTGTTCCAATGAGGAGGTTTGGATGTAACGTTTCAGCATATGATGCATGTTAAAGCCGTAAATACCAGACACTGAAAGACAGGAAAGCTTAAGTTCATAACATGAACAACTATTTTCAGTTGAAGCTTGCTGAATATAGCAGACAGAAAGTTCTCTCTCCGCAGTGCTCTTCCTCAGGCTACTTCCTTACCATACTGCACTGCACCAAATGTTACAGACGTACTGTAACAGAACAGAATAACTTAGCAGACAAAAAGCTCACTCTCTGCAGTGCTCTTCCTCAGGCTTCTTCCTTACCATACTGCACTGCACCAACTGTTACAGATGTAGCAGAACAAAATAGCTTAGCAGATGAAATGCTCACTCTGCAGTGCTCTTCCTCAGGCTACTTTCTTACTATATTATGCTACATGAAATGTTATTGATATATTGTAACAGAACAGCATACCTTAATACAAAATATGTATAACTATATCGGATGCTCTCTCAACATGTTTTAGTGTATTTTGTTTCTGACAAAGGGTTAATAATAATGCAGAAAATAAACACACACATGTACTTCCTATAGTAAGGAAGGAATCACAGCAGGTGTCTCCTGTAGACATATAAGACTGTGAGCAGGAAACCTGCCTTCTGTTAACGGAAAGGTCAGTGCATGTGTGGGAGTGACATGTACGGGTTTGTGAGTCTCATGGACTCATCTCCGACACCCTGCAGACCCAGACCTCGCTCGCTGACCTCTTGCTGGGTTATCTGGAGGAGCTCACTGGGGATGACCTGAAGAAGTTAAAATATAACCTGACTCACCTGGGGCATAAAAAGTATCAGCGTATTCCCAATGGTCAGCTGAAGAAATTGCACAGAACAGACCTCGCCGACAAGATGATAAGTGCCTACGGTGAAGCTGATGCTCTCAATGTCATGCTTGAGATCCTGAAGAAGATGAACATGAATGACCTTGCTCAGAGACTGAATGAAGACCTGCAGAAGGGTAATCATATATTTAAACTTTCTTGTTTTTTGTATAAATTGTAACCGTTATAATCTCTTGAAAAATTAGCATATTGTATAGCATTATGTGAGGAATAATTGACGACGGGCCGTTGAATTATTAAAAAATAATGCACACCTGAGGTGGTGATGTGGCCACGACGCGAAGCGGTGTGCATCATTTTTTAATAATTCAACGGTCCAGAGTCAATTATTCTGCTTATACTACGGTTGCCACACCTCAAGACATCGATCAGATGATATATTTCAAGGGATTCGTCCGGTTTTTCTACTTAAATTGCTATTGTGAGTAGGATTATTTCTTCCGCATCTCATCCAACGACTTGTCACGGGAGAGTCGGCAGCGATCGCGAGCAGAGCGGCGATCGTGCGGAAGGAGCAGGCAGGCAAGCGGGATACGGGGAAAACGGGGTTTTATTTGGGGAAACCGGAGCAGGACGGGAAACAGACATTGACAACATCAATGACGGACAAAGGACTCGGGTAAGACACGGACTGAAATACACAGGACTGATTGAAAATAATCAGACACAGCTGGGTACAATCCGGGAAACACACGTGGGTAGGCAGTGGGCGTGGCACACAGGAGGAGCCGACGAGCAGGGCATGACACGACTCTTTTGCTAGTTCCAAAACGTCATTTTAAAGCTGGCAATGGAGGCTTCAGCCGTTGATAGCAGACAAATGCAGTTAATAATGAAGTTATTAGAAAGAGAGCGAGAGAGACAGAGACACAGAGAAAGAGAAACAGAGAGAGTGAGAGCTTGTATGAATTAGGCTACCTCTGTGTGTCCCTCAACAGTGTTCTGAAGCACCGTCTCTAAACTGTAAGTCTGCTTTAAGATGCAGCGCTGTTATTACCTCGCTAGTGGGAAATGTCATGTGTAGCCTTTAAGTTGCTACACTAGGCGAACTGATAAAATCGTCAGGGCAGCGCTGACAACACGTTTTTGTGTGAGTGTGTAACCGTAGTGTGCGTGTGCAAGGACGTGTGATTGCAGTAATGAGACAGAAAAGCTTATGCATGTATATTTATTCATTTAATTATTTATTAGTGTCACGTGGGTATTATGGGCATGTGGGTTTTGTTTATATCCTTGTGCCTTTGGTACGTCAGCCGGGATCGCGGGACTAATTAATTGCCTTGACAATTGCGGCGTTGGAACAATGGTTGGGATTGGTTGGGGAAAGTGAAGGGGGAGGATCGCATTACAGAAAAGGCACCCTGGAAGTTAGGACCAGAGACCCGGAGGAGAGACCGGAAAAAGGCGCACCAGGGAGTGGACAGCAGAGACCCGGAGGCGAGACCGGAAAAAGGTGCACCAGGGAAAGGACAGAAGAAACACCGGACGAGGCATCGGGAGAAGACGCACCGGAGAGTGGACAGGGGAGCCGATACTGGAGAGCGGAGCACCCCGAGTGGCGATCGCGTCTCGAGACGCTCTGTCGGGGAAGGAGTCGCTGGGACGCCGGAGCGGGGGAGAGTAACTGGGCATTCCCCCCCGCAGCGAGTTAAGTGAAAACTCTGTTCGCTTGGACAGAGCCAAATATCGGGTCGGCGTCGGATCTGGGGTCTGGTTTAGGCTGATATAGTGGCGGGTGTTCGAAACCAGGTTACCAATCCTCCCTGTAGTGGATACCGTGATATGGTGTCGTTTGTAGTGGGTGTGTACGGGTGTTTCGATTTGTGTGTGTGTGATTATTGCGGTGCCCTGTGGGGGTGATAAGTGTGCGGTAGTGTGCCTTTGTCGCGATACCCTCGGTATTCCTATACGGCGATTGTGGGTCGTGCTGTGGTAGAATCTGTTTGCTCGCCTTGTGTTTGTCACCCTTATAGGCTGGGGCGGACGGAACCGGGCTTGTGGGGATCATCTGTTGCACGGACATCGCCTGGCCCCGCTGATCTGACAGTGGGCCCTGAACGGACTAAATTTTTATGACGTTTTTGTATGCCATCGGCTAGCCTTGGCGTTTTAAAGTGTGTTTTTATTCTTGTTGTAAAATAAATTGGTAAGATACCAACCCTTGGGTGTTTGGGTGTCTGTGGAGCCACTCATACCAGCACAACCAGTTGGAACCAAATTGGAGGGTCCTGGTGCCCTATGGTAACATCAGGTGGCGTAGTCGGCAGGATATTACTGGTTCGTGCTGGGTGAGTGGAGTCCATATACCCCACACCTATGATGGAGGCCTCTGGCCAACCGCGTTCAGGAGCTGCTCAGGGCCCTTACTCGGGGAGTAATGTAGTAGCGATGTCGCCTTTTTTTATTGGGTCGCCTTGGGTGCCTAGATTTGGGGGTAGTGAGTCAGCTGTCTCATATGGGGAATGGAAGAATAGAATTAAGGCAATGTTGAGGAATGAGTCCTGGGATCTGCAGCAGCAAAGTGATTTTATAGTGGGGGCTTTAGAAGGTGGTGCCAGGAGAGAGGTAGTAGTTTTGGAGGAGCCTTTAAGGAATACCCCCGAAGGGATATTTGCCTACCTGGATGAGCTCTATGGTGATCGTGTGCCTGTGGCCCATTTGAGGGGTATGTTTTTTGATTGTAGGCAGAAAGCTGGTGAGACGGGGAGGGCCTTTGCCTTGCGGCTGCGGGAATTACATCAGCGCTTACAGCAGCGGGACCCGGTTATGATGGGAAATGCAGATCAAGTGCTGAGGGACCAGTTTGTGACAGGGTTGCAGGATGCAGATTTAAGGCAGAATTTGAACCGCTTGATCCGCCGGAGGGAACTTAAGACATTTGATCAGGTGCGAACCGAGGTTCTCTGGGCAGAGGAGGATCGTCAGGCCATGGTTTGGCAGCCACCGGCTTGTGCACAGGTTGCAGCTAACAGGGCTTTGGATGGGAGAGAAGATGATTGGAAGGCAAAGTTGCAGGAGGAGCTGCTACAGGAAGTTCGTGGGCAGTTTGAAGAACTGCAGAACAAAGTGATGTCGGAGCTGCGGGACCTAAGGGCTGGAGCGGACTCTAGGATGCAGGGGATTGAGCCAATGCCCCAAGGGATGTTACCAGGACGGCCAAGTGGTGCCCAGGATCGTATTGGGCATGCTCAACCCACACAGGTGCTGGCCCCTCGAACAGCAGCCCGGAACCCCAGGACCCAGCTACCACGTCATCGATTTCAATGGGATGAGCAGGGACGTCCCATTTGTGGCCGTTGTAAACAGGCAGGGCATATTGCACGGAATTGTGGTGCCACCTCCCCAGCTTTAAACTAGATTGTCCAGACACCAGGGCCCAGGTGTCTGGAGTGGAGTTGCAGGGCCTCAGTCAGTCTTCAGAGGTTTTAGTTGGGACTTGCCCTTTGGTGACGGTTGGTTTTAATGGGATGGAGGTAGAATGTTTATTGGATACAGGGTCAGAGGTGAGTTTATTGCCTGAGAATGTCTTTGACAAACTTCCAGGGAGAGATGAGAGGGTTGTGGGGGAGGCTACATGGTTGACTTTACGGGCCGCGAATGGGCTAGAGATCCCTTATGTGGGCTATGCCCTTGTAGATGTGAAGGTGGGTGGATTATTGCTGCCCAAGAAGGGAGTGGTAGTAGTAAAGGATTTAAAATCATGCCAGCAGCCCATTTTGGGGATGAACATCATTGGGGCATGCTGGAAGGAACTGTTGGCGAAATCCCTCTCTCAGTCTGATTTCCTTTCAGGACAAGTGGACTTCCAAAGTCACCACGGGTGGGCCAAGGCTTTGGCACATTGTAAGAGGGTGGTAGCGGAGGCGGAGGACATCCAGCCAGGGCATGTACGGATAGGACAGCGCCAGGGTGTGATCGTGCCCGGCCAGAGCGAGATGGTTCTAGCAGCCCGAGTGTTTGGACCTAGGGTGCAAACTGGGGTGTATGGGCTGGTGGAGCCATTGGAGGGAGGGGGACCAGTGGATGTTGCCCGGAGTGTAGTTAAGATTGAAGGCGGTAGGGTCCTCCTCCAGGTAAGGAACCTGCACCCAGCTCCAGTACAGCTCCACAGGCATCAGAAGTTGGCGCGAGTGACCCAGCTGAGGCCTGCAGATATTGTTGACCCTGTGGTCACCCTGCGAGAGGTAGAGGGAGGTGTGATTGAGGTAGGTGTAAGGGCAGTGAGTATGGAGCCGGCGGGGATGATGCCTTTGTTGCAGGAATTGGTTGATCGGTGTGAGGGATTGATGGAGGAAGAACGGGAACACGTACAAGGGCTGGTGACTACGTGGGCAGGTGTGTTCTCCTCAGGAGACCACGACCTGGGTAGTACAGATGCGGTACGGCACACGATTCCCACAGGTAATGCCGCCCCTGTTCGGGAAAGATATCGTCCAGTTCCACCTACCCTGTATCAGGAAATGAACCAGCTGTTGCAAGGCATGTTATCCACAGGTGTGATTCGAGAGAGCAGCAGCCCGTGGGCAGCACCCGTAGTCCTGGTCCGTAAGAAGGATGGTGCACTGCGCTTCTGTGTCGATTATAGGAAGCTAAATGCAATCACTCACAAGGATGCTTATCCCCTGCCCCGAATCGAGGAGGCCCTCACCAACCTTAAGCAGGCAAAGTACTTCTCAACCTTGGATTTGGCCAGCGGCTATTGGCAAGTAGCAATGGACCAAGGGGACCGGGAGAAGACTGCGTTTGCCACCCCTATGGGTCTGTTCGAATTTGAGAAGATGGCCTTTGGCTTGTGTAATGCCCCGGCAACCTTTCAGCGACTCATGCAGCGATGTTTGGGGGACCTGGGGACTGATAAAGTGTTGGTATACCTTGATGATGTGATAATATTTTCTGCCACGTTCAAGGAACACCTGGAACTTTTAGAGAAGGTGTTGAGCCGGCTTGGTGGCTATGGGCTAAAGTTGAAGCCGCAGAAGTGTAAGCTGTTTCAGCACCAGGTCCAGTTCCTAGGCCATGTGGTGGACGAGGCTGGGGTCCATCCGGATCCAGAGAAGATCAGGGCCGTGACAGAGTGGCAACCCCCAAAGACGGTGCGGGAGGTGAGGTCTTTCCTGGGCTTTGCGGGGTACTATCGAAGGTTTATCAAGGGATTTGCAAAGATTGCTCGACCCCTGCACGCATTGTTAGTTGGAACGGCAAAAAAGGGGCAGGCACCCGTTGTGTGGACTGAGGAGTGCAGTCAGGCCTTCGTTAGTTTGAAGGAGAGGTTGACCCAAGCGCCTGTGCTGGCCTTCGCAGATTTTTCATTACCTTTCCGGCTGTACACCGATGCGAGCCTTGAAGGCCTAGGGGCGGTATTGGCCCAAGTCCAGGATGGACAAGAGCACGTTATAGCGTATGCTAGCCGTAGCTTGCACCCGGCCGAGAAGAAGGACGCAAATTATAGTTCGTTTAAACTGGAGCTCCTGGCCCTGAAATGGGCTGTGACGGAGAAGTTTAAGGACTATCTATGGGGGGTTCAGTTTACTGTGTACACCGACAATAATCCTTTGGCACACCTGAGAACGGCTCGATTAGGGGCGACGGAACAACGTTGGATGGCCCAGTTGGAGAATTACACTTTTGACCTGAAGTATCGGCCGGGGAAGGAGAATGTTAACGCAGATGTGCTGTCCCGGAGGCCGGATGCAGTGGAAGATGATGGAGCGACTCCTCCATTGCTAAGAGTCCAAGTCCAGCAGAGAAGTATACAGGTGGAGGAGGAGCCAAGCTGGGGATGGGACCCCACACGATGGGAAAAGCTCCAAAGTCAAGACGTGGCTCTGAGGCAGTTGGCAGAGTATGTGTCCAGAGGACATCTTCCTGATGGGACTGAGAGGAAGCGGGCAGGTGAGGTGGTGCGTAAGCTATTGAGACACTGGCCCCGCTTGTCATTGAGGGAAGGGGTATTGATGAGGAGAATCCAGGACTCCGCCACTCTGGAGGTTCATGAGCAGATACTGGTTCCCCTCTCTGAGAGGAAGGCAGTATGGGAAGAGGTCCATGTCCAGGTAGGCCATTTGGGAGGAGAGAAGACTCTTTCAGTCCTCCGCAGACGATTCTTTTGGCTGAACATGGAAACGGACAATAGAGATTGGATTGCTGCGTGTGAGAGGTGTGTCGTCCGCAAGTCCCGGACTGAAGGCAAGGCCCCCCTGGTCCCCATTGTGACCTCTGCTCCCTTGGAGGTGGTGGGTATGGATTTTTTAACATTGGGTCGACCCTGTGATGATTACCAGAACCTGCTGGTTGTGACTGACTTGTTTTCCAGATTTGCGTGGGTGATTCCCACCAAGGACCAGACTGCACGCACTGTTGCACAAGCCCTTTGGCATACTGTCATACAGCCATTCAGTTGCCCACAGCGCTTCCATTCTGATCAGGGGGCCAATTTCGAGTCTGAATTGGTGGCAGAGTTGTGCAGGTATTATGGATGTAGGAAGAGTAGGACTAGTCCTTATCACCCTCAGGGTAATGGGACCTGCGAACGTTTTAACCAGACTCTTTTAAACCTGTTGGGTACGCTAAATGAAGAGCGACAGAGCAGGTGGGTGGAAGCTTTGCCAGAGTTGGTGAAGGCTTATAACACTACTGTCCATGCATCCACAGGTTTCACCCCTCATTATGTTATGTTTGGCACCCAGGCGCGGCTCCCGTTGGATTTAGTGTTAGGAACGTGGACCGGACAGGAGCAGGTGTCTGTAGAGGGGTGGGTACAGCAGCATCACCAGCGGTTGGCCAGGGCCTATCAGAAAGTGATTGAGCATTCTGCCAGGGCCAGTGATCACCAGGTACAGCTTCATTCCAAGAAGGTGCAGGGGGAGCCCCTCTTACCTGGGGAAAGGGTGCTGATACGTACCTTTAGGAGGATGGGGCTGGGTAAACTTGCTAATCGGTGGGAAAGAACCCCTTGTGTGGTGGTAGGGCAGCTACCGTCTGGGATTCCAGTCTACCAGGTGAGGCCGGAAGGCAGAGATGGGCCTTTAAGGACAGTGCATAGGAACCGATTACGTACCTGTAAGTTTACTCCGAAGCCAGTGGTGGAGCCTCAGGTTGAGCCACCACGTTCTCAGGAGGGACCCAGGTGGATGGGGTGGCCCTGTTGGGGTGCCCCGTATTTGCCCAATGGGCCAGCTCCTGGGCATAGGCGGGAGTACTCCCAAGGACCCGGAAGTAGTGTTGGTGGGGGTGTGGAAACAGTACGCAGGTCACAACGGGCTAATTTTGGAAAGAAACCAGTGCGGTATACCTGAAGGCATGCTATGATGGATGCATGGTGTGTTTTTTTGGGGAAGTTTTAATGTACCACTGGGAGCAGGCTCGAGGACGTGCCTATGAAAAAGTAGGGAGGAGTGTCACGTGGGTATTATGGGCATGTGGGTTTTGTTTATATCCTTGTGCCTTTGGTACGTCAGCCGGGATCGCGGGACTAATTAATTGCCTTGACAATTGCGGCGTTGGAACAATGGTTGGGATTGGTTGGGGAAAGTGAAGGGGGAGGATCGCATTACAGAAAAGGCACCCTGGAAGTTAGGACCAGAGACCCGGAGGAGAGACCGGAAAAAGGCGCACCAGGGAGTGGACAGCAGAGACCCGGAGGCGAGACCGGAAAAAGGTGCACCAGGGAAAGGACAGAAGAAACACCGGACGAGGCATCGGGAGAAGACGCACCGGAGAGTGGACAGGGGAGCCGATACTGGAGAGCGGAGCACCCCGAGTGGCGATCGCGTCTCGAGACGCTCTGTCGGGGAAGGAGTCGCTGGGACGCCGGAGCGGGGGAGAGTAACTGGGCATTCCCCCCGCAGCGAGTTAAGTGAAAACTCTGTCCGCTTGGACAGAGCCAAATATCGGGTCGGCGTCGGATCTGGGGTCTGGTTTAGGCTGATATAGTGGCGGGTGTTCGAAACCAGGTTACCAATCCTCCCTGTAGTGGATACCGTGATATGGTGTCGTTTGTAGTGGGTGTGTACGGGTGTTTCGATTTGTGTGTGTGTGATTATTGCGGTGCCCTGTGGGGGTGATAAGTGTGCGGTAGTGTGCCTTTGTCGCGATACCCTCGGTATTCCTATACGGCGATTGTGGGTCGTGCTGTGGTAGAATCTGTTTGCTCGCCTTGTGTTTGTCACCCTTATAGGCTGGGGCGGACGGAACCGGGCTTGTGGGGATCATCTGTTGCACGGACATCGCCTGGCCCCGCTGATCTGACAGTGGGCCCTGAACGGACTAAATTTTTATGACGTTTTTGTATGCCATCGGCTAGCCTTGGCGTTTTAAAGTGTGTTTTTATTCTTGTTGTAAAATAAATTGGTAAGATACCAACCCTTGGGTGTTTGGGTGTCTGTGGAGCCACTCATACCAGCACAACCAGTTGGAACCAAATTGGAGGGTCCTGGTGCCCTATGGTAACATTAGTTCGTTGCATTTTTCTATTTATTGCAATATTATTACAGTTAACTATGCGAAGTGATATGGAACTGTAATGCGGTCAAGAGAGCTACCTGGAACTACGTTCGCCGTGCGTTTCCCTGAAAATAATTGCACACCTCAGAACGTTCGTCAGCCAATCAGATTCAAGCATTCAACGGTCCCGTAGTATAAATGGGAAATGATGAACAGTTTGTTAGATACTGATGCTGAAGACAGAAGTGCCAGGTGACCTCTGACCCCCGGAGGTTTTTTTTCTCCCTACTTGAGAGTTTTTGGTTCCTCTCTTCCGTTGTCATCTGACTTTCTTTCTTTTATTTCTTTGTCTTCTCTCTTCTGTATTTATTAATTATTCTGCATAAATGATGCAGGAATGTGTCCCAACGTGCCCATGTTGAGCACCTTGGACTCGGTAGTGAAAGGCACTATATAAAAATACATTGTGTTGAACCCTGTATATCAGGGCGGCCAGTGGCAGAGGCAGTACAGGAAAATGCCGGGGGGGGCGTCCATTCAAAAGGGGGGAGAATTAAAATTTTGACTTTCACTATATTGATTTACTACTATTTTACACTATTATTTAGAAATTGTAAAAAGCTTATGAAATAAGGGATTTTTTTTGGTTTACCCAGCACCCCCCCCTCCCCTCCTTATCACACGCTGTAAGTAACATTGATATGATTGATAAGCGTGTGATACAATTAATGGTATCTAATTCAAACAGGCGCTATCATGTCAGAAAGACCGAAGCCTACCGGTGCCAGAGGAAGAAAAAGAAGAGAGGAGGAAAAACAGGAAAAAGACAGAGGTAATAATCACTAATCAGAGTAATTACCATGTTACTGTCAGCAGAGTGTTACTAGCTTACCTTGGATAATTCAGCATTTGCTAATGTAATAAATAGCTAGAATTAATGTCAGTTACTCCCAGCACAAATTCATTAGGGAAAGTTGTTAATACTTTTCAGGTGTTTGGGATGGGGAATAACCTACAGCATCATTGTCAGAAATACTCTTTGTCTTTAACGTGTCCTGCTGCACCTGCATGAACCGTCCACTGTGTCTGTCTCAGGGTAGTAAACTGTAATAGGCAAATAAAATGCTTTTCTGTTCCCACCCCCTTTTTAACTAATAGTTTAAATCCTCTGCATTTTTATTACTGATTAGTCTTATATGCATAGCAAACAGCATCATCATGTGAGCGATGTGCTCATTGAAGGAGGTTTTGTGCATGAATGCCAGCCAGCTGTCATTTGTCTTGCTGTTTATAACTTTCTAAACATAAAGTAATCTGGCTTAGGTGCTGTTATTGGCTGGGTTTAATGCCCCCCCAGCCAGGGCCGGTCAGTCCTATAGGCAACATAGGTGGCTGCCTAGGGCTCCACCTTCTGAGGGGGCATCGACTTGCCAGCCAATTTCACTTTGCCTCAGACAGGGGGCGCCGGTGGTGATGCTCTCCTAGGGCACCACCTTCTGAGGGGGCAATGACTTGCCAGCCAATTTCACTTTGCCTCAGGCAGGGGGCGCCGGTGGTGATGCTCTCCTAGGGCACCACCTTCTGAGGGGGCAATGACTTGCCAGCCAATTTCACTTTGCCTCAGGCAGGGGGCGCTGGTGGTGATGCTCTCCTAGGGCACCACCTTCTGAGGGGGCAATGACTTGCCAGCCAATTTCACTTTGCCTCAGGCAGGGGGCGCCGGTGGTGATGCTCTCCTAGGGCACCACCTTCTGAGGGGGCAATGACTTGCCAGCCAATTTCACTTTGCCTCAGGCAGGGGCGCCGGTGGTGATGCTCTCCTAGGGCTCCACCTTCTGAGGGGGCAATGACTTGCCAGCCAATTTCACTTTGCCTCAGGCAGGGGGCGCCGGTGGTGATGCTCTCCTAGGGCTCCACCTTCTGAGGGGGCGCCGACTTGCCAGCCAATTTCACTTTGCCTCAGGCAGGGGGCGCCGGTGGTGATGCTCTCCTAGGGCACCACCTTCTGAGGGGGCAATGACTTGCCAGACAATTTCACTTTGCCTCAGACAGGGGGCACCGGTGGTGATGCTCTCCTAGGGCACCACCTTCTGAGGGGGCAATGACTTGCCAGACAATTTCACTTTGCCTCAGACAGGGGGCACCGGTGGTGATGCTCTCCTAGGGCTCCACCTTCTGAGGGGGCAATGACTTGCCAGCCAGTTTCACTTTGTCTCAGGCAGGGGGCGCCGGTGGTGATGCTCGCCTAGGGCTGGAATTTAAAGCTTAATTTTAATACAATGAAATAGCAAAAAGTGTCTCTGTGCAGGTGGTGGGGGATTAAAAATGCCCTGTTATATTTATAATGCGGGGACCATTTCTCAGATCCCCACTAACATCTGTAAATGCAATCAAAGAACTGAACATGCCAAAAGTCTCATTTTGTTTGGTAGCTGATGGTTAAGGTTAGGGCTGTGTAGGGGTTAAGGTCGTCATGTTGGGATTAATGTTGTGTGTTTTAATCCTCCTACCACACTGGTCAGGATCATGTTGAGAATTAGTGAATTTTTCTCTCATTTTTCTTCAGGGGAGCTCATGTCCAGCACGATGAAATGTAACCTGAAGAAGAAATGTGAGCGTGTATTTGAAGGGAAAGCTAAGGGAGGACAGCCAACACTTCTCAGTGAGATTTACACAGAACTCTACATAACTGAAGGTGGGACTGGAGGAGTCAATGATGAACATGAAGTGAGACAGATTGAAATAGCATCCAAGAAAAGGCAAACAGAAGATACTACAGTCAAGTGCAATGATATATTTATACCCTCATGTGGGCGTAGGACACCTATTAGAACCGTACTCACTAAAGGAGTGGCAGGTATCGGGAAAACAGTCTCCGTGCAGAAATTTATTCTCGACTGGGCAGAAGGAAAAGCAAACCAGGATGTTCACTTCATATTTGCTCTTCCTTTCCGGGTCCTGAATTTGATTAAGGATGAATACAGTCTGATTGAACTACTTCACCGCTTTGTCCCAGAACTGAAATCATTTCAATCCACTGAGCTGTTTAGGTACAAAGTCTTGTTCATCTTTGATGGTCTGGATGAGTGTCGCCTTCCTCTAGATTTTCAGAACAATGAGAGCTGGTTTGATGTAACAACGAAAATGTCACTGGATGTGCTGTTGACTAACCTCATTAAGGGGGATCTGCTTCCATCCGCTCTCCTCTGGATAACCTCCCGGCCAGCAGCATCCAATCAGATACCTCCTGAGTGCCTCCACCGGATGACAGAGATACGAGGGTTCAGTGATGCCCAGAAGGAGGAGTATTTCAGGAGGAGATTCAGGGATCAGAGTCTGGCCAGCAGGATTATCAAACATGTGAAATCATCAAGGAGCCTCTTCATCATGTGCCACATACCTGTGTTCTGCTGGATTTCAGGCACTGTCCTTGAGAGGCTTTTTAGTGAGACTGACAGGAGGGAAATTCCAGGGACTCTGACTGAAATGTACACACACTTCATGATCTTTCAGTCCAGTTTAAAAAATGACAAGTATATGAAGAACTGTGAAACCGAGCTTAAGGAATACAGCAACAAATTCTTTTTGAAACTTGGTAAACTGGCTTTTGACAACCTTGAGAAAGGCTATCTCATATTTTATGAGCAAGATCTGACAGAGAATGGCATTGATGTCACTGAAGCTTCAGTTTACTCTGGAGTGTGCACAGAAGTCTTTAAAGAGGAATATGGGCTGTATCAGGAGAAGGTGTACTGCTTTGTGCATCTGAGCATCCAGGAGTATCTCGCTGCTTTATACGTGTTTCTGTCAAACTCATCAGATGACCTGCTGAAGACTGCAGTGGATCAGGCATTAGAGAGCAAGAATGGACACTTGGACCTCTACCTCCGCTTCCTCCTGGGCCTCTCAACACACTCCAGTAAGACTCTGTTACAAAGACTACTGGGACAGACAAGAATCAGCTCACATAACATTTGTAAAACAGCCAAATACATCAGGGAGAAAATAGAGGAGAATATATCCCCTGAAAGGACTATTAACCTGTTCCACTGTCTGGTTGAACTGGGTGACAATTCTCTAGTAAATGATGTAGAAAGATACCTGAATTCAGGAAGCCTTTCAGCAGATGACCTCTCACCTGCACAGTACTCAGCTCTGGCCTTTGTGATGCTGGTGTCAGATGAGGAGCTGGATGTGTTTGATATGAAGAAATACATCAGATCAGATGAAGAGCACTGGAGGCTGCTGCCTGTGGTCAAGAACTCCAGGACGGCTCTGTAAGTGACGTGGGGATGGGAAATCATGTCTGGTCTGGCAGTAATATATGAATATTATTTGAAATGTCTGATGAATATTATTATTTTGATAATCTCGACTGCAGCTGTTTCTATAGCAGTAGCTAATCTGGACCACAGACTTTATAATGACTGAAGGTAGTGATGTAGTAACAAACCAAAAAGTGACCTTTCCGTTCCCATCCAGGCTGCCTTCTGATCACAGGCACAGCATCCTAACCTGCTATAGAAGCAGTGAGGGCTCTTTATCCACAGGGTGTATAAGTGGTATGTGAGTGTTATTGTCAGCAGGTGTGTTCATGTGATGGAGCCCAGAGCTGGGAGCTTCTGTATGACTGCTGTCTCTGGCTGCTCACTGGCGGCCTCTGCTGGCCACAGCTGCACCTGGCTGAGGGTGTGATGACACATCTAGTCTGGCAGTATAAAGATTAAGATTCTTTAAAATATAAAATATATGTATAATTTTTTACCCTCGTATCAATAACTAGGATTTTTAGACTTTATATTAACTGAAGTGGGGGCAGCATGGTGGTGCAGTGGTTAGGTTTAGGGTGAGGGGGGCGGCATGGTGGTGCAGTGGTTAGGGTTAGGGTGAGGGGGGCAGCATGGTGGTGCAGTGGTTAGGGTTAGGGTGAGGGGGGCAGCATGGTGGTGCAGTGGTTAGGGTTAGGGTGAGGGGGGCGGCATGGTGGTGCAGTGGTTAGGGTTAGGGTGAGGGGGGCGGCATGGTGGTGCAGTGGTTAGGGTTAGGGTGAGGGGGGCGGCATGGTGGTGCAGTGATTAGGGTTAGGGTGAGGGGGGCAGCATGGTGGTGCAGTGGTTAGGGTTAGGGTGAGGGGGGCAGCATGGTGGTGCAGTGGTTAGGGTTAGGGTGAGGGGGGCAGCATGGTGGTGCAGTGGTTAGGGTGAGGGGGGCAGCATGGTGGTGCAGTGGTTAGGGTTAGGGTGAGGGGGGCGGCATGGTGGTGCAGTGATTCGCACTGTTTCCTCACACCCCTGGGACCCGGGTTTGAGTCTCCGCCTGGGTTTCCTCTGGTTTCCCCCCACAGTCCAAAGACATGCTGAGGCTGATTGGTGTTACTAAATTGTGTGTAAGAGTGACTGGTGTGTGAGTGTGCCCTGCGATGGGCTGGCCCCCTATCCTGGGTTGTTCCCTGTCTTGTGCCCATTGCTTCCGGGATAGGCTCCGGACCCCCGCGACCCGGCAGGATAAGCAGTTTGGAAAATGGATGGATGGATATTAACTGAAGTTATTGATGTAGTAAAAACAAAAAAGACAAGATTTCCATGACCATCCTTTGTGTAACAAATAACCAAAGATGCAGCCTCATACATAATGGTCCAGGTTTCATTAGTAGTCGGAAAACGACTCATATTCTTTTCAGTTCTGGATGCTGTAGGAAGCATTTCTGTAAATTCTGGGTGTGGTGCATGACTTTTTGGGTTCGACTCTGTCCATGAGCGGAAGGTCGCTGGTTCAGATCTCCTGGCCGGCAGAGTGATCTCATCACTGGGTCCTTGAGCTGCAGGGGGCTGGATGCTGGCTGACCCTATGCTGTGACCCCAAACTTCCTCTCACCTGTATATGTGTCGTGTGTCTCTTGGAGAGCAATATGGGAGGGGCGAAAAGACAATTTCCCCATGGGGATGAATGAAGCATCATTATTCATAAATCATTCAAACAAACATTTCTTCGAAAAGCCTTTTTCACAGGACTGATAGCTCTCCGATAAGTGTATTGTTGATTAGGGATGGGTGGTAAGTGAAATATATATATATGTGTTATTTTGGTTTAAAAATATCGTAATAAATATAAATTTAATGAGTTCCACCCAAACACAGAATGCAATTTCAATTCAGTTTTATTTATACAGCGTGTTTCCACATTACATTCTCTCAAAGTGCTTTACAGCAAAGTGCTCAGTGAGAAAGTCAAAAGGGAACAGTGGCAAGGAAAAGCTCCCTAGAAGGAAGAAACCTTAGGAGGAACCAGATTCAGAGGGGGAGCCCATCCTCCAGGAGGCAGCAGAGGAAGCCCTAACCCTAACCAGACCCAAAGGGGGAGCCCATCCTCCAGCGGGCAGCAGAGGAAGCCCTAACCCTAACCAGACCCAAAGGGGGAGCCCATCCTCCAGGGGGGAGCAGAGGAAGTCAAATGATCAAGATGGTGAAATCTCAATTCACATTGTCTCAATCTCAACATTTGAGTCACAAAGCAGGGGACACGGAGGTGATGACAGGCAAGTGCTGGAGCCACTTTAGATGGCAGGGCGAACAGTAGTACAGCAGCAGTCACAGGCAGAAGGGTGAGCAGGCCGGAAGGACGTCACAGGCAGAAGGGCGACAGGCCGGAAGGACGTCACAGGCAGAAGGGTGAGCATCACAGGCAGAAGGGCGACAGGCCGGAAGGACGTCACAGGCAGAAGGGTGAGCATCACAGGCAGAAGGGGCGAGCAGGCCGGAAGGGCGTCACAGGCAGAAGGGTGAGCATCACAGGCAGAAGGGGCGTGCAGGCCGGAAGGGCGTCACAGGCAGAAGGGCGAGCATCACAGGCAGAAGGGGCGAGCAGGCCGGAAGGGCGTCACAGGCAGAAGGGTGAGCATCACAGGCAGAAGGGGCGAGCAGGCCGGAAGGGCGTCACAGGCAGAAGGGTGAGCATCACAGGCAGAAGGGGCGAGCAGGCCGGAAGGGCGTCACAGGCAGAAGGGGCGAGCAGGCCGGAAGGGCGTCACAGGCAGAAGGGCGAGCAGGCCGGAAGGACGTCACAGGCAGAAGGGTGAGCATCACAGGCAGAAGGGGCGAGCAGGCCGGAAGGGCGTCACAGGCAGAAGGGCAGCAGGCCGGAAGGGCGTCACAGGCAGAAGGGCAGCAGGCCGGAAGGGCGTCACAGGCAGAAGGGCAGCAGGCCGGAAGGGCGTCACAGGCAGAAGGGGCCAGCAGGCCGGAAGGGCGTCACAGGCAGAAGGGCGAGCAGGCCGGAAGGGCGTCACAGGGAGAAGGGTGAGCAGGCCGGAAGGGCGTCACAGGGAGAAGGGCGAGCAGGCCGGAAGGGCGTCACAGGGAGAAGGGCGAGCAGGCCGGAAGGGCGTCACAGGCAGAAGGGCGAGCAGGCCGGAAGGGCGTCACAGGCAGAAGGGCGAGCAGGCCGGAAAGGTGTTACAGGTAGTGGAGATGTCGCAGGCAGCAGGGTAGGCAGGATATCTTGATAATTTGGGGTCTCCAGGCAGCATAGCCCAGGAGGAGGAGGGGAAATAAAATGTGCAATTAGCCAAAGTAGGGGAGACCCAATGCAGTGCAAAGAGTTAGACGAGTGCAGTATGTAAGCTCCAGCAGATATGGCTATGGCAGCATAAGTAGGAGGGAGAGGCAGGTGGGAACGCAGGCATGGGGGGTCCCTGAAATGTCAGCACTCCAATTCCACAAGGGGGTGTGAAGCTAGAGTGACAGCAATTCAGTTCAATTCAATTTTATTTATATAGCGCTTTTATGAACAGTCACTGTCACAAAGCACTTTACATATAACTGGCCCGAACCGCAACCAAGCAAGCCTGAGGCGACAGTGGTAAGGAAAAACTCCCTCTAGCAGGAAGAAACCTTGAGAGGAACCTAGACTTGGAAGGGGACCCCATCCTCCTCTGGGCAACCGGGGAGCATGAAAATGTATTCACATTAACATTAGTTCAAGTCCTACAACAGCACTGACAGTCCAGTTTATCCAAAGCCAATGGCACCGATCCCCACCCAGCTCTACACCTCACACTATAGGTCTGACTGGGAGTGAGGAGTTAGCTAGAGCTAGAACTAGAGTCCCTATACGCTAAACTAAACAGGTGAGTTTTTAGTCTAGACTTGAATATTGAGAGTGAGCCTGAAACCCACACATCTGGTGGGAGACCATTCCACAGCTGATCAGCTCTATAACAGAAAGCTCTGGAGCCTGCCGTAGCTCTTTCTACCCTGATACTAACAGATATCCTGCTCCTTGAGAACGAAGAAAGCGAGGAGGGTTGTATAAGGCCAGCAGGTTACTAAGGGATTCTGGTGCAAGGCCATTCAGTGTTTTTCATGTGTGTGTGTGTGTGTGTGTGTGTGTGTGAGGAATAATTGACGACGGGCCGTTGAATTATTAAAAAATAATGCACACCCGAGGTGGTAATGCGGCCACGACGCGAAGCGGGTGTGCATTATTTTTTAATAATTCAACGGCCCAGAGTCAATTATTCCGCTTATACTACGGTTGCCACACCTCAAGACATTGATCAGATTATATATTTCAAGGGATTCGTCCGGTTTTTCTACTTAAATCGCTACTGTGAGTAGGATTATTTCTTCCGCATCTCATCCAACGACTCTTTTGCTAGTTCCAAAACGTCATTTTAAAGCTGGCAATGGAGGCTTCAGCCGTTGACAGCAGACTAATGCAGTTAATAATGAAGTTATTAGAAAGAGAGCGAGAGAGACAGAGACACAGAGAAAGAGAAACAGAGAGAGAGAGCTTGTATGAATTAGGCTACCTCTGTGTGTCCCTCAACAGTGTTCTGAAGCACCGTCTCTAAACTGTAAGTCTGCTTTAAGATGTAGCGCTGTTATTACCTCGCTAGTGAGAAATGTCATGTGTAGCCTTTAAGTTGCTACACTAGGCTAACCGATAAAATCGTCAGGGCAGTGCTGACAACACGTTTTTGTGTGAGTGTGTAACCGTAGTGTGCATGTGCAAGGACGTGTGATTGCAGTAATGAGACAGAAAAGCTTGTGCATGCATATTTATTCATTTAATTATTTATTCGTTCGTTGCATTTTTCTATTTATTGCAATATTATTACAGTTAACTATGCGAAGTGATATGGAACTGTAATGCGGTCAAGAGAGCTACCTGGAACTACGTTCGCCGTGCGTTTATCTGAAAATAATTGCACACCTCAAAACGTTCGTCAGCCAATCAGATTCAAGCATTCAACGGTCCCGTAGTATAAATATATATAATCATGGGCATGACAATGAACCCCAACAGAATGATTTCTGATAATGTTACAAAGAGGTATCATATATAAAGTGAACAGTAGGGGGCCCAGCACTGATCCCTGTGGGACACCATACTTGACTTTAGTGATCTTTGAAGATTCATTGTTCACATGGACAAACTGATAATGCTCAGTTAAATAGGAGCAAAACCAAGAGAGAGCTGTTTCCTTAATGCCAACGAATAGCCGGTCCAAGAGGATACTATGGTCCACAGTATCGAATGCTGCAGTTAAGTCTAGTAATATCAACACAGATATACAGCCACTGTCAGAAGCCATAAGCAAATCATTCACTACTTTGACTGAAGCTGTTTCTGTGCTGTGGTTTGGTCTAAAGCCAGACTGATATAAATAATTTGCGTTATTTTTCTGTAGGAGAAAAGACAGCTGGCAAGCTTTTCCCAGGATCTTTGAATTGAATGGAAGATTTGAGATTGGTCTATAATTTCCTAAATCACTAGGTTCAAGATTTGGTTTCTTTAGAACAGGTCTAATAACAACATATCCAAGCCTAAGAAACGAGTCTAAGACATTTAACAGGGTGGTGCTAATCAGTGGTCGAATCTCCTTCAGGAATTTTGTAGGAATTGAGTCTAGAAGGCTAGCAGAGGATTTGCAGGAGGAAAATAAACTCAAAAGTTTTGATTGTTTTATAGGAAGGAAAGATTCAAAGGTCACATTATCAGTATGCATAGGACGAGCAGGAGGCTGGCAGCTGTATGTAGCTACACACGTACACTGGATGGTCTGTCTAATCTTAGCTTTTTTACCATTGAAAATTTAATAAAGTCATCACTCCTAGAAGCTTGTGAGAGCTGCGAGTTGAAGAATTCTGTGTTAACCTAGTCACAAATTCAAATAGGAATTTAGGATTATTTTTGTTCTCTTCAATTAGTCTGGAGAGAGACACAGATCTCACAGTCATTAGTGTCTGTACCTAGAGAGGCTCTTTCCAGGCTGATCTGAAAAAGTCTAGTTCAGTTGAGCCATTTGCACTCTAGCTTGCATGAAGCCTGTTTAAGTTCACGTGTATGATCAGAGAACCAGGGGGCAGGTTCCATATCTCTATGCTTTATCTTCTTAAGTGGAGATACAAGATCTAGGTGCTGCAAGGCGATTTCTCCATGTTCGCAGTTACCCATTTAAGTTCATACGAGGCTTCAGGTGTACGGTTGATGGACTATGGAAGTCGGTTGAGAAACGTTGTTGTAGTTAATGAGACAATTTAACGTCTGATACTGTACTTTGGAGATGGGGCTGAAGGGAGGCTATACTGTATATCAAACATTAACAAGTAATGATCTGAAAGCAGAGGATTCTGTGGTATAATAGATATGTGTTCCAGCAGGACACTGTTGGGGAAAGCGCCCGGCGTTTCCACCCCAACTCCACCTTTTATGAGACAACACACTTTATAGTTTTTACTTGCAAGGGTACCCACACTCTCTGCAATGCAAACTACAGCAGAATGTGTTACAAAGGGTGGTTCCCCTTGACTCCTTTATTTATAGTCAGTGGGAGGCGCAAGAGTCATGCAGAATAGGGAGGTGAGAACAAGAAAAGTTTTTTACCTAAGTGTACAGCTGTTGAGCACATACTCAGGGTACGTGCAGCTAAATACTATTATTAATATAATCTAGAGTATGAGGTTAGAAGAAGACAAAATAATGTATATACATATTTACACTCATAGCTAATCATACAGGAATGATAACAAAATGATTAATAACAGTTTCTTCAACCTAACAGACACCATGGCTAAGAATCAATTCCAGGGTGTGGTTACATGCATGAGTAGGCCGACTGCATTCTAACATACATCTTCAGGGTCTAGAATAGCAGCAAATGTTGTTGTTAAAGGATCACTGTCATTCTCCGTGTGAATATTAAAATAGCCAACAATCATGGCTTTGGCAGTAGTGACCACCAGGTTTGCTAAAAAAATCTGCAAACTCCTTAAGAAAATTACTATAGACTAGACAATCTTTAAAAGATAGTTCTTGGAGGTTAGGGACCAGGTAGTGATTGGAGGTTGGGAACCAGGCGGTCTATACACAGTAACTATGGTGATTGGAGGTTAGGGACCAGGCAGTCTATACACAATAACAATGGTGATTGGAGGTGAAGAACTAGAATTGATTTGATTTGATTTGATTTGATGAAACCCTTTATTGCTGTTGCAATATACCATGTCACTAGTCACGAGTACCAGCGAAAAAAACTGGCCATCAACCCGACCATACATATACACAAACATCACAGTAGGGGGTAGACCGGTCGGGAGACGGGAAGAGAGAAGAAAAGAAACAGAATAACATGAGGAGAGAGGAGGAGAATAATAAAAAAACAGCCCCCAGGCTGTACTCCAGTGGGGAGGACATTGTGGGAACCGAAAAAAACACCTCAGCAACATAAGCACATGATGGCACTACACCTTACAACATAAAAATGACACGACTTGCAACGGGTGGGGGAAAAGGGGTGGTGGAGGTAGTCCAGCAGAGACAGACAGCCATCCGGTCCTGCAGCCATACAAGCGCTGGTCAACAGACCCGCCTGTTCACGCTGGGGGTATGAAGCGGCAAAGGTGTTGGATGGGGGGAGGGAGCGGTAAGTACTTGGGATCGGGGGAGAGGAATGCAAGAGAGTCTCACTGCCTTGTTCTTCAGGGGGAGTTGTTAGTTCAGCAGCGGCCTTGGCCGAGGCCAGTGCTGATTGGGGGGAGCCAAAACCTGATAGAATAGGGTTGTTTGGGTTTCCGTACGAGAAGCTGTAATTTCCAGCTCCACTAATGTCCACGCTGGTCTCTGCCATCCAATAAGTTTTGCAAAGCTGTGAGCTTCTCCATATCCAGTTTCACAGTCTGAGTGCTAACAGCTCTGCCCACTCCATCAATCATTCCAGCCAGCCTAGTGGGGCTTTGAGCGGCTGTCACCGTCTTCTTCAATCTTTGATAAACCAGGGCAATGCCTAATCCAATCAGCATAATACCTGTAATCATGGTTCCGAATAGGTAGATGTCTTCAATGTCCTCCACGGAAAGAGCTGCCAGGCACACGACCCTCCACCGCTCCCATCCGTCCATCGTGTAGCCAGCAGCATACGTTCCCGCCGGACAGTCAGGTTCCCCCGAACCTAGGCTTCTCGTCAAGAACATGGTGTCAATTGCGTTGAGAGACCAGCTGATCAAATCCATCGTTTTTCGTAGTTTGGAGAGCAGGGCTGAGAGAGTCTCTCAAGTATAAGACAGTAGACTAGACGAGACGAGAGGAAGTCAGCAAGACTAAGAAGAAAGATCACAATAAATCTGCAAACTCCTTAAGAAAATTACTATAGACTCGACAATCTTTAAAAAATAACGATGGTGATTGGAGGTTAGGGACCAGGTGGTCTATACACAATAATAATGGTGATTGGAGGTTGGGAACCAGGCGGTCTATACACAGTAACTATGGTGATTGGAGGTTAGGGACCAGGCTGTCTATATACAATAACAATGGTGATTGGAGGTGAAGAACTACGAAGAGATGAGTCAGCAAGACTAAGAAGAAGAATTTCAGATGTTCTAAAGCTATAAGCACTTTGCTCAGACATTCCTATGATAGACTGAAATATTGCAGCAGCACCAGCACCTTTGCCATCTGGTCAAGGGTTATGCTGTAATCAGCTGGAGTAGATTCATTTACTGCCATGAATTCATTCGGTCTAAGCCAGGTCTCTGTAAGGCATTAGGACCAAGACTAAAGTCAGTAATTATTTCATTTATCAGTAGCGCCTTAGAAGCCAGTTTTGAAGCCATTCAAAAGTTTTAGCTTTGCATTACACCTATTATCTAATAATGGATTTGGTTTAATTATTATTAAGTTATTATGACATCCATCCATTTTCCAAACCGCTTATCCTACTGGGTCGCGGGGGGTCCGGAGCCTATCCCGGAAGCAATGGGAACGAGGCAGGGAACAACCCAGGATGGGGGGCCAGCCCATCGCAGGGCACACTCACACACCATTCACTCACACATGCACTCCTACGGGCAATTTAGCAAGTCCCATTAGCCTCAGCATGTTTTTGGACTGTGAGGGGAAGCCGGAGTATCTGGAGGAAACCCCACGACAACATGAGGAGAACATGCAAACTCCACACACATGTGACCCAGGCGGAAACTCAAACCTGGGATCCAGAGGTGTGAGGCTACAGTGCTAACCACTGCACCACCATGCCACCCCCATTATCACATACACTACGGTGGAATAGACCTCCACGATTAAAAGTGAGGGGAACATACACAGTCCCAGAAAAATTAACCATAGGTGACGACTCTAAGCGACTAGCAGGCGGTCGGTTATGCTTGTTTGCCTGCCGCCTGGACTTGGCTCTGGCTAGTCAGCGATTTGCCTGGAGACTATGAGCTATGCTTTTGGACAGGAGCACGGCACTAGCCCATGAGGGGTGAATACCATCCCTCTTCAAAAGCCCAGGCCTACCCCCAAACATTTGTCAATTTTCTATATAACCCACATCGTTTATTGGGCACCATTCCGACAGCCAGCGGTGTAGCGACGATAATTTGCTGTATATTTCATTGCTTCGCCTAGCAGGGATGGGGCCAGAGCGCGTTACTGACACACACATCTTCCTCGTGTGACCCGCACAAGGGGCGAGAAACACAGCTCCCACCGTTAACCTAGCGAATCTCCACCAATATAGACGCTATTACCATTGCAGGCTATTTGAATAAAGGAACAATATTGGGGCTGATGAAAAATTTATTTGCGTAAAGCTAAAACACACCTAAGAAAATAATCACACTAGGACAACCAGCACTATAGTTCTCATGGGAACACAAAAGAAGAATATATTATAGACAAGTAAAATTATATTAAATCACACTTCACCCTTATAGACACAGCAACCCACATTCTGCCCCCACAGGAACTAACACTCGAGGTCCTAGGCAAAATACAACAAAACACCATCGACAAACACACAAAGTATTTAATTCCCACTCCTTAACTAGGCCCGCGAAATCAAAGACCAAATTAGAACGAAGAAAAAAAAAAATACATTGAGACAGAGGAAAAACCTTTTCTGGGCCCAGAATGCCGCTGGCGGAGTGTTAACACGCACCAGGCACAGGGATCACATCTACACCGGGCCCAGAATGCCGCTGGCGGAGTGTTAACACGCACCAGGCACAGGGATCACATCTACACCGGGCCCAGAATGCTGCTGGCAGAGTGTTAACACGCACCAGTCACAGGGATCACATCTACAATGGGCCCAGAATCCCTCTGGCGGAGTGTTAACACGCACCAGGCACAGGGATCACATCTACACCGGGCCCAGAATGCCGCTGGCAGAGTGTTAACATGCACCAGGCACAGGGATCACATCTACACCGGGCCCAGAATGCCGCTGGCAGAGTGTTAACACGCACCAGTCACAGGGATCACATCTACAACGGGCACAGAATGCCGCTGGCGAAGTGTTAACACGCACCAGTCACAGGGATCACATCTACAATGGGCCCAGAATCCCTCTGGCGGAGTGTTAACACGCACTAGGCACAGGGATCACATCTACACCGGGCCCAGAATGCCGCTGGCGAAGTGTTAACACGCACCAGTCACAGGGATCACATCTACAATGGGCCCAGAATCCCTCTGGCGGAGTGTTAACACGCACTAGGCACAGGGATCACATCTACACCGGGCCCAGAATGCCGCTGGCGAAGTGTTAACACGCACCAGGCACAGGGATCACATCTACACCGGGCCCAGAATGCCGCTGGCGGGGTGTTAACACGCACCAGGCACAGGGATCACATCTACACCGGGCCCAGAATGCCGCTGGCGGGGTGTTAACACGCACCAGTCACAGGGATCACATCTACAACGGGCACAGAATGCCGCTGGCGAAGTGTTAACACGCACCAGGCACAGGGATCACATCTACACCGGGCCCAGAATGCTGCTGGCGAAGTGTTAACACGCACCAGTCACAGGGATCACATCTACACCGGGCCCAGAATGCCGCTGGCGGAGTGTTAACACACACCAGGCACAGGGATCACATCTACAACGGGCACAGAATGCCGCTGGCGAAGTGTTAACACGCACCAGTCACAGGGATCACATCTACACCGGGCCCAGAATGCCGCTGGCGGGGTGTTAACACGCACCAGTCACAGGGATCACATCTACACCGGGCCCAGAATGCCGCTGGCGGGGTGTTAACACGCACCAGTCACAGGGATCACATCTACACCGGGCCCAGAATGCCGCTGGCGGAGTGTTAACACGCACCAGTCACAGGGATCACATCTACGACGGACCCAGAATGCCACTGGCGGAGTGTTAACACGCACCAGACACAGGGATCACATCTACACCGGGCCCAGAATGCCGCTGGCGGAGTGTTAACACGCACCAGTCACAGGGATCACATCACAGCTGCTCTCACATCCCTGCACTGGCTTCCTCTGGCTTCTAGGATTGATTTTAAAGTTCATTTGCTAATTTGTAAATATTTAGGTGGTTTTGCTCTGTCCTGCCTCAGTAACATGACTGAAAGATATGTCTCAGGTAGATCAGTCAGATCATCCGGCAGTAATTTACTGATTATTCCTAAAACCTGGCCGGGGAGGGAGGGGGCAGCTTTTAGTCACTATGGCCCCAAACTCTGGAACTCTCTCCCAGAGAACCTTATAGCTACTGAATGTCTTAGTGCTTTCAAAACTAGGCTGAAAATGCATCTTTTCACCACGGCATCTATGATAATCAGTTGTTTTATTATTTTATGTATTTATTATTATCAGTCACTGTGGGGGGGGGGGGTCACTCTCCCCAGAAGACATAGGGGCTAGAGGCCCCTGTGAGGGAGGGGCCCCTACAGAGAACATGGGTTGTTAAAGTCCTTTATCATGATATTTTATTATTTTTATTTATTTATTTTATATACATTTTTACTCTATTTTAATTTCTTTTCTGCTTACTGTTATTTATTCTGTGCTTATTTGAATTTCTTTCTTTTTCTTCTTTTTAAATCTTGATTTAATTAGTGACTGGGCCGATACCTGGCAGATGAAATTTAACGTCGATAAATGTAAGGTACTCCATGTAGGGGGCAGAAATATAAATTACAGGTATTTCATGGGTGTCACTGAAATAAAGGTAGCTGATCATGAGAAAGACCTTGGTGTGTATGTTGATGCTTCCATGTCCCATTCTCGCCAGTGTGGGGAAGCAATAAAAAAGGCCAATAGGATGTTGGGGTATATCTCCAGGTGTGTGGAGTTTCAGTCAAGGGAGGTGATGCTAAGATTATACAATTCCTTGGTGAGACCTCACCTAGAATATTGTGTGCAGGTTTGGTCACCATATCTTAAAAAGGACATTGTGGCCTTAGAAAAGATGCAGCGTAGGGCCACAAAAATGATTCCTGGTCTTAGAGGAATGTCATACGAGGAACGGTTACTTGAGCTAAATCTGTTCAGTCTCAAGCAAAGGAGACTGAGGGGGGACATGATCCAGGTATATAAGATTCTAACAGGTTTGGATGCTGTTCAACCAAATAGTTACTTCAGCATTAGTTTAAATACACGAACTCGTGGCCATAGGTGGAAATTAGCGGGAGAACATTTCAAGCTGGATTTAAGGAAGCACTTCTTTGCACAGCGCGTAGTCAGAGAATGGAATAGCCTTCCTGATAACGTAGTGCAAGCTGAATCCTTGGGTTCCTTTAAATCAGAGCTAGATAAGATTTTAACGACTCTGAGCTATTAGTTAAGTTCTCCCCAAGCGAGCTTGATGGGCCGAATGGCCTCCTCTCGTTTGTATAGTTCTTATGTTATGTTCTTATGTTTGTAAAGCCCTGTGGTTTAACAAGCTATATAAATAATGATTGATTGACTGCACACAATATTCTAGGCTTTTAAAAAATTCCCATGCCTCTTCAAAGGTTTTGCTGTTTAACTCCATCTAGTTTGCAGTTTCTAGCTTCAGTCTCATACCATTAA
This sequence comes from Brienomyrus brachyistius, assembly GCF_023856365.1. NCBI lineage: Eukaryota > Metazoa > Chordata > Actinopteri > Osteoglossiformes > Mormyridae > Brienomyrus > Brienomyrus brachyistius. Next base: position 1,268,897 of record NW_026042340.1, read on the forward strand.
CATTATCCTTCCTAACATTGTATACTTTTCTTTTGGACTTTGCTCTTTGGACACTAAGATTAACCTCAAATTTAACCATGTTATGACGTGTCTGATTACGCTGATTACCGATAATATCGTCATATCACTCAGACCTAATTGGTGATTTGACATGATCCCAGGTATAACAATACAGGCAAAAAGGATTTTACTCATGGGATCAGGAATCCAAGTGCCAGTTGCTGCTGCATTAGCTGCTGTGGATGTTCACATCTCCTCCTTTCAGTGATACGTGTCGAGTGTAGGGACACCTGGCAGAGAGATGGCTAAGGACTGCACTGGAAGCACTGGTCTGACTGTTATGGGAGGTTCACGTCCATCTTGCTGTCCATGTGTTCATATATATTCTGTGATTTTTGGCTGTAGCTTGTACTTAATGCTTTTACCTCTAGTTTTGAGCTAAGATGCACTTACAATTAGTGATCATCTGACTGCAGCAAATTGCCAGGATGCACAAGACACTCTGCAGACTGTAATTCATTTTGAAATGTAAGCTGTGCTGCTAATTATATTGAAAACAAATGCAGATTGTAATGTTTGGTATTTAACTAAAGTGTAGGATGTGTATATGTCTGTGTCTTAAAGTGTTTTCTGTTCCAGGCTGAACGGCTGTGATCTCATAGATAAACACTGTGAAATGCTGACTTCAGCTCTAAGATCAAACTCCTCACCCCTGAGAGAGCTGGACCTGAGTGACAATGACCTGCAGGATTCAGGAGTGAAGTTGCTCTCTGCTGGACTGGGGGATTCACACTGTAAACTGGAGATACTGAGGTCAGTATTACTGGGTATTCTGCACTGCATGCTGGAGATACTGAGGTTAGTATTACTGGGTATTCCACACTGTATGCTGGAGATACAGTAAAACCTCAGACTGCGAGTATAATTGGTTCCGGAAACGTGCTCATAATCCAAAGCACTCATATATCAAAGTGAATTTTCTCATTAGAAATAATGGAAACTCAGATGATTCGTTCCACAAGCCTGAGGTTTCACCCAGGGTAATACTATGATGATTCCCAAAATCTCATACGAGTAGTAACTAAGCACACAGGTTTAGTCAACTGAAGGGGCCAGAGACATGACTTGATACAATTATTTTATTACATTTAAAAGGAGAATAGTAATCCTACACTAAAGGCAATATAGATGCATCAAGCCGAGGCACCAATGTTGCCAACTAAGCAAGTTAAGGGGCATGAACTGATGGATGGACGAGGGACTCAGCACAGGCGGGACCTCTGTGAACATTCTGGTGATCACACACACACACAGACACACACACAGACACAAACACAGACACACACACACACACGTCACTCAGTGAGCTAATGCCGGTAATCTGCACTGCACACGCACACAACTGAAATTCACCACCACCAGCAGGGAGGATTCCGCTCTTGCAGCTCTAGGCTACTAACCCTGAAACACAAGCAGGGAGATGAGACACGGGGTTAAAACAGCCGTACACTTCCCTGGGCTTTAACGTCCATTACTGATACACCCAGAACAGCTTGTGCACCATTCCTACCCCGCCGCCCACTTTATATTAGAGACTAAACCCCGCCCCAGACTGAGGGGAGCCAATAAAATGCAAGCTGACCCAAACTTCCCACTTTGCTACACACAGTATAAAGAGGAGATAGTGAGCAATTAGCTAAGGGAAAGGGAGGAGGGGGTTGCCTTCTCTTAGACACTAAACTGTAATTCTTGAAATATTTATTAGAGCAGTCACATTTATGTAATACTTGTAATGGTGAGATGATATTATTTATTGGGGAGTATCTCTCTCTCTCTCTGCAGGCTGTCAGGCTGTAGAGTCACAGAAGAAGGCTGTTCTTCCCTGGCTTCTGCTCTGAGTTCAAACCCCTCACACCTGAGAGAGCTGGACCTGAGCTACAATCACCCAGGAGACTCAGGAGTGAAGCTGCTCTCTGCTGTACTGGAGGATCCCAGCTGTAAACTGGAGAAGCTGAAGTAAGTACAGAATATGCATTTTACACAAAAGTAACTGGACACCAAGAAAACCCACAATGCATTTCAGCAGTTACATAATAAACAAACACAAACAGCTTCTTTTTTCTTATCCTACTTCCTTATATCCCACAATCTTATCAGCCCTCGATCCATATTAGACATAATTAAGCAGTGAAGCAGGAAACATCCATTCAACTATATAAACCATGGAATACATTTGTGTAGCTCAGCAAATTTAACAGTACTGTTACAGTATTATAAAAATATAATGGACAGCAATCAGAATTGGGATGATTGTTAACATGACTTTTAGTAAATTGTTTTCTAAAAATGCCCCCTATTCTCCTCATTAGAATACAGTGCAGCAGTGAAAAAGTGGAATTAAAAGTGTTTCATTTTCCTAAGGGTGAACCGGTGTGAACTCACAGAGAAATGCTGTGAGGTACTGATTTCAGCTTTAAGATCAAACTCCTCACCCCTGAGAGAGCTGGACCTGAGTGACAATGACCTGCAGGATTCAGGAGTGAAGCTGCTCTCTGCTGGACTGGGGGATTCACACTGTAACCTGGAGATACTTAGGTCAGTATTACTGGGTATTCCACACTGTAAACTGGAGATACTGAGGTCAGTATTTGACTGCTGCCTGACCTCAGATCTGGACTCACATGCCAGGAAACCATCAATTTATTTTTACTTTCGGTGTAATTTAAGTTTCAAAACACAATTCCAGTTGTTTGAGGCAGTGGGCAGTTTTATTGTAGTGTGGTATGAGTTTAAGGACATACTGTACAGACAGTGATGAGTGACTGGACTGAAGCCTCAGTGAGACAGACTTTATTAAAAATAAAAATGACAGCAGGAAGATGAAAGTTTGGGGCGGCTGGTGGCAGTCAGCGGCGTCCTCATTGCGAGTCGGGGTCTCTGGGTGTGAGAGACGGGAGACGTGAGGGAGACACTGCTGTCTGTTCCCAGGTGAGGTGTGAGGAGAGAAAGCAGAATAAAAGGAGCGGAAGGCAGGGTAACGCGGAGCAGCCGGTGTCTGGGGGTCACAGGTGAGGTGGGAGGAGAGAAAACGGAACAAAAGGAGCGGAAGGCAGGGTAACGCGGAGCAGCCGGTGTCTGGGGGTCACAGGTGAGGTGGGAGGAGAGAAAACGGAACAAAAGGAGCGGAAGGCAGGGTAACGTGCAGCGATATCAGATTTTCACTTCATGATTATTGTGGCCAAATTCACAGCAATCATGTTATTGTGATATCGTGAAACTTTGAACATAATAGTTATAATGATGCAGAAACCAGTCAGATTCATCTTTAAATTTGTTCATTGTGTCTCCTCTCTTTTTTTAGCAAATGAGTTACATTCAAAATATGAGTGTATAGAGGTGCAGAGTCTGTAACCATGACTGTATAAAAGCACATGAAAAGAACAATTACACCCCCTAGTGGATGGTGGAGGGATAACCAGGGCTAAAGCCCCCTTCTGCTTACTGTTGATTGGCTCGTCCTGCAGATTGGGGTGTCTAAGACCCCGTCTTTTTCACAAAATCTTGTAGTGACACCATTAATATTTATTTTAAAGACATCAGGTTCATTTTAAATGTTATTTACTTTTTCTGTTTTTTATCTGATCCCACTGATTTGGAGTGAAATTAATCTGGGTACAACAAACGCAAAATATACCAAACTTCATGTTTCTGTTCAGAGTGAACCAAAGCTATGAGGTGAGGTAAGGAGCATTCGCTGATCACAGTGCGTTGCTGCTCCCAATAAAGGGAGCCAGTAAAATGCAAGGGGAGCCAATAAAATGCAAGCTGACCCAAACTTCCCACTTTGCTACACACACTATAAAGAGGAGATAGTGAGCAATTAGCTAAGGGAAAGGGAGGAGGGGTCTACCTTCTCTTAGACACTAAACTGTAATTCTTTAAATATTTATTAGAGCAGTCACATTTATGTAATACTTGTAATGGTGAGATGATATTATTTATTGGGGAGTATCTGTCTCTCTCTCTCTGCAGGCTGTCAGGCTGTAGAGTCACAGAAGAAGGCTGTTCTTCCCTGGCTTCAGCTCTGAGGTCAAACCCCTCACACCTGAGAGAACTGGATCTGAGCTACAATCACCCAGGAGACTCAGGAGTGAAGCTGCTCTCTGCTGTACTGGAGGATCCCAGCTGTAAACTGGAGAAGCTGAAGTGAGTACAGAGTGTGTGTCTGACACGCTACAGATACTTATGCATGTATGTGAAGAAGAGGCACCAATAAATAAATGGATACAGCAGAACTATGTCATTCTGCTTCTCCTGTAGTGTGGATCACGGTGGAGAGTGCAGGACCAGACCAGGCTTACAGAAATGTAAGTGCGTTTGCATGTTTTTATTAATAATACCATCAATATTATGTTATGGTTGTATTCACACAGGTTTTGTGATTAGTATGGCTTTTTGCACTGTGTGAAGATGGATTTCCATGTTTGTGTTTCTGTGAGTTTCTGTGTCATTTTAGACAACATCCAAATGAGAGAAATAAAATATCGAAATCATCACCAAAACACTATCGATTCACACCCGGACTGCTAACAAATTGACTCCTGTACATCTGCACTTTACACACATACTCTGCTACAAGCATTTTTGCACTTCCGCCACTTATTTGTACATAAATATTAATGAGCCAGCCAATCATGCAGGGCTTAGCTCATGAACATTAATAAGATTTCCGGACCCACCCTGCTAAAAAAAATTACTCCTGCGTGAGATGCGGGGCTCACGCCTCGAGGCAGCGGTGCCACGTCTGAGAGTCACGAGCGCGGTGGACATACTTCACGGAAATAAGCCGATGCGTGTGAAATGCATTCAGAGCGGCTTTGCTGGGACTAAAGACCGTGTCAGACAGTCGCTGCAAATAGTGGATCCTCATGGAGCGCAACTCCGGCGCCGAAATCGTCTTCGGAGGCGTTTGTATCAGAATTCAGGTCCAAACCTTTATTAAATATCGCTTTAAATATGCAATAATATTACTTAAATTTAAATTACTTAAATTCTGTTATTGATGGCCATTTTCATATGTAAACTCCCTGTAGACAGACAGAGAGCAGCAAGGCGCCGCACGCGCATGATTTAGCGGTTAGAAGGAAAGACACTGACTTTTAGTATTAATATCTGGTGCCGTTTTGTGGTAAATATGCTTGTGATGAATATGTCTGATGAATGTCGCCGCTTTGTAATTTTATTTACCCGTAATTACGCTGTTAGTTTAGCTCGCGCCGCATTTTGGCGGCTCTTCCCGCCGGCGTCGCGCGCCGTCCGACATTTCCTGAGCTATTTCATAAACTTCAGTTCCCGCTTCGTTCGGGGAAGCTGCGCTGTTTTTATATTGTACAGAAACATAAAGTACAGGCGGCCTGATGGTATTAATAATTCTTCCTCCTGCCTACAGACTCCTGCCAGCTGACGCTGGACCCCAACACAGCAAACAGACTCCTGTCTCTGTCAGGGGGGAACAGGAAGGTGACACATGTGTGGGGGGCAGAGGAGCAGCCATATCCTGATCATCCAGAGAGATTTGACTTCTGGGAACAAGTTCTGTGCAGAGAGAGTCTGACTGGCCGCTGTTACTGGGAGGCTGAGTGGAATGGAGATGGAGCCTGTATAGGAGTCACTTATAAAGGGATCAGGAGGAAAGGAGAGTGGGACTGTCTGCTTGGACACAATGACAAGTCATGGTGTCTGTGGTGTGATCCTGACAGTTACTCTGTCTGGCACAATAATAAAGAGACTCTCATCCCCATACGGCCCTCAGCCCCCCACAGAGTAGGAGTGTATCTGGACTGGGGGGCTGGTGCTCTGTCCTTCTACAGAGTCTCCTCTGATGGACTGACCCCCCTGTACAGATTCACCTCCTCATTCACTGAGTCCCTCTATCCGGGGTTTTGGGTTTATATAAAGTCCTCAGTGTCACTGTGACGTGTTGCTGGTTCTCCTGGCAAAAAGGTCAAATCTCTGCTTTTTAACCTTTATAATCCTTTTTACTCTCAAATGTATGTTTGACAAAAATAAGTTTTTCTCTCTGACTAAAATATAACTAAATGTAATCCTGATGGGGGGGGGCTTTCCCCCTCCCCTGTATATGTACATTTTATATATTTACGCCTATTTACTGTATTTCCTCCCTGTAAAATGACAATAAACTCTTTCTGTTCTGTCCTATTAATGTCCTGCTTCAGCGTCACCCAAAGCATGACTGAGTAACTTAATGAAACCACAGTCTGGGGGATTAAATTAAATAAATTCACTTTTTACTAATAGAATTAGAGTAAATCAGTGTAAATAACTATTTAACTGGAGACATAAGAGAAACGAAAAACACTGGAAAATATAATTATATCCTGTTACTGCTCTGGGTCAGTGGATTAAAGCAAATAAAATTATTTATATATTTGATTAAATAATGAAATTTGTTTTATTAAATAATTACCCCCCACCCCAATGTACTGTAAAGGGTCTGCTTTCACCCCCGTCAGACAGAAGGGGCAGGTGCCCAGGCACCCTAGCCCCCCCTATCCCTCTGTAATAGGTCTGCTTATGCCCCCGTCGGACAGGAGGGGCAGGTGCTCAGGGCCTCTTACCACCCCCACCCCTCTGTAACAGGTCTGCTTATGCCCCCGTCTGATAGAAGGGGCAGGTGCCCAGGCACCCTTGCCACCCCCACCCCACTGTAATAGGTCTGCTTACGCCCCCGTCGGACAGAAGGGGCAGGTGCCCAGGCACCCTTGCCACCCCCACCCCACTGTAATAGGTCTGCTTACACCCCCCTCGGACAGGAGGGGTAGGTGCCCAGGCACCCTTGCCACCCCCACCCCACTGTAATAGGTCTGCTTACGCCCCCGTCGGACAGAAGGGGCAGGTGCCCAGGCACCCTTGCCACCCCCACCCCACTGTAATAGGTCTGCTTACGCCCCCGTCGGACAGAAGGGGCAGGTGCCCAGGCACCCTTGCCACCCCCACCCCACTGTAATAGGTCTGCTTACGCCCCCGTCGGACAGAAGGGGCAGGTGCCCAGGGACCCTTGCCACCCCCACCCCACTGTAATAGGTCTGCTTACGCCCCCGTCTGATAGAAGGGGCAGGTGCCCAGGCCGCCTTGCCCCCCCCCATCCCACTGTGAAATGTTTGCTTACACCCCCATCGGACAGGAGGGGCAGGTGCCTAGGGACCCTTGCCACCCCCACCCCACTGTGAAAGGTCTGCTTACGCCCCCGTCAGATAGAAGGGGCAGGTGCCCAGGCCCCCTTGCCACCCCCACCCCTCTGTAATAGGTCTGCTCACGCCCCCGTCGGACAGAAGGGGCAGGTGCCCAGGACCCCTTGCCACCCCCACCCCACTGTGAAAGGTCTGCTTACGCCCCCGTCAGATAGAAGGGGCAGGTGCCCAGGCCCCCTTGCCACCCCCACCCCTCTGTAATAGGTCTGCTCACGCCCCCGTCGGACAGAAGGGGCAGGTGCCCAGGACCCCTTGCCACCACCACCCCTCTGTAATAGGTCTGCTTACGACCCCGTCGGACAGGAGGGGCAGGTGCCCAGGCCCCCTTGCCCCCCCATCCCACTGTGAAATGTTTGCTTACGCATCCGTTGGACAGGAGGGGTAGGTGCCCAGGACCCCTTGCCACCACCACCCCTCTGTAATAGGTCTGCTTACGACCCCGTCGGACAGGAGGTGCAGGTGACCAGACTCCCTTGCCACCCCCACCCCACTGTAAAAGGTCTGCTAACACCCCCGTCGGACAGAAGGGGCAGGTGCCCAGGGACCATTGCCACCCCTATCCCACTGTAATAGGTCTGCTTATGCCCCCGTCGGACAGGAGGGGCAGGAGCTCAGGGCCCCTTGCCACCCCCACCACTCTGTAAAAGGTCTGCTTATGCCCCCGTCGGACAGAATGGGAAGGTGCCCAGGCCCCCTTGCCACCCCCACCACTCTGTAAAAGGTCTGCTTATGCCCCCGTCGGACAGAAGGGCCAGGTGCCCAGGACCCCTTGCTACCCCCACCACTCTGTAAAAGGTCTGCTTATGCCCCCGTCGGACAGAAGGGCCAGGTGCCCAGGACCCCTTGCCACCACCACCCCTCTGTAATAGGTCTGTTTACGACCCCGTCGGACAGAAGGAGCAGGTGCCCAGGCCCCCTTGCCACCCCCACCCCTCTGTAATAGGTCTGCTTACGCCCCCGTCGGACAGGAGGTGCAGGTGACCAGGACCCCTTGCCACCCCCACCCCTCTGTAATAGGTCTGCTTACCCCCCCCCTCGGACAGGAGGTGCATGTGACCAGACACCCTTGCCACCCCCACCCCTCTGTAAAATGTTTGTTACGCCCCCGTCAGATAGAAGGGGCAGGTACCCTGGCCCCCTTGCCACCCCCACCCCTCTGTAATAGGTCTGCTTACGACCCCGTCTGATAGAAGGGGCAGGTGCCCAGGACCCCTTGCCACCCCCACCACTCTGTAAAAGGTCTGCTTATGCCCCCGTCGGACAGAAGGGCCAGGTGCCCAGGCCCCCTTGCCACCCCCACCACTCTGTAAAAGGTCTGCTTATGCCCCCGTCGGACAGAAGGGCCAGGTGCCGAGGACCCCTTGCCACCCCCACCCCTCTGTAATAGGTCTGCTTATGCCCCCGTCGGACAGAAGGGCCAGGTGCCCAGGACCCCTTGCCACCCCCACCCCTCTGTAATAGGTCTGCTTATGCCCCCGTCGGACAGAAGGGCCAGGTGCCCAGGCCGCCTTGCCCCCCCCCCTATCCCACTGTGAAATGTTTGCTTACGCACCCGTTGGACAGGAGGGGTAGGTGCCCAGGACCCCTTGCCACCCCCACCCCATTATAAAACGTCTGATTACGCCCCCGTCGGACAGAAGGGGCAGGTGCCCAGGGACCCTTGCCACTCCCACCCCACTGTGAAAGGTCTACTTACCCCCCCGTCAGACAGGAGGGGCAGGTGACCAGACACCCTTTCCACCCCCACCCCACTGTGAAAGGTCTGCTTACCCCCCCGTCGGACAGGAGGGGCAGGTGACCAGACACCCTTGCCACCCCCACCCACTGTGAAATGTCTGCTTACGACCCCGTCGGACTGAAGAGGCAGGTGCCCAGGGACCCTTGCCACCCCCACCACACTGTGAAAGGTCTGCTTACCCCCCGGTCGGACAGGAGGGGCAGGTGACCAGACACCCTTGCCACCCCCACCCCTCTGTAACAGGTCTGCCTATGCCCACGTCTGATCGAAGGGGCAGGTGCCCAGGCACCCTTGCCACCCCCACCCCACTGTAAAAGGTCTGCTTACGCCCCCGTCAGATAGAACGGGCAGGTGCCCAGGACCCCTTGCCACCCCCACCCCACTGTAATAGGTCTGCTTACGACCCCGTCTGATAGAAGGAGCATGTACCCAGGCCCCCTTGCCACCCCCACCCCACTGTAATAGGTCTGCTTACGACCCCGTCTGATAGAAGGGGCATGTACCCAGGCCCCCTTGCCACCCCCACCCCACTGTAAAATGTTTGTTACGCCCCCGTCACACAGAAGGGGCAGGTAACCAGACACCCTTGCCACCCCCTTCCCACTGTGAAATGTTTGCTTACGCACCCGTTGGACAGGAGGTGCAGGTGGCCAGACACCCTTGCCCCCCCCATCCCACTGTGAAATGTCTGCTTACGACCCCGTCGGACTGAAGAGGCAGGTGCCCAGGGACCCTTGCCACCCCCACCCCTCTGTAATAGGTCTGCTTACGCCCCCGTCGGACAGAAGGGGCAGGTGCCCAGGGACCCTTGCCACTCCCACCCCACTGTGAAAGGTCTACTTACCCCCCCGTCAGACAGGAGGGGCAGGTGACCAGACACCCTTGCCACCCCCACCCCACTGTAAAATGTTTGTTACGCCCCCGTCGGACAGAAGGGGCAGGTGCCCAGGGACCCTTGCCACCCCCACCCCACTGTGAAAGGTCTGCTTACCCCCCCCGTCGGACAGGAGGTGCAGGTGACCAGACACCCTTGCCACCCCCACCCCACTGTAAAATGTTTGTTACGCCCCCGTCGGACAGAAGGGGCAGGTGCCCAGGCCCCCTTGCCACCCCCACCCCACTGTGAAAGGTCTGCTTACCCCCCCGTCGGACAGGAGGGGCAGGTGACCAGGGACCCTTGCCACCCCCACCCCTCTGTAATAGGTTTGCTTACGACCCCGTCTAATAGAAGGGGCAGGTGCCCAGGCCCCCTTGCCACCCCCACCCCACTGTGAAGGGTCTGCTTACGCACCCGTTGGACAGGAGGTGCAGGTGACCAGACACCCTTGCCACCCCCACCCCACTGTAATAGGTCTGCTTACGCCCCCGTCTAATAGAAGGTGCAGGTGCCCAGGCCCCCTTGCCACCCCCACCCCTCTGAAATAGGTCTACTTATGCCCCCGTCGGACAGAAGGGCCAGGTGCCCAGGCACCCTTGCCACCCCCACCCTTCTGTAATGGGTCTGCTTACGGCCCCGTCTAATAGAAGGTGCAGGTGCCCAGGCCCCCTTGCCACCCCCACCCCTCTGTAATAGGTCTGCTTACGCCCCCGTCTAATAGAAGGGGCAGGTGCCCAGGCCCCCTTGCCACCCCCATCCCACTGTGAAATGTTTGCTTACGCACCCGTTGGACAGGAGGGGTAGGTGCCCAGACACCCTTGCCACCCCCACCCCACTGTGAAAAGTCTGCTTACGCCCCCGTCAGAGAGAAAGGGCAGGTGCCCAGGCCCCCTTACCACCCCCACCCCATTATAAAACGTCTGTTTACGACACCGTCAGAACGAAGGGGCAGGTGCCCAGGCCCCCTTGCCACCCCCACCCCTCTGTAATTGGTCTGCTTACGCCCCCTTCGGACAGGAGGGGCATGTTCCCAGGCCCCCTTGCCACCCCCACCCCACTGTGAAAGGTCTGCTTATGCCCCCGTCGGACAGAAGGGGCAGGTGCCCAGGCCCCCTTGCCACCCCCACCCCACTGTGATAGCTCTGCTTATGCCCCCGTCGGACAGAAGGGGCAGGTGCCCAGGCCCCCTTGCCACTCCCACCCCACTGTGATAGCTCTGCTTATACCCCCGTCATATAGAAGGGGCAGGTGCCCAGGCCCCCTTGCCACCCCCACCCCACTGTGATAGCTCTGCTTACGCACCCGATGAACAGGAGGGGCAGGTGCCCAGGCCCCCTTGCCACCCCCACCCCACTGTGAAATGTTTGCTTATGCCCCCTTCGGACAGAAGGGGCAGGTGCCCAGGCCCCCTTGCCACCCCCACCCCACTGTGATAGCTCTGCTTACGCCCCCGTCGGACAGGAGGGGCAGGTAGCCAGGCCCTCTTGCCACCCCTCCCCACTATGAAAGGTGTGCTTACGCCCCCGTCAGATATTAGGAGCAGGTGCCCAGGGACCCTTGCCACCCCCACCCCACTGTTAAAGGTGTGCTTACGCCCCCGTCAGATATTAGGAGCAGGTGCCCAGGGACCCTTGCCACCCCCACCCCACTATGAAAGGTCTGCTTACGCCCCCGTCAGATATTAGGAGCAGGTGCCCAGGGACCCTTGCCACCCCCACCCCACTGTTAAAGGTGTGCTTACGCCCCCGTCAGATATTAGGAGCAGGTGCCCAGGGACCCTTGCCACCCCCACCCCACTGTTAAAGGTGTGCTTACGCCCCCGTCAGATATTAGGAGCAGGTGCCCAGGCCCCCTTGCCACCCCCACCCCACTGTGATAGCTCTGCTTATGCCCCCGTCGGACAGAAGGGCCAGGTGCCCAGGCCCCCTTGCCACCCCCACCCCTATGTATAAGGTCTGCTTACCCCCCCGTCGGACAGAAGGCACAGCTGCTCAGGCCCCCTTGCCAGCCCGACCCCACTGTGAAAAGTCTGCTTACGTCCCCCATCGGCCAGAAGGGGCAGGTGCCAAGGCCCCCTTGCCACCCCCACCCCTCTGTAATAGGTCTGCTTACGCCCCCGTCTGATAGAAGGGGCAGGTGCCCAGGCCCCCTTGCCACCCCCACCCCTCTGTAATTGGTCTGCTTACGTCCCCCATCGGACAGAAGGGGCAGGTGCCAAGGCCCCCTTGCCACCCCCACCCCTCTGTAATTGGTCTGCTTACGTCCCCCATCGGACAGAAGGGGCAGGTGCCCAGGCCCCCTTGCCACCCCCACCCCTCTGTAATAGGTCTGCTTACGACCCAATCAGACAGGAGGGGAAGGTGCTCAGGGCCCCTTGCCACCCTCACCCATCTGTAATAGGTCTGCTTACGCCCCCGTCTGATAGAAGGGGCAGGTGCCCAGGCACCCTTGCCACCCCCACCCCACTGTAATAGGTATTTTCACGCCCCCATCGGACAGGAGGGGCAATTGCCAAGGCACCCTTGCCACCCCCACCCCACTGTGAAATGTTTGCTTATGCCCCCTTCGGACAGAAGGGGCAGGTGCCCAGGCACCCTTGCCAACCCCACCCCACTGTGAAATGTTTGCTTACGCCCCCTTCGGACAGAAGGGGCAGGTGCCCAGACACCCTTGCCTCCCCCACCCCACTGAGAAATGTCTGCTTACGCCCCCGTCGGACAGGAGGGGCAGGTAGCCAGGCCCTCTTGCCACCCCTCCCCACTATGAAAGGTCTGCTTACGCCCCCGTCAGATATTAGGAGCAGGTGCCCAGGCCCCCTTGCCACCCCCACCCCACTGTAATAGGTCTGCTGACGACCCCGTCTGATAGAAGGGTCAGGTGCCCAGGCCCCCTTGCCACCCCCACCCCTCTGTAATAGGTCTGCTTACGCCTCCGTCTTATAGAAGGGGCAGATGCCCAGGCCCCCTTGCCACCCCCACCCCACTGTGATAGCTCTGCTTATGCCCCCGTCGGACAGAAGGGGCAGGTGCCCAGGCCCCCTTGCCACCCTCACCCCTCTGTAATAGGTCTGCTTACGCCCCAGTCGGACAGAAGGGCCAGGTGCCCAGGGACCCTTGCCACCCCCACCCCACTGTGAAAGGTCTGCTTACGCCCCCGTCTGACAGGAGGGGCAGGTGACCAGACACCCTTGCCACCCCCACCCCACTGTAAAAAGTCTGCTTACACCCCCATCGGACAGGAGGGGCAGGTGCCCAGGGACCCTTGCCACCCCCACCCCACTGTGAAAGGTCTGCTTACGCCCCCGTCTGACAGGAGGGGCAGGTGACCAGACACCCTTACCAGCCCGACCCCACTGTGAAAAGTCTGCTAACGCCCCAGTCGGACAGAAGGGCCAGGTGCCCAGGGACCCTTGCCACCCCCACCCCACTGTGAAAGGTCTGCTTACGCCCCCGTCTGATAGAAGGGGCAGGTGCCCAGGGACCCTTGCCACCCCCACCCCACTGTGAAAGGTCTGCTTACGACCCCGTCTGATAGAAGGGGCAGGTGCCCAGGCACCCTTGCCACCCCCACCCCACTGTAATAGGTATTTTCACGCCCCCATCGGACATGAGGGGAAGGTGCCCAGGCCCCCTTGCCAACCCCACCCCACTGTGAAATGTTTGCTTATGCCCCCTTCGGACAGAAGGGGCAGGTGCCCAGGCACCCTTGCCAACCCCACCCCACTGTGAAATGTTTGCTTATGCCCCCTTCGGACAGAAGGTGCAGGTGCCCAGGGCCCCTTGCCACCCCCACCCCTCTGTAAAAGGTCTGCTTACGCCCCCGTCTGATAGAAGGGGCAGGTGCCCAGGCCCCCTTGCCACCCCCACCCCTCTGTAATTGGTCTGCTTACGTCCCCCGTCGGACAGAAGGTCCAGGTGCCCAGGCCCCCTTGCCACCCCCACCCCTCTGTAATAGGTCTGTTTACGACCCCATCAGACAGGAGGGGAAGGTGCCCAGGCCCCCTTGCCAACCCCACCCCACTGTGAAATGTTTGCTTACGCCCCCTTCGGACAGAAGGGGCAGGTGCCCAGACACCCTTGCCAACCCCACCCCACTGAGAAATGTCTGCTTACGCCCCCGTCAGATAGAAGGGGCAGGTTCCCAGGCCCCCTTGCCCACCCCCCCCATCCCACTGTGAAATGTTTGCTTACGCACCCGTCAGATATTAGGAGCAGGTGCCCAGGCCCCCTTGCCACCCCCACCCCTCTGTAAAAGGTCTGCTTACGCCTCCGTCTTATAGAAGGGGCAGGTGCCCAGGCCCCTTTGCCACCCCCACCCCACTGTGATAGCTCTGCTTATGCCCCCGTCGGACAGAAGGGGCAGGTGCCCAGGCCCCCTTGCCACCCCCACACTTCTGTAATGGGTCTGCTTACGGCCCCGTCTAATAGAAGGGGCAGGTGCCCAGGCCCCCTTGCCACCCCCACCCTTCTGTAATAGGTCTGCTTACGCCCCAGTCGGACAGAAGGGGCAGGTGCCCAGGGACCCTTGCCACCCCCACCCCATTGTGAAAGGTCTGCTTACCCCCTATTCGTACAGGAGGGGCAGGTGACCAGACACCCTTGCCACCCCAACCCCACTGTGAAGGGTCTGCTTACGCCCCCGTCTGATAGAAGGGGCAGGTGCCCAGGGACCCTTGCCACCCCCACCCCACTGTGAAAGATCTGCTTACCCCCCCGTCGTACAGGAGGGGCAGGTGACCAGACACCCTTGCCACCCCAACCCCACTGTGAAGAGTCTGCTTACGCCCCCGTCTGATAGAAGGGGCAGGTGCCCAGGCCCCCTTGCCACCCCCACCCCTCTGTAATAGGTCTGCTTACGTCCCCCATCGGACAGAAGGGGCAGGTGCCCAGGCCCCCTTGCCACCCCCACCCCTCTGTAATTGGTCTGCTTACGTCCCCCATCGGACAGAAGGTCCAGGTGCCCAGACCCCTTGCCACCCCCACCCCTCTGTAATAGGTCTGCTTACGACCCAATCAGACAGGAGGGGAAGGTGCTCAGGGCCCCTTGCCACCCTCACCCATCTGTAATAGGTCTGCTTACGCCCCCGTCTAATAGAAGGGGCAGGTGCCCAGGCACCCTTGCCACCCCCACCCCACTGTAATAGGTATTTTCACGCCCCCATCGGACAGGAGGGGCAATTGCCAAGGCCCCCTTGCCACCCCCTCCCCACTTTGAAAGCTCTGCTTACCCCCCCGTCGTACAGGAGGGGCAGGTGACCAGACACCCTTGCCACCCCAACCCCACTGTGAAGGGTCTGCTTACGCCCCCGTCTGATAGAAGGGGCAGGTGCCAAGGCCCCCTTGCCACCCCCACCCCTCTGTAATTGGTCTGCTTACGTCCCCCATCGGACAGAAGGGGCAGGTGCCAAGGCCCCCTTGCCACCCTCACCCCTCTGTAATAGGTCTGCATATGCCCCCGTCGGACAGAAGGTCCAGGTGCCCAGGCCCCCTTGCCACCCCCCACCCCTCTGTAATTGGTCTGCTTACGTCCCCCATCGGACAGAAGGGGCAGGTGCCAAGGCCCCCTTGCCACCCTCACCCCTCTGTAATAGGTCAGAAATGCCCCCGTCGGACAGAAGGTCCAGTTGCCCAGGCCCCCTTGCCACCCCCACCCCTCTGTAATAGGTCTGCTTACGACCCCATCAGACAGGAGGGGAAGGTGCTCAGGGCCCCTTGCCACCCTCACCCATCTGTAATAGGTCTGCTTACGCCCCCGTCTGATAGAAGGGGCAGGTGCCCAGGCACCCTTGCCTCCCCCACCCCACTGAGAAATGTTTGCTTATGCCCCCTTCGGACAGGAGGGACAGGTAGCCAGGCCCTCTTGCCACCCCTCCCCACTATGAAAGGTCTGCTTACGCCCCCGTCTGACAGGAGGGGCAGGTGCCCAGGCACCCTTGCCACCCCCACCCCACTGTGAAATGTTTGCTTACGTCCCCGTTGGACAGAAGGGGTAGATGCCCAGGCACCCTTGCCACCCCCACCCCACTGTGAAATGTTTGCTTACGTCCCCGTCGGACAGAAGGCGCAGGTGCCCAGGCCCCCTTGCCACCCCCACCCCTCTGTAATAGGTCTGCTTACGCCCCAGTCGGACAGAAGGGCCAGGTGTCCAGGGACCCTTGCCACCCCCACCCCACTGTGAAAGGTCTGCTTACCCCCCCGTCGTACAGGAGGGGCAGGTGACCAGACACCCTTGCCACCCCAACCCCACTGTGAAGGGTCTGCTTACGCCCCCGTCTGATAGAAGGGGCAGGTGCTCAGGGCCCCTTGCCACCCCCACCCCTCTGTAATAGGTCTGCTTACGCCCCCATCGGACAGGAGAGGCAGGTGCCCAGGACCCCTTGCCACCCCCACCCCATTATAAAACGTCTGATTACGACACCGTCGGACCGAAGGGGCAGGTGCCCAGGCCCCCTTGCCACCCCCACCCCTCTGTAATAGGTCTGCTTACGCCCCCGTCGGACAGAAGGTCCAGTTGCCCAGGCCCCCTTGCCACCCCCACCCCTCTGTAATAGGTCTGCTTACGCCCCCGTCGGACAGAAGGTCCAGTTGCCCAGGCCCCCTTGCCACCCCCACCCCACTGTTATAGGTCTGCTTACGCCCCCGTCGGACAGAAGGGGCAGGTGCCCAGGCCTCCTTGCCCCCCCACCCCGTTGTAAAAGGTTTGCTTACACTGCCTTCGAACATAAGTAGCAGGTGGCCCCCCACCCCACTGTAAAAGGTTGGCTTACGCCCCTCTCTGAAAAAATATGCAGGTGTTCAGGCACCCTAACCCCCCCCCACGTTTCTGACGCAGATAGATACTGTCCATTGCCCCCTCGCATCCCTGACCAGCAAAAGCCATTAAATTTATCTACATGCATTATTATTAATACCAGACATGTAAGAATATACACAGCCATCCATTAACAATTCACCATTGAATTTATTATCTATTGCAGATTAACCTTCTCTACAGTGACTGCAGTCAGTTATAATGTCTCTCTATCAAGCTGATTTCTTACATCCACTGGACGCGTCAATTCACGGAACAAGCGATCCTTCCGGAAACAATGTGTACTTTTCAGGGAGGCCACTAGGTGGAGACAAAACATACATTACTAAATATAAGAGGTTCAGAATTAAATTTTAAGGAAGGGGATCTATGCGCGATATTTATTAAATACCATGATGACTCCATTTTAACGGGACACTTCTATTTATTCCAGTTTGTAATTAGCAGTCATTTACGGTCTTTCATAATAAAAAATCAAGAATTTTATGAGCCATAAATCATCCATATATTTTGCAGGAACAGAAATCGCGCCGCTGAAGTTCAGCACTTCCCCGTTTGAGATGAACGTGATGTTGCCGTTTCCTGCCGGCGACCCTTAAAAATCCATGACAGCAGCAGTTAGGTGCAGTGTGTGCAGCGGCCATATTTACGGACAAAATCAAGCTGATCACTAAGACGTTTTTTGTGGTTAATTAATCCATAATTAACAGCATAATGCTACATTATTTGTGCCCCTCAGGTAAAGTGTTAACGATGAGAGAACACTTTGAGAGTCAGTAAATAACATTTTCTCCTGCCTTTACTCCATGTCTAAATCAGACCTAGACATGTTTGAGTAGATTACTAGGTTTCCTCTGGTTATTACACTGCACACAATATGAAGACAATGTAAGTGAACCAAAACCTCAATGCAATGAATTAGCATCCTGTGAGTATCAAGTGCTGCACCCAATACATTAGCAATGGGCATCAGATCACTGTATTCAACAGGTTGAGGGGTTATTCAGAAAGGTGTATTATTATGAGACAGATTGATAAATCATGTTGTGTAAGCCATTATTACTGTACAGATGAAGCCTTGAATTTTCCCGTTTCCATGATGGGGCCTTGGCTGGTACCTGGCTGGTCCATGACTGGTTCCTGCTGGGTCTTGGGTGGGACCTTGACTGTAATGAGATCCCCCACGATGATGTAATGAACAAGCAGGCCGGCATGATCCGCCCCTTACCTCTCTGTGCGTAAAGTACTTGCAATGATTTATTCATCCACCAGGGGGAGCAGTGATTATGAAAGCTGAAGTGACTTACCTGGAATCAGGTATTGTAACTCCACTGCAGAAAATGAAAATCTAAGCAAGTATAATTTCTTGTATTTAGACAAAATTCCAATTTCATTAATAAACTGACTACACTGCAATAAATGGTCTGTGAAATTTAAGAAATTGTTTCTGTTGGTAACCGGAGATCATCCACCCTGTCACTCAGCACTGGCTCACCACAGGGATGTGGGCTGAGCCGTCTGCTGTTCACCATCTACACCAGTGACTGCATCCTCACGCATCCCTGCCACACCATAATCATATTCGCAGATGACATCACCCTGGTTGGGCTGATCACTAACGATGATGACACCGCCAATAGAGATGAGGTCCAGCGTCTGACAGAATGGTGTGACTACAACAACCTAACCCTCAACACTAGGAAAACCAAGGAAGTGGTCATGGACTTCCGTAAGCCAAAAGCTGACCCCCCCCCCTCCATAAAAGGTGACTGCGTGGAGAGGGTGTCCTCCTTCAAGTTCCTCAGGACTTACATCTCCGAGGACCTGTCATGGACCACAAACACAACCGCCCTGGTGCAGAAAGCCCAGCAGCGCCTCCATTTCCTGAGGGTCCTGAGATGGAACAGGCTGCAGACCGACCTGCTGGTGTCCTTCTACCGAGCCACGATCGAGAGTGTGCTGATCCATGCCATCCCCGTGTGGTACGCTGGGTGTACAGTAGCCAATAAGAAGAGACTCCAGAGGGTCACCAGTACAGCAGAGAAGGTGATTGGCTGCCCACTCCCCTCCTTGGATTCCATTGCCAGCTCTAGAAGTCTCTCTAGCCTCTCCAAGGTCCGAGCTTTCCTCAGGGTCTGCGGAACTTACTGCAGGCAGCTATCTCAAAGCGAGGTCACACAGTATTCATCAAAACAATCTCTTCTTGCCTAAGGCCTAAGACATAACAGACCCAATATGCCTCCCTCCCAGGCTATCAATGTCCAATTTTACTTCCACATGAGTTTTGCAAAAAGGGTGACTGAGATCTGCAAATTGTGTCTAACTAGGTGCGTTTTGCCAATTTGAGTGATTGATTCAATAAATAACTTTTGGCAATTGGCAGTTTTATTCCCAAAATGATTTTTAATATGTCAGCAATTCAGAAAAACTGTAAAATATTTCACTAAAAAACATTTATCCCAAAGTGCTACAAATGCTTTTATTCAGCACAAACTCAGCACCAATAATCTGAGATCATTTAGAATGTGATTATTCAGTTTTTTTTTGTTAAAATCTACTTTAAACGTACACTTTTCAAAAACCTATTTTCAGTGGTGCTGACAAATTGTAAAAAATCATATTATAAACATTTCTAGCCAAGACTTTTGAGCTCTGAAGCTTACAGACATAGGGGCTGGCTACACAAAGGTGAATGAGACATTCAAAGAATTGTGTGAGGTTTGATTACTAAAGTGTTACAACTTTGAAGTGACTTTGGAGTCACCAGACCTTTGCATACTGTCAATGGCCCATCAGTCTGGAATGTCTGTCACTGCTCCTCACACTAATCAGTTTGGAAAGGCAGTGTGAGTTTTAGTTTTTTCAATTGCTAAGACAGATACTGCAATACTGAAGTTGCTTTCTCCAAACACTTCATACAGTCACCACAACATTAGCTTATGTGGACTAAACTGAAGCATTTCGCTTTGCTTTCATACAAAATGCAATCGATGACTAAATGTTTCAAAAGTCATGGATTCCTGTCTCACTCACAACATTATATTTTCAGAGGCCATTTTGCACATAAGTACATACTGACCTTAAAACTGCTAATAAAACAGTCAAAACTGAAATATGTCATTTTGATAAATTACTAACAAGACTATCAAGACAAATAGATTGTAAAAACCACATAATACAAACAAATTATGTCAATTGACACAAGATCAAACAATGAATGCTGTATGTAAGATATTCCTCCAGAGCGATGCCGAAGATAGATCAGACGTGTGGAGAGATACTACCCTAGATTCTACTCTGTCTTAGCAATTAAAAAAAACTGTAAGAAAACACACAATACTAGCCTTTTTACAGCTTATAACATGCAACAGATTAAACGTTGATGTATAAAATGTTCAGTCACATTATATTACAGGAATAATACAAAACAATAAATTGGCAGCCAAAGTTCTGGTGAAAGTAGCTGAATAGTAACGGTTACCTTCCGCAGTTTGGTTCAGTGGTACCTTCTGGATAATGTTCTCCAGGTGTTCCTGAAATGGTGATGCACCAATGTCAACCAAACATTAAAAATAAGGGAAATAAATGTGTCATTGCTGTTCTAAGATCATTTGTTCATGCCTCCAATGTTGGTTTATTTAAGTGTACAACTACTGTAACATCACATTCATGCGTAAATTTAAGCACAAGCTGTGAAGTGTTTAACTGATTATAGCAAAATTATAAAGGTGCCTCTGCTACATCTTCAGGTTTGATCATGTATTTCCCCAGATACACGTCGTCAATTAATGCCAGCATCGTTTGAATGTTATGGGAATGTTTTTCCACATTTGCTGCAGCATAGGGACTAGAGATGACAACTGTCACCCTTAAGACCATCTCCTCAAGCTCTGGTATTGTGCTTGCTGTTGTCAGCAGGCCGAAGCCATATTGCTTTGGAAGGCTGTTGAGACGGATGATAGCACATGTAAAACTCTTAAAAGTTATATTAAAATTGAATGTACTTTAACACAATATTAATTTAATAAGAACACACTGTTTTTTGGAGAGAGTCTTGGCGTTTATCATTATATGACTCAGGTCGTGATGCAGAATTGTAACTGAACAGTCTTTCATGGTGGCTTTTCCAGTGATGATTCAGTAGTAAGCAGATAAGATGTTACTGAGGTTGGAGTTGACCAATGTGTTTGCTGTGGCCTGCAACAGCACCAGTGATCCATCTCAGGCATCATTTTTGGATGCACAAATCTTCCATATAACTTTCTGTGATCTGTGTGAAATGAGCCAAGAAATATTGTACTGATGCTGTGATGTGGTCACAGGTGAGAAAGGTCCCGACTGGAAAAGCAGGCCACCCTTTTCGGGGGTCCCCCCCCCCCACAACAGGCTCGTACACATAGAATGGAGCTTTCGTCAGTTTTCCCCTCTTCACAATGCTGCCAGTTGCATCAATGTAGGCAATGTCCTCCTGACCGACTGTGAAGTACTTCCGAGCTTCTTCCTGACCAGAGCAAAACCCCTCTTGGATGAAGGGTCACCTTCTGCAGAACATCCACTGGACACTGGGTCTTCTTTTCCACCATTATGCTGAGACTGACAGCTTCATGTTGATGATACCGTGTTTGTCTTTTGGAATTCCAGGATAATGTTTTGAACAGATGGCCTAGGACACTCATCACGGTTTCTAGAGTCAAACACTTCAGGGCAGAGTTTGTGTAAACTTTCCAAATATAGAGACCTTGGGAGCTTCGTCTCCAGACTTTTGCCCAGTCGTTCCTGCTCTGATGTACCAATGCCTTAGTTCTTCTCAGGATTGTCGTGCAACACCACCATGGAACTCTACCACGGCCTTTAGCTCCTGACTTTGCAGAACTACTCTGCAGGTAACTGACCAGTCGCTGAACGTCACATTTGAACAGCGGTGCAGGTCCTCCTGAATGGATGCTTTTCACACTATGAGGAATGAAGCCAAAGCTGCAGTATGGATGAACTGAGCAGATGCCAGCAGAAATAACATTTGTCCAATTCCAGCCCAATGAAATGTCTTCTGGGCTGATTTTCCCCCAAATCCTTCCATTTTTCCTGAGATATACAGAAGAATGCAGAGTCCGGCACACTGTGACTGTAATAAGTCCATTCTAGGTTTGGATCATTAACTGCTGATCTGAGAGATTCCAGATATGCAATGTTGTCTGTAGCCTGAAACAAATATAATACTTTAAATTGTTTTAAATGCATCATTTTAAAATTACAATTTGATGAAATTTGAGACACTCAAAAATAGATATAAATGAAGCAATTTATATGACTATAATATTACAATTGTAAGCGATGCGGTAAAAAAAATTTTTAAGTAATGTTACATTTTACTGTATAGTAATAATTACACCTAATTTACCTGGTCAGGAGAGCTTCTGATGTCAGAAGAACTGACAATGAAATTAAACAGAATTGCTATTACAACGTAAAAAAATTATCTACAAAATAATCAATTGTATTAAAGAAACTATAAGTCACCCAGTCTTGGGAATTGTATGTGGATCAGGACCTGGATCCTCTCCTGCTTTTGCTTCTTCCACAGCTTCCCAAATCTGTACACTCATTAAAGAAATAATTACACATCAAAACCATGGCACACAAATCCAAGAAACTGACATGTACTCTGGGCAACTGTCTCAGCCATTTTCTGAACAGTCTGTGCCTCCCCCTCTCCAATCCGCATCTCTACATTCCAAACATCTCAGCCATCCCCCTTGCTCATGACGCATTTAAAAGGCATGTAAAGGGATGCATTTTAATCAAGTACATTTTGACCCCTAACACATTTGCATTGCATTGGAGGTGTTCTGGTATGATAGACTAGAGAGCTATGCAGGTGTGAAAACTGTCTGTTAAACAACAATAACACCACTCCACAACAATCATTGTTCCCACCTACCCCAAACCTAATCCCATCATACCAATCATTTACATCTCCACCAAACATGAACACCCTTACACCCCAAAAATGGGGAAAATTGTGGTGCTCATGAGCATGCTGAATAGGCATCAGAGAATCTGTGGTGGGGAGCATCATAAACCACAAATTATGGTTTACAAGGCTACAATGATTAGGGATTACAATGCTACAATGATTAGGGATTATAATGCTACAATGATTAGGGATTACAATGCTACAATGATTAGGGATTACAATGCTATAATGATTACGGATTACAATGCTATAATGATTACGGATTACAATGCTACAATGATTATGGATTACAATGCTATAATGATTACAGATTACAATGCTACATAAGGAGTACATAACTTGGATACAGGCAAATAGAAAATGTGACTTGGACCCCCTGCTCAGACTGGCACTTTCAATCACTCAGTTGATTTTGCTGAGTGGGGGGTATTTTGGGGCTGCTAAAAAGTGCTGGACCCCCTGAATTTCTCATGGTATCCATGCCCCTCCAATGCCCCTGCTTGGATAAGTTGGTGAAAGGTTACAACTGCAAAATAAGATCCATACACTGGATAATTATTATAGTATTGTTCAATATCCTGTACATCTCTGCTTATAATGAATTTGTCACCAGGACGGCACTGATTTTCAAAGGAAAGATCCCAAGGACCTTCGAGATCTTCAAGAACTCGGCAAGGAATTGATAAAATCTCAAATCCAGAGGAGAGGACACACTTTCTTTTTTTTCTGTTTATTTATTCATTTTTATTTATTTCCTCAAGAGAGGGAGAGAGAGGGGGACAGAAGGACGAAAACGGAGAAGAAGGGAAATAGAGAGAGAGCGAGGGAAAAGAGAAAAAAAGAAAGAAAACCACAGATAATCTGCTTCAATACCTGCTGATGAGAGAAAACAACAACCAACATCTGTACGAATCACAATGAGCATGTTAAGGAGCAACAGCCGATAAAGACAGTGTGTGTTTGTGACAACCTGTGTGTACACCTGTGTGTGTCTGTGAGAACCTGTGTGTACACCTGTGTGTGTCTGTGAGAACCTGTGTGTACACCTGTGTGTGTCTGTGAGAACCCGAGTGTACACCTGTATGTGTCTGTGAGAACCCGTGTGTACACCTGTATGTGTCTGTGAGAACCCGTGTGTACACCTGTATGTGTCTGTGAGAACCCGTGTGTACACCTGTATGTGTCTGTGAGAACCCGTGTGTACACCTGTATGTGTCTGTGAGAACCTGTGTGTACACCTGTGTGTGTCTGTGAGAACCTGTGTGTACACCTGTATGTGTCTGTGAGAACCCGTGTGTACACCTGTATGTGTCTGTGAGAACCCGTGTGTACACCTGTATGTGTCTGTGAGAACCCGTGTGTACACCTGTATGTGTCTGTGAGAACCCGTGTGTACACCTGTATGTGTCTGTGAGAACCCGTTTGTACACCTGTATGTGTCTGTGAGAACCCGTGTGTACACCTGTATGTGTCTGTGAGAACCCGTGTGTACACCTGTATGTGTCTGTGAGAACCCGTGTGTACACCTGTATGTGTCTGTGAGAACCCGTGTGTACACCTGTATGTGTCTGTGAGAACCCGTGTGTACACCTGTGTGTGTCTGTGAGATCCTGTTTGTACACCTGTATGTGTCTGTGAGAACCTGTTTGTACACCTGTATGTGTCTGTGAGATCCTGTTTGTGCACCTGTATGTGTCTGTGAGAACTTGTTTGTACACCTGTATGTGTCTGTGAGAACCTGTGTGTACACCTGTGTGTGTCTGTGAGATCCTGTTTGTACACCTGTGTGTGTCTGTGAGAACCTGTTTGTACACCTGTATGTGTCTGTGAGAACCTGTTTGTACACCTGTATGTGTCTGTGAGAACCTGTTTGTACACCTGTATGTGTCTGTGAGAACCTGTTTGTACTCCTGTATGTGTCTGTGAGAACCTGTGTGTACACCTGTATGTGTCTGTGAGAACCTGTTTGTACACCTGTATGTGTCTGTGAGAACCTGTTTGTACGCCTGTATGTGTCTGTGAGAACCTGTTTGTACGCCTGTATGTGTCTGTGAAAACCTGTTTGTACGCCTGTATGTGTCTGTGAGAACCTGTTTGTGCACCTGTATGTGTCTGTGAGAACCTGTTTGCACACCTGTGTGTGTCTGTGAGAACCTGTTTGCGCACCTGTATGTGTCTGTGAGAACCTGTTTGCACACCTGTATGTGTCTGTGAGAACCTGTTTGTACACCTGTGTGTGTCTGTGAGATCCTGTTTGTGCACCTGTATGTGTCTGTGAGAACCTGTTTGTACACCTGTGTGTGTCTGTGAGATCCTGTTTGTACACCTGTATGTGTCTGTGAGAACCTGTTTATACACCTGTATGTGTCTGTGAGAACCTGTTTGTACACTTGTATGTGTCTGTGAGAACCTGTTTGTACACCTGTATGTGTCTGTGAGAACCTGTTTGTACACCTGTATGTGTCTGTGAGAACCCGTGTGTACACCTGTATGTGTCTGTGAGAACCTGTTTGTACTCCTGTTTGTGTCTGTGAGTACCTGTTTTTACCCCTGTGTGCACACCTGTATCTGTGAGCGCGCTGGTGTTCAAAAGGGTTCTCCATGTAAATGTGTAGTAGTGTGTGTGGGGAGCCACAGCCCCATCCCTCAGGACATGAAGCAGACACGGAGGGCATGGGAGCCCCCGGAGGACCACCGCAGGGAGAATAGCATCCCTCACCCAGAAAAGGGCAGAGGAGAGCTCCGGAGGGAGGCCATCCGGCAGCCACAGTGCAGGAGCCCCAGGGGGCCGTGGCGGCGAGCCCGCAGGCTCCGCCGGCGGCCATCCCCACCAGGGCAGACCAGGCCCTGGGCCCAGAGATCCAAGGGCCCCCCCACCCCCCAGCAAGGGCCCGACAGACCCAGGAGGGCCAGATCCCGCCAGGCAACCGCCGAGGGTGAGCCAGCACCCACCCGAGCACCCAGCCCCGGACATCGAGAACCACCAACGCACCAGCGGCCGGGGGCCCCATCCACCGGCAGGGAGTGTGGCGGGGGGGAATAGAGCCCGAGATGTTATTTCAGGTGGAGTCTAGGACCCAACCTGACACATGCGTATAGACAAACAGGCACACACATATACAAGCATACGTTCCCACCCTCATGCGCACCTAAACAAATATTTACACATTCACCCAACATAGAGACACACAGAAATGAACGCTGTACCCATACTCTCACTCCCCATATATACTCTATGTGGACCCCATTTTTTCCTCTGGCGAGGAGACCAGAAAATCACCCCGGACCCCGCAGCAGCCGAGAAGCCCACCAGCCCAGACCCCGACTAGACGGCCAGCTCTTCCTCTCTCAGCCCCCAGCCCCAAATGGCGAACGGAGAACGGGGGGTGTGAAAAGACCCCATGCCCCCCTTCGCCCGCTCAGATGTGGTATTGGTGTGTGTTGTTCTAAAGTGCTTTTAAAACAGGTGAAGGGCATGACGCTAACCACCCCCTGCCGACCAACAGTTGGTGTTAGCTCGGCCCCTCACCAGAACCCTCAATGTCTATGTGCAATTAAAATTGAGATGTGGGCCCTGGCACCAGAGGTAAGGCTGAATGAACAGACCGCCCTCTGGATGCCATACTGTGTGCCCACCCCCAAGGCCCTAAATGTATGTGTCATGAGAGAGTCAGTAATGAGAATGTCTAAGTTGTGATGTATGATTGAGATACAGGTGGTCGCGAGGGGACAGAGGAGGGATACCTCCCCTGTATCCCAGCCACACACCTGCACCTCAAAGCCCTACGTGTGTGGTGGTGTGATGGAGCGGGAGGAGGGAGGCACTTCGGGATGGGGAGGAAAGGAATGGCGGGTGGCCAAGTTCCCCCCCCTCTGGAGCCAGCTCCCCCGCTGACCCCCATAGGCACCCCCCGTTCCCCGAAATCCACCCAGGGCGGGGGGCCCAGGCCCATCCAGACCGGAGCCCAAGGCAGCGGCACCACCCGGCCCCACAGAGCCCAAGGCGCCCCACCGGACCCCACCCCAGAGGAAAAACTACCCCCGCCCCAGCATTCAGTCAACTCCCATACTGCATAAGACAAAAGACATCCAGGTTGAGTCCCTCCTCCTCCTCTATTGGATCCCCCCCCCCCCCCCCGCAGAGTGGATACCCCAAAAGCAGGGACCCCCTGCGGACAGATGGTAAGAACCTCCCCCAGCTCCACCGACGTGCCGAAGGCCCCCGCACCGGGGCTGAGCCCCCATGCACGCACCGACCCACACCCCGGCGGCACACCTACCAGGACCCAAGCCCCCCCAGCCCAGCCGGAACCCCAGCCCGGAGGCAGAGCGCCCCCAGAACCCCAAGCCCGCCCCGGATTTACCCAGGAGCAGCATGGCCACCAGGCCGGGAACCTACGTCCGCCGGCACAGGCTCCCCCAGCAGCGCCGCCTGCAGCCGCCAGAAGGACCCCACCCAAGAGCCACCAAAGCCCCATCCAGGCCAGGACCGCAGTCCCAGCGCCGAACCCCCCCAGCAACCCACCCAGGGAACCCCCAGACGCCCCAAGCCAATATGCCCCCCCCCCATGCCAACGACACCGACCCAAGCAGGACAAAACCCTGACCCCCCACCCCCACTAGGTGATGGAGCTGATCAAAGGAGCCCAGAGAGATTGATCTAGTGTGGCGGCAGAAGCTGTATCAAGACTAATATGGTTCAACAAACTGTCTCTATATTGGTTGATATTAAGGTTATTTTTATTCTTCCAGTTCATAAGGACGGTCTTCTTAGCAATGTATAAGGCGGTGAAAGCCATGTGGGTTGTGTTATAATCTGTAGTGACACCATCTAGGTCGCCCAACAAGCAGACTGAAGGGGATGCTGGAATGGTACATTTCAGACACTTTGATAAGTCTTCACAGATCCTGAGCCAGAACATCTGAGTAGGTGGACAGAACCAAAAAGCGTGGATGTAACTGTCAGGTGTGTCGCCTTAACAGTGTGAGCAGTTGCTAGAGGACGTAAAACCCATCCTGAACATCCGATGCCCTGTATAGTGCACTCTATGCAGGATTTTGTATTGTATTAACTGTAAACTGGGATTTCTAATCAGTTGAAAGGTTTTTAAACATATCTTAGACCAGAAATTGTGGTCCCAGCTGACTGATAGATCTGCCTCCCATTTTGCAATGGGAAGGAATATTGATTCATCCATTTTAGAAAGTGTCCTGTATATTTTAGACAGTAATTTGGGGGTTTTAAGATTAAGGAATTCTGCCACACTTGGTGGTATTTGTAATTTGATTTGATTAAACCCTAATTTCTTTTTTACTATAGATTTAACTTGTTGATATTCTAAAAATTCCAACCATCATTTTTATTGAGGCGACCCTTCCCATAAGTGATATGGGTAGGGACTTCCACCTAACCAGATCATCCTCTACTTTTGTTAAAAGTGGGGTATGGTTTAGTTTAGTTAAATCTGTCAGCCTAGGTGAAACGTTAATACCTAAATACTTAATATCTCCAGACTGCAGTGGAATGGGAGAATTATTCTGGAAGGAGCAATTAATTGGGAGAACTGTAGATTTTAACCAATTTATCGAATAATCTGAGACTCTTGAGAAAGAGTTTATTAATGTAATTACCTCAGAAAGAGTGGTTTGTGAATGCTGGAGAAGAAGTAACACATCATCCGCATAAAGACTTACCTTATGTTCTATATTCATGCATTTAATGCCTTTGATCACTATAGCCTGTCTAATTGCTGCTGCTAGTGGTTCAATAAAAATTGCAAATAGTGAGGGGGAGAGAGGGCATACCTGCCTGGTGCCCCTCTTGAGACAGAAACTGGAGGATGTTTGGTCATTCGTCCTGACATATGCTGTTGGGGAACTATATAATATTTTTAACCAGTTCATGAAAGAGTTTCCGTAACCAAATTTGCGCAAAGCTGCAAATAAAAAATTCCAGTTAACTCTATCAAATGCTTTTTCTGCATCTAGAGACAATATTGTAATTTGAAGGTTTTTATTGCATGAATAGTCTATCAGGTTAAGTAATCTTCGTGTATTCGTTGATGAGTGCCTCCCTTTTATGAAACCCGTTTGGTCAGGATGAATTATGAGAGGGGTTATCTTCTCTATTCTTTTTGAGAGAGCTTTGCAGATTATTTTAAGGTCAACGTTAATAAGGGATATTGGACGATAGCTGGTAGGCAATGTAGGGTCTTTGCCTGGTTTTAGCAAGAGACTAATGTTGGCAGAATTCATATTTGGTGGTAGCCTACCATTTTCCCTGGTTTCTTGCAACATTCTCTGGAATGTTCTTCGGTGGAAATTCTTTATAGAATTCTGCTGGAAATCCATCTGGACCTGGCGCCTTTTTATTGGGCATACCGTTCAGGGCTTCCTGGAGTTCACCTGGAGTCAGCGGAGAGTCCAGTGCCATCACTTGATTGTCTGATAATTTCGGAAGGGTTATACTATCAAGAAACTGATCAATTTCGTCTTTAGATGGGTTTATCTGTGGTGAATATAAAGATTTGTAAAAGTCCCTGAAAATTTATTTATTCTGTCAGGATCCATATACTGTTTCCCCATTTGAGTCTTTAACAGCACATATAGTTGTTTTTTCCTTGTTTATTTTTAACTGATTAGCTAGAAATTGACCTGATTTATTACCATGTTCATAATTTTGCCAGTGAAACCTTTGTGCTAAGAATTGAGTTTTTTTGTTAATAATTTCATTTAATTCTAGTTTTGCTTTACGTATTTTATTCAGCATTTCCTGTTCCTGGGATGAAACGTAGGCTTGTTCTAAGGATTTGACGGTGTCTTCTAATTCCTGAATACACTTGTTTTCTTTTTTCTTTTTATATGATGAGAATGAGATTATTTTACCTCTCATCACAGCTTTGCCTGCTTCCCAGAGAACAGATGCTGATGTTCCAGGCAGGTCATTATAGTCTAAATATAAAGCCCACTCTTTTTTAAAATAGTTAATAAAGTCTCCATCTTTAAGCAATGATGCATTAAATCTCCAGTTTCTACTTGGTGGAGTGGCCTTCCTATTTATTAGGGGTAAAGAAACAGGAGCATGATCGCTGACAGCTATAGGGTGTATCTCTGTGTCTGAAATGTCACTCAGCAGTGAGCTACTGACTAGGAAATAATCCAGACGAGAGTAAGAGTGATGGACATGTGAGAAGAAAGTATATTACCTACGGGTGGGGTGAAGAGAACGCCATGCATCGCAAAGTCCGTAGTCGCTCATGTGCTGTTTAACTATATTTGTGGATTCCCAGTTGCGCTGAGCAGCTGTACTGAGCCTGTCCATTTCTTTATCTAGTCCGAAGTTGAGGTCGCCCCCCAGAACAAGTGCGCAATCTAGGTGTTCAGAGAGTGCGGTAAATAAAACGTGGAAGAATGAGGGGTTATCAACATTTGGACCATATATACTAACAATACATAACTTTTTGTTAAGTATAGATAATTTAATAATTATAAATCTACCCTCTGGATCTATAATTGTGTTGAGTACTGTAAAATTGACATTTTTATGTATTAAAATTGCTACCCCTCTTTGTCTAGAGTTATAGCAGGCTGAGAGCACATTAGGAAATTCAGGTGTTTTAAGTTCATCAGTAGCTTTGGCAGGTCTATGAGTCTCTTGTAATAAAACAACGTCTGCCTGTAGTTTTTTAAGCTGGCCAAAAATCTTTAACCTCTTTTCTCTGGAGCCAGCTCCATGCACATTCCATGAGACAAACCGTAGTGTGCCCATAGACCGGTGTGTGCAGCTAATATTGCACATGCGAGTGAATGAGGTTTGAGCGAGCTTGTACGCGCTTGTGTGTGTCCTATGTGTCTGCGTGCGCTATGAGGTCGGAGTGGTTGTATTGACGCTGACTGCATATGTACGTGGTCGTGCCGTGCAGATGCGTAACGCCTGAAGATATTGTGTGTGACAGAGTAGTAAAGCAGGTGCTCGGTGTAGTGAAAGAAGGGGGAAGTGAGGGATACATAGAAAGGGGCAAGTTGGTGAGAGTATACATGGGGACAAGAGAAAAGCGGAAACATCGCTAGTACTATAGCGCTGCGGAGACTGACGGTAATGTATTCAGTATGACATCACGTTACATTAACAGAATGACATGTATGAGCTAGGGAGATGTTATTGGAAGAGGATTAGAGGAAATAAGAAAAATATATAACGGGTTCTTATCTGGATTGGCATTAATATAACCAGGGAGTGGTACTGGGGTCGCGGTACAGCTGCCCATCCACGTAGAGCCGGTCTACGGCGATGACAGCTCGGGAGCCCTTCTGAATGAAGTCACGTCGGATTGGGAACAGAACTCTGCGTCGCTCCAGGATCTCTTTGGGGAACTGGTCGTTTACGCCAAAGTCCGTTCCTTTCAGCCCCCTGCCGCTCTTCACCTGCTCCTTCTGCTTAAAATATCCAAATTTAGCCACAATAGGACGCGGTCTTAGTGCCACAGGCCTCTTGGCTCCCAGCCGATGGACTCTCTCAAAGCAGATGTTTTTCACATTGTCCTCCGAAAGCTTCAGGTGGTTCTTAATAAAGGCTTTGACAGTAACTTCTGCGTCCTCTTCGGCAGATTCCGGAATGCCTGAGAACACCAGATAATTTCTCATACTACGGGCCTGTAGATCGATGACAGTCTCTTTTATTTTTTATTTTCTTCATTCAGATGGGTCACATTCTCAGTTACACATCTACAAAGGGCCCAGAATGCCGCTGGCAGAGTGTTAACATGCACCAGACACAGGGATCACATCTACACCTGGCCCAGAATGCCGCTGGCGGAGTGTTAACACGCACCAGGCACAGGGATCACATCTACAAAGGGCCCAGAATGCCGCTGGTGGGGTGTTAACACGCACCAGGCACAGGGATCACATCTACACCGGGCCCAGAATGCCGCTGGCGGAGTGTTAACACGCACCAGGCACAGGGATCACATCTACAAAGGGCCCAGAATGCCGCTGGCGGAGTGTTAACACGCACCAGTCACAGGGATCACATCTATAACAGGCCCAGAATGCCGCTGGCGGAGTGTTAACACGCACTAGGCACAGGGATCACATCTACACCGGGCCCAGAATGCCGCTGGCGGGGTGTTAACACGCACCAGTCACAGGGATCACATCTACACCGGGCCCAGAATGCCGCTGGCGGAGTGTTAACACGCACCAGTCACAGGGATCACATCTATAACAGGCCCAGAATGCCGCTGGCGGAGTGTTAACACGCACCAGGCACAGGGATCACATCTACACCGGGCCCAAAATGCCGCTGGGGGAGTGTTAACACGCACCAGGCACAGGGATCACATCTACACCGGGCCCAGAATGCCGCTGGTGGGGTGTTAACACGCACCAGGCACAGGGATCACATCTACACCGGGCCCAAAATGCCGCTGGTGGGGTGTTAACACCCACCAGTCACAGGGATCACATCTATAACAGGCCCAGAATGCCGCTGGCGGAGTGTTAACACGCACCAGGTACAGGGATCACATCTACACCGGGCCCAGAATGCCGCTGATAGAGTGTTAACACGCACCAGGCACAGAGATCACATCACTGCTGCTCTCACATCCCTGCACTGACTTCCTCTGGCTTCTAGGATTGATTTTAAATGGTTGATTTTAAAGATGCCCTTACAATGTTTGTAAAGCCCTGTGGTTTAACAAGCTATATAAATAATGATTGATTGCCTGCACACAATTTTCTAGGCTTTTAAAAAATTCCCATGCCTCTTCAAAGGTTTTATTGTTTAACTCCATCTAGTTTGCAGTTTCTAGCTTCAGTCTCATACCATTAACGTTAACCTTCCTAACATTGTATACTTTTCTTTTGGACTTTGCTCTTTGGACACTAAGATTAACCTC
This sequence comes from Brienomyrus brachyistius, assembly GCF_023856365.1. Lineage (NCBI taxonomy): Eukaryota > Metazoa > Chordata > Actinopteri > Osteoglossiformes > Mormyridae > Brienomyrus > Brienomyrus brachyistius. The sequence continues at coordinate 1,301,469 of NW_026042340.1, forward strand.
ATATCTGGGGTGTACAGGGTATCTCTGGCAAAGGGCTCTCCTCAGATTTTGTGACCCAAGTGTGGCTACGGAACAAGCAACAATGAACCATTCATTTACAGGCAACAATGTGATGTGAGGGTGTTTAAAAAGACAAGTTCATCGTGTTTATACACTTCAGACAGCTGTCGTCTCATTTTGTCCAGCATCCTTACATTTACTGAACATTGAAAATAGGGTTGCCACCCGTCTGTGTTAATACGGGATGGTCCAGTATAATACGGTAAGGAGCATTTTATTCCAGTTCCAGTACGAGACAGTCTCCCATTATACAAGGCGAGTGGTGACGCTATTTTTAATTGTGTCAGTAAATGTAGTGCACTACAATACCGAATATGGTGCACCACAAAATTGGCTGCATCAGCCGATTTGGTAAGAGTTGTGTAAGTATCAGAATGTGAGACAGCAGTTAAGTAACATAAAGTAAGATGATGAAACAGAAGCAGAACTATTGTGTTGTTTTTCACAGTTATGTCTTTGATATTTGCCTTACATACAGTGTAAAGTGGAGATCACTTAAAATAAAAACTACATAAAATAAAGTAAAATAAAAGCGAATAAACGGGGAAATTACACACGGCGCTGCCCACTCTCGCAGCCTCCTAGAAATTTTGCATGAACATACAGTTAAATTGCGTTGCGTAAAATGGGTAGCGCTCCTGAGCGTGAAAGGGAACCTCACAAACGTGCAGCAGCGCCTCTAGGGTCACAGAATTCCATGGTCACAGAATGTGGTGTAACACTGGCTTTAGCGGTTAGAAGGAAGTTCGTCGTTAAAGTAAAGACACTGACTTTTAGTATTAATCTTCGGTGCCGAGTTTTGCGGTAAATATGCTTGTGGTGAATATGTCTGATGAATGTCGCTGCTTTGTAATTTTATTTCCTGTAATTAAGCTGTTAGTTTAGCTCACGCAGCATTTTGGCCTTTCCTGAGGTTCCTAACAGACCTGAATTCCCCTTTTGTTACGGGAAGCTCTGCTGCTTTTCTATCCTACAGAAACATAAAGTACAGGCGGCCTGATGGTATTAATAATTCTGCCTCCTGCCTACAGACTCCTGCCAGCTGACGCTGGACCCCAACACAGCAAACAGACGCCTGTCTCTGTCAGGGGGGAACAGGAAGGTGACAGAGGGGGCAGAGGAACCATATCCTGATCATCCAGAGAGATTTGAGGACTGGAAAGAAGTTCTGTGCAGAGAGAGTCTGACTGGCCGCTGTTACTGGGAGGCTGAGTGGGATGGAGATGGAGCCTGGATAGGAATGACTTATAAAGGGATCGGGAGGAAAGGATGGAGAGATTGTCTGCTTGGATTCAATGACAAGTCATGGAGTCTGTGGTGTAAACCTGACAGTTACTCTGTCCGGCACAATAATAAAGAGACTCTCATACCCATACGGCCCTCAGGCTCCCGCAGAGTAGGAGTGTATCTGGACTGGGGGGCTGGTGCTCTGTCCTTCTACAGAGTCTCCTCTGATGGACTGACCCCCCTGTACAGGTTCACCTCCTCATTCACTGAGTCCCTCTATCCAGGGTTTTATGTTGATATAAACTCCTCAATGTCGCTGTGACGTGTTGCTGGTTCTCCTGGCAAAATGGTAAAATCTCTGCTTTTTAACCTTTATAATCCTTTTTACTCTGAATGTATGTTTGACAAAAAGTTTTTCTCTTACTAAAATGTAAATAAATGTAATCCTGATAAGTGGGGGGGGCTTTCCCCCTCCCCTGTATATGTACATTTTATATATTTATGCCTATTTACTGTATTTCCTCCCTGTACAATGACAATAAAGACTTTCTGTTCTGTCCTATTAATGTCCTGCTTCAGCGTCACCCAAAGCATGACTGAGTAACATAATGAAACCACAGTTTGGTGACTCAGCATACTTACACCCTTCAACCGTGACATTAAAGCCACTGACAGGTGAAGTGAATGACACTGATTATTTTATGTGTAAAATGCTGTCAGATTTAAACCAGTCAGATGTATTTTAATCGTTTTTGAATATCTGATACTGACAGACTTGATATGAAATGAAGGCACTCTGATAGATGTGTGTCCTGATGACAGTGTCCTCGGGTTCGAGAATGAAATGGAAAATGAGGCTCCAGAGTCTGTATTCGAGCTGTTTTAGATGAGTGACACATTATGTAAAGAAAACCAGAGAGGGACATTCATGTATATGTACTTTTTTTTCTTTTTGTTGGCTTGAGGGGCCATAAAACATTTACAGTAATTGTGTTGCGCATTTAATGATATTTGTCATTTTCACCAATTTTGCAGGCCAAGGTAAAGGCAAAATAAGACAAAGAAATACCTTCGTTTTAAGAATACAGGGATACTGTGCTTATAAGTCATGCACAATGGCTTCCTGTATAAACTTAGAGGCTGAAACAAGATTACAGTTTACAACCAGAGGCATAATAAAGTCAAACATCACTAAGAAACAGATTTTGTATTATGAAATGACAGTGGGGGGAGGCATGGTGGTGCAATGGTAAGCACTGTTGCCTCACACCCCCGGGATCCGGGTTTGAGTCTCCACCTAGGTTACGTGTGTCGAGTTTGCACATTCTCCCCATGTCATTGTGGGGTCTCCTCCAGTTTCCCAGCACATTACAGCACCAACATTTACTTACAGCAGTGAGAGGCCATGAAAGACAACTGTTTCAGAAGAACACTGCCAGTACAGATCAATAGTGACCGACGGACAGGAAGTAGCAGGAAGCAGGCCTGAAACATACTACACAAATCGGGAAGTATGACTTTCTTACACATACAGTGCATTATACCTAAATGCACATGATGGCATGGACATAAATTAGTTTAATTAGACTAAATTTAAGTCGTGCACCATTTTAGAATACTGCATTTAAAAAACACAGGCTGGAGTAGCAGGAAACCCTACAGACTCTTTACATTTGTGTTATGCATGAACATCTGACCCATGTGAAATCAGGTCTAATTTCCCATTGTGAGGGACTAAGTTCCAAACCTTATTTTATATAAGTGGCATTTGTTTCTATTCAGAGAGCATTAGCTGAATGTACCTAACTAAGTCTGAGGCTGACACAATCCTTTACATTTGTCTTATGCATCAGGGGCGTCAGAAGTATTTTGAATGTGGGGGGGGGGGGGGGGGCATACTGAGTTAGATGCCATTTCCTACAGTACATTCTGGTGTATTTTAACAGGTTGTTAAACACATAATTCTATCTACAAAAGTCACGTAATTCAAGGACTATTTTAGAGACTCGACAATAAGTCCTCATTCAACTACAGTCCATATTCATCAGCCTGTTTTTACCTGCTAGCCACTGCCATGCCTAAGATAATGAAATGAATGTGACACAATTCATCACCAACAATGAGTTTAGGGCTGTATTTTAGTTTTTATTTATTGTTTTCTTTTTTATTTAGTTTTAGATGTAACACAACATGCCACTGTGCTGAGCAATAGTGAGCCTCAACTGTATGTTTAAAAATAAGATTGTTCATAATTTCGCAGAATTAACAGGCATGACATGGCATCATGCAGTCTTATTAACACAAAATCACACAGTGTCAAGCAATGGTGACACATAAAAAACAACAAAAGCTGGACATTGTGAGATGGCAATGGGGCTGACGTTACCTCCTCCAGTATCGCGGAGCCTGCACCTTTACTGTCTGTGACCTGCACTGACGATTCACTTCGCTCGCGTTTGGTCAGTTGCTGCCAGCAAACTTTTTTACTGATGCTTACTTTTATGAAACAAAATATGCCATAACAATTTGCGCAGTTCTCGTACTTTTTCATTTTGGATGGTTAAAATTTATTTAAAGTAGGAAGTAAGAAAAATTGTGTAAGAAACGAAATGTTTAAAATATATTAGGTATAAAAGCTAAGTATATATTTTTCTTAATCTATTATTACATTAACTTTTATTTATGTTAATGATTTGGCGATGCGAGTATAATATATCACAGCACTTTTTATTATTCTTGCATATAATTTACTATTGAATGCATTAATCGCGCATGAAAACCGAACATTCATTTTGACACAATAAGCAGAACTAGCGACCGGAAGTCTCTGCCTTATTCTTGCCAGCTTCACACTTCTCTATTTAGTTTAGAAGTCGGAGCCCGTTTGCGTAATCTTAATAAATATGCTTATTTGACTATGTTTATAATAAATAGTCATTTTGAGTTACTACTCCAATTGGTCATGAAGATTTCATTCTGATACCTTTGTTTTTACAGCAACGGAACAATATGTTGCAAATTGTTATTGTTTGACGTGGCCGTGAGCGAAAGACCCCCAGCGTCTTTCTCGTACTGAAATTCTTGGTAGGCATAAACTTTTATTTTCCATCGATGCATTTATAAATATTATCCTTTCTCAATTTTGCGGGCGTGTATTCGTTGGAAAATGCATGCATTATGCTATGGTAGCCTCGCTTTGAGTTTAACAGTCAGTATTTGGCAATCGAGTATTTTATTCGCTCTGATAGACATAAGTAAGTACTAATAAAGGCAATGATATTTAAAAAGCCCCACACAAGGCATGATGCAGCAGTTCAGACAGTTGTGTTTCTCTTTTTATGACTTGAACTATTTACTTGGGTCTCTTTAGGAGGTGTTAACAGTTGTAAATCAAGATAAGATGACATTTAGGGCACTTTTGTGGCTGCAGATCAAGCACACATCTGTGAATTAATCAAAATCCATTGTTTTCAACTGAGGTATGAACATCCCCAATAGGTGGCTAGGGCATCTTTCATTCAGGGCTTTACCAAAAATGTCATGTAACTCATTTTTTTAATGTCTTTTTTTAATATATAGAATTGGGTCTCTTTAGGAGAAATGGTGAGGTTTTTCATGACAGAATGACATTTGGGGTGTTTTATGGCCCCAGACCAAGCAGACCTCAGTGAACTAATCAAAGTTCCATTATTTTCAATTGGGGTCTGCAAATCCCCCAAAAGGTGGCTAAGGTGTGGAAATAAGCATTTGAATTTTTCCTCTTGTAGAAAACTAGAGCCAAATTGGTGGCTTAGACCATGATATCACCGGATCCTGTTCAAATGTAGTATGCTTAAACAGAGTTACAAACCCCTTTTGGGGTATGTCTATACCCTACAGGTGGCTGTTCAGGTAGCGTGTTGTAGGCTAATTATTACCGACAAGTTCCTTATTCATATGTGTGCTCCGGAACAGATGCTTTTGTGCCTGCTTTTGCTGGTTATTACCTTTTATAATGAGCACTGTTAATGCACTGTGTTGTGTTTCACATACCCAGCCAATAGCAATATGTCCTGAGGTCGTCCTTAGGACGTCCTCTTTTGGTCTGTATGCTGTTGTTGGTCATTACCTTTTATAATGAGCACTATTAATGCACTGCGCTATGTTTCACATACCCAACCAATAGCAATATGTCCTGAGGTCGTCCTTAGGATGTCCTCTTTTGGTCTATATTAGGGGGTAATCAGTGTTACCTGCAAGATCGCTGTTTTTCTTTTTGCTGCAATTGTTTTCATTATTACTTTATTTAACTTGACACACCGCATCTGTCAGGAAACCCTGGATAGGAAGACTCGGATCCAGTATTGCAAACCATATTGGTGGTTGCCAGGCAGAAGCACAGTTAGGGACAGGCGAGAGGCGCGGTCGTTGGACGGGCAGGTAAGTCGGGAGCCGGGGAATCAGTCCTACACTGAGGCACGGGACGAGACCACACAGGGGAGCGGGAATGAGACGTGCCGGGCTCGGCGGGGAAGACGGGTCAGGTTCGGGAACGGGTCTGGAAAAGGAAGGTAAGATGGGTAAGGAACAAACACGGGGTAAACGGATCAGGTTAGGAATCAGGGGAAGACGATAGACCAGTAAACGCTCGGTAAGGCTTGATAACATCAGAGCAATACTTCACGGCAGGCTGGTGTGACTTGATGGTCTTTATCCTCCCTCTCTTTATCTCGAACCATGTACACCTGGTGGTTCCCGCCTGTGTGGGCGTGACAGCATCTTTAAATTCTCATCCTTGCATTAGAATATAGACCAGTTAATACTGATGGTATCTCATGCTACGTCATATTTTTTAAAATCACTACACACTGAATATTGTACTGAAACATGACATAAAAAAATTAAAACAGAGTGGCTGTTCTGTCCGTAAAGCTGGAAATTTTTAAACGTAGTATACATTTTATAAAATGTTGAATAAATAGAAGTCGTTTATTGGTGATTTCATGTTGGTTGAAGTTTCTGCTTTTTAACAATTGTATTCTGTTGTTTTCTATACAAGTCAATTCAGGTGAAATACAAAACTGTACGTGTTCAGGGTTGCAAACTCTTTCAGTCTCACACACAAGAAATCTTACGGAAAATCTATATTCCATTCTGAACTTAAAGTTAGTTGCACACCTCAATTGAATATTTGCCAAACATATTTTATCCTTATGATAAAAACATGTGTGGAACGACATTTCAATACACTGTATACTGTGTATATTGTTCTGTTGATAATAAGCTGATCTTGAGTCTTGAATCTTCACTAAATAAAATGTTAAACTGCTCCCCCTGACAAATGAAAGTGCTGACATATGGTGAACAATCACTTCCATGACTGAGTGACAGCTCTGCTTCTCAGTTCCTGCTGTGCAGTGTGACAGTGACAGACAGAAGTGGCCAGGATCTACAAAAGTCCCTGGTCCAGACAGCCCAAGAACCTATAAACAAGGACCAGGTTCCAGAACTTCGGTGTGAAAGCACCTAATAAGGTGAGCAATGAACCCAACAGGTGCAAACAATTCAAAGAAGGAGGTAATTCCTAACTGGGAACAGCTATGGGCCACTGGGCTCTGGTCCGTGACAAATACAGCCCTCCAGAGCATGTAGATGGAAAAGTGCTTTAAAGTCCTCAATTCGATGGCTACATGTTTTTTTTAACCTTAAGCACACAGTAGAATACGGCCCACAGTTGTTAGTCCAAATGATCAGTGCACATCTCTACTTGTGGTTTAAAAACTGACTGGTATCCTTTGGGTGACAGATATAACCTATAAACTGGATTTTGAATATAAAGCTAACATTACTTCTGCTTTTGATTATTACAGAGTCGGACTGCAATACATGGGACCTGGTGCTTTACAACCATAATCATCTAAGCGATGGCTCACTGTTCCAATGAGGAGGTTTCAGCATATGGTGTATGTTGTTAAGGCCATAAATACCAGACACCAAAAGACAGGAAAGCTTAACTTCATAACATGGATAACTATTTTCAGCTGAAGCTTGCTGAATATAGCAGACAGCTCACTCTCTGCAGTGTTCTTCCTCAGGCTACTTCCTTACCATACCGCACTGCACCAAATGTTACAGACGTACTGTAACAGAACAGAATAACTTAGCAGACAGAAAGCTCACTCTCTGCAGTGTTCTTCCTCAGGCTACTTCCTTACCATACCGCACTGCACCAAATAGTACAGACATACTGTAACAGAGCAGAATAACTTAGCTCACTCTCCGCAGTGCTCTTCCTCAGGCTACTTCCTTACCATATCGCACTGCACCAAATGTTACAGACGTACCGTAACAGAACAGAATAACTTAGCAGACAGAAAGCTCACTCTCCCCAGTGCTCTTCCTCAGGCTACTTCCTTTCCATACCGCACTGCACCAAATGTTACAGACGTACTGTAACAGAACAGAATAACTTAGCAGACAGAAAGCTCTCTCTCCGCAGTGCTCTTCCTCAGGCTACTTGCTTACTATGCCACACTGTACCAAATGTTACAGACATACTATAACAGAGCAGAATAACTTAGCTCACTCTCCGCAGTGCTCTTCCTCAGCCTTCTTCCTTACCATACCGCACTGCACTAAATGTTACAGACGTACCGTAACAGAACAGAATAACTTAGCAGACAGAAAGCTCACTCTCCACAGTGCTCTTCCTCAGGCTACTTCCTTACCATACCGCACTGCACCAAATGTTACAGACGTACTGTAACAGAACAGAATAACTTAGCAGACAAAAAGCTCACTCTTCCCAGTGCTCTTCCTCAGCCTTCTTCCTTACCATACCGCACTGCACCAAATGTTACAGACGTACTGTAACAGAACAGAATCACTTAGCAGCCAAAAAGCTCACTCTCCGCAGTGCTCTTCCTCAGGCTACTTCCTTACCATACCGCACTGCACCAAATGTTACAGACGTACTGTAACAGAACAGAATAACTTAGCAGACAGAAAGCTCTCTCTCCGCAGTGCTCTTCCTCAGGCTACTTGCTTACTATGCCACACTGTACCAAATGTTACAGGCATACTATAACAGAGCAGAATAACTTAGCTCACTCTCCGCAGTGCTCTTCCTCAGGCTACTTCTTTACCATACCGCACTGCACCAAATGTTACAGATGTAAATAACAGAACAGAATAACTTAGCAGACAGAAAACTCACTCACTGCAGTGTTCTTCCTCAGGCTACTTTCTTACTATATTATGCTGCATGAAATGTTAATGATATATTGTAGCAGAACAGCATAACTTAATACAAAATATGTATAACTATATTGGATGCTGTCTCAACATGATGTTTTTAGTGTATTTTGTGTTTGATGTCATTGTATTAATGTGCTCTGTTGCGACTTGAACAATTTTTATTGCTATTTCAACTGGACGGGTCTCTCTTTTAAACGAAATTTTAAACATCAATGGACTAACCTGGTTAAATAGAGGTTTAACAATAATACTCACTTGTGCTTTCTATAGTAATGAAAGAATCACAGCAGGTGTCTCCTGCAGACATATAAGACTGTGAGCAGGAAACCTGCCTTCTGTTAACAGAAAGGTCAGTGCATGTGTGGGAGTGACATGTACGGGTTTGTGAGTCTCATGGACTCATCTCCAACACCCTGCAGACCCAGACCTCGCTCGCTGACCTCTTGCTGGATTGTTTGGAGGAGCTCAGTGATGACGACCTGAAGAGGTTTAAATGGAAACTGAGTAACACAAGATATGAAGATTCAAAGCTCCCTCCTTATAGTCGGGTGAAGGACTTGGATATAATTGATTTCACTGACCTAATGATACGTTCCTATGGTGAAGTCGGTGCTCTCAAAGTCACGCTTGAAATCCTGAAGAATATGAACCTGAATGACCTTGTTCAGAGACTGAATGAAGTTCTGCAGAAGGGTAATCATATTTGTAACCTTTTTTAAGCTCTTGAAAAATAAGTATCGTATTTAGCATTATAAGGAAAATGATGAACAGTTAGATACTGATGCTGAAGACAGAAGTGCCAGGTGACCTCTGACCCCCAGAGGTTTTTTTTCTCTCTACTTGGGAGTTTTTGTTTCTCTCCTCCTTTGTCTTCTGACTTTCTTTCTTTTATTTCTTTGTCTTTTCTTTTCTGTGTTTTAGAATTATTCTGTATAAATGTTACAGGAATGTATCCCAACATGCCCATGTAAAGCACCGTGGACTGAGTAGTGAAAGGCACTATATAAAAATACATTGAATTGAACCCTATATATCATGGCAGCCAGGGGGTGGCATGATGGTGCAGTGGTTAGCACTGTTGCCTCACACCTCTGGGACCCGGGTTCGAGTCTCCGCCTGGGTCACATGTGTGTGGAGTTTGCATGTTCTCCCCATGTCGTTGTGGGGTTTCCTCCGGGTACTCCGGTTTCCCCCCACAGTCCAAAAACTAAATTGCCCGTAGGAATGCATGTGAGAGTGAATGGTGTGTGAGTGTGCCCTGCGATGGGCTGGCCCCCCATCCTGGGTTGTTCCCTGCCTCGTGCCCATTGCTTCCAGGATAGGCTCCGGACCTCCCGCGACCCAGTAGGATAAGCGGTTTGGAAAATGGATGGATGGATGGATAT